>NW_022987608.1:4854897-5332229 GCF_902827165.1 Trematomus bernacchii
GAAGGGAAATTTCCTCTGGCTGGTTCGTCTTCCATCTGAAAGTCAGCGCAGAGAATATTGTTGAGGGGATTTGAGGAAACTGTCTGATCGCCACATCTAAAGTCAGTAATGACAATCCATCTGAGGCATTCAGGGACCCGAGCCCATTTCTTGCCCCAACCCTCAAAACCATCAGCACTTTATTCCGCCGCGTTTCACTTGCCACAGTGGCATTAGCTTCTCAAGTTTGCCTATGAATACTGTCTGCTCAAGCTCAGTGACATTTTTCCTCATTCCAGCCGAAGCCACACTTTCAAAAAATTGTTTTGGAGGAGATAGAGTGCGAGTGGAAAGCAGATGGTATTGAGATTGTGCTGAGGTCTGATGCACTTGGCCACCTCATACAGTATGTTGCCTTGCATATATAGTCGCAGCTGAAGACCCTCTGCTTTGACAAGCTATTGTGGTTGATTTTCACACTGTGAAATGAAATGCAGACAAATACAGAAATAAGCTTAGCTGCTTGGAGATGGGTAAATCCTATGAAATATTAAACCAATTACTCTACTTGATTCATAGCAAACCAACCCATATGAGTGTCCTTATATGGTAGCGTAACACATACTCTGCAGCTGTTGGCTAAGCTGCTGCATTGTGGTCCAAGAGGAGATAGGATCAGTGAGAAGATGACAGTACAAATAAATAAATAAACTGCATTGGCAAAGACTAGGCGACTGATAATAGAGACCTTTCTTTTTTTAAACATAACCATTATATCTTCTTATTACCTTTTCACATAACACAAATGTACATGTTTCGAATGTTTAATATTTCCTCTCTAGTTTTTTGGGTGACATTATTATCCACTCAGTCTTGTGTTGGCATTAGATAGAAGAGAAACAATAGCCTAGTTGACAGCAGCGGGTCAGATAGACAAGCTTCTTCCTGTATACCAGTATTCTGTGCTAATACACAGGAAACAGATGTAAATATTTAATCATTTCCCCAGCTCAAACAGCAAAGAACATTTTAGACAAAACGTCACAGCCCTATTATATAGCAATACATAGTATCCTTCATTAATTCCAACCCACCAGAGTATCTGTTCAGGCTGTAAAAGGCAGGCATAAAAAGTGACACTAGATGACGGATGAAGCAGAGATGGACGAGCGGGGATGGAAAGAAAGAAAAAAAATCTTGGCCTTGGTGCGCCAAAAAACCTCCAGTGAATTTATGAATGCTCATCCAGCGCCGCTCCGCACCCTGGGACTGTAAACGTGTTAATGCTGCCGAGGCCTGGACGTGTGAGAGGAGATGCATAGCGCAGGGAACCACAACCACAAGGCCAGCTTTCCAAACACAGCGCTGTAGGTGGTGATGGATATCACACGTGTACACACATTTACCGTACCATAAACACACATACTGTACTTGCGGTGGCCATACGTACTTTCAGTAATACACTTGTAAAAACATACATTCTCACATCCCGTAAAGTTGATACAGAAAATCTGTCATATGCATTTCCTCTGTGCCAAATTACCACGCACACATTTACATCAATACACACATTTATACATTTAAATAGTGTTTATCGTGATACTGACACACAGTCTGAGCATATTTTACCCGCCCTGTCAGACTAATCTCCGGAGACTCCTTACCCCTGCAGAAAACGTTAGGTTTACCCAATTCAAACTGTCCCCAGAGCCTCAGATAAAACAGCTGTTGGTGTGCACGACCTACAGGCATGCATTATCTCCTTCTCTTTATTCCCCTCTTCTCCCTGTGTTACTGCGGAAGCTTATCTGTGCGATAAAACAGTAAAAAATGTGATCATTATTTCACAAAATATTTAGCGATGCAGTATATATTTGCTTATTCTGAACCAAAGCACCTTTCTGGTTTAAGTGTGGGTTTGTTCTCTGTCATGTAGGTATCCAATACTCCCATAAATGGAAAATTTACAGTAGTTTGTCAACAGCTGGATGCAAATGGAGGAGCGTGTCTGTGTTAGCTGTTTAATTCCCGTAGTGTTAGTCAACTCCTACGCACTGAAAATTGAAACCCTCCAAGTATGAGTTCTTTAATTATGTGTTTCAGTGCAATACTTTCTAAAGTTGTTGAACACTAGTAGTGCAATACAACCGGAAAAAGCCAGTGGACAAGAATACTGAGATTTTGCCAAATTGAGTACAAGCAATGCAACAATAACAAAAACAGCTTTGCAAATGTTATGTTAGGCAAGAAATGCAAGAAAACCTGATTGTAAACATAACTTTGTTTCCAAGAAAGCTTGACAGAGGACCTCAAAGATAAGGGGACTTTTAGCGAAAACAGAGAGACCTGTGATTGTTTTTAAGAGAGGCTGTCATAATAAAAGCTTCAAAGTTTTGAACTGAGGAGACAATTGTAATTTCGTCCTGTTCTAACTTTTGACAAAAGCCCTGACATTTTTAGTCTGACTGACCGAGTATTGATAGGTGAAGACGGCACAATACTGAAATCCTGCTGCTTGCTTTTCTCAGGCCTGATTTTCCACAATACACAATGATATATTCAATTTATTTCGGTGTATCATTTTACAAAAGGCATGTTTCACATAGCTTTGACATCTCCTGTGTCAGCTAGTCTCCACGGCAGCATATTATTTCTGAAAGTTAAACGGTAAGCGACAGGTCAAATAGTGAAACTTCTTCAACATACCAACCATAGCAGGTGGACGAAATATTTCCTTCCATTGATGCAAAGACTAGAAAGACCGGGCTTTGTGTCCGTGTTACCTTCACATTCCAGATAACTGGAATACCTCTCTTCACCTGGACACCTGGACAGCTGTGTCTCTGTGGCTGCTGGAGATATAACTCTGCCTCTCCTCTCATAATGCAGCATTCATGTTTTAAAGGGTTCATCTACCGATTGTTAACTGCAGACTTGTTGTTGGCACTGTTGTGTAACCGATGCTCACTTTTCTTAATGTAGCAGGGGTGATCAGCTTATCGCCGTAGCGGTGCCTCATAAAACTACAGTAATAACACAACACTGAATCCATTCATTTGAAACCAAAGAGAGAAACATCTACACTATTTTTGGCCGTAATTTGCAGGCTTCCGTTTTAACAAATATATGCATTGATATCACTATTGACTCCGCTAATGAAAATTAGGGGATTGTGCAGGATATTCAGCTTTTTATCATTGACAATTCTCTTTGACCAATCAGAGGGCGGCGGTATTTTGATTCAACCTTCTTCGGTTCAGCTGCTTGAAACTTTGAGTGAGTTGGTTCCAAAAGATTCCATGTACTATTCCAAAAAAAGTCTATTAGAGTAGAGCGTGCAAGTCAGTGGAAATGTGGCATTAGATGATAATAAAAAATTAAAAAGTGCTTGTTACTGAACATTGTTAACATTATAGGTCTCCCTAACATTAACATGTAAGCATTATAGCTCGGTGAATGTGGCATTTGGCTTACAGGCAAAGCCGCACAGAGCTGTTAGCATGGCTGTAGACTGGCTCAAATGCACATATGCATAAGTTTTGAAGTACACCTATTGTTCTAAAAGGCTAAATAAGCACTAGTCCAAGCATCAATTGACTTAATTTGAGTTCTGCCTTTAGACATGTTCTGTTAAGAGGATAAAATAAAGGGAATAAAGGGTTGATGTAAAATCTTTGTCTTTATAAAAAGGGATTTGTATTCCAACATGTTTGAGACTAGAACGTAGCAGGTATTATTTTTACTGTCATAAAAGTCACTTCAAAATAAAGTAAATCAATTTGATTTGTGACTAATCCTTGTAACCACCAGCTGCAACAAGTAACCATTGTTCCTTTATTTGCCAACCTCACAGCTAGAAAGCATACAGCGTGCGTAAAGCTAGTTTTTACTTGTTTATCCTCACATTCATTCCCTTTTATTCAGCAACTAAAACCGTCACTGCACACAAAGGAAATTCCAAATGAGGAGTTGTCTGTAACTGGCATCTGAGTGAGTAATTGGAGGCTCTTTCAAGTCCCCTCTGCTAAAATCAGAGGTTAAATAGAAGCATTCCTCGCATAGCTCCATAGCCATAATGTGGAGATGAATGTGTTTGTCTTAAGGTGGTGAGGGGATGGTTGTTCTGACTGATCACAGTTACAAAATCTGACCAAAAAGCTCCACTTAGAAGAATGCAAAGCCAGCGTTAGGAACATTTCACCAAAGACCAAAAATAGACGTTCTGCTGGCCCATTCTTCAGCTTTACTCCCAGACTGCTGCTTGATCTGCTACGTGCCTCATTTGTCCAATAGGGGCCCATTGTTTTGGTGCTTTTAACCCAAGACTTCGTGAGAAGATAGAGGCATTATAAGGGGGGTGTAATCCCAGTGGCTGTCAGGATAATATCAACTTGGCTTTTAAGGCTTTCTAAGAGGCTGGCACTTAGTCACTGGGTTCTGTGCCAGGGTCTGGCAGTCTCGACAGGTAGTAATTTGACTGGTAAATGTGTCATTATAGCCATTGTAGAAGTGGGGGCAGGCAGGGGAAGAGAAAGAGGGGGAGGAGGGGAGTCAATAGAGACAGAATAAGAAGTGAGGGCAGGATGTATGGACGCAGGTTTGACAAATGGTCAAAACGTAACAGGCAGAAGAAGAGGTTTTACAGTGGACATGCTAAGACAGGCTAAAAGTCTGGAAAAGTCCCAAACGTGCGACTCCAGGTTGCTCAACTTTATGGAATGCTGTCTTCCTCTCGTTAGCTTTTGCAAAGTGCGGGTGGTCCCTCCAGTGATATACACAACCGTTACACTTCTACGTCTTACTGAGGGCCTTGTCTGCGAGCCACAGGCTTCCTCTTCTTCCCGGTGCTCTCCCACGTGGAGACGAGACAATGCGACTGTGCCGCATTCACTCTTGCATTCATTTCACAGCCCTATTCATACACCGTAAATCAAATATAATTACCTCAGGTTTATGATTCATGTAAACTCACGTATATATATGGCCCGCTGCAATCACAAACCTACTTTCATTCTAATTGACTTTGTAAATGGCATGTTTTTAAACGATCTATAACCCTTTCTTTTTTCTTCTAACAAACCTGAACACCAAATGAAAACGCAGTCTCCTCCGCTGCATAAATCACGCATTATTTGCAACAATAACTGCAAATGTATATGCCGCCGTGCTTGTGTTGCTAATAACTTTGTCTCCCTTGGCGTCGCTGCTTCTAGGAAGTATGTGATTAGACTGGTGATGTTTGGAGGCCTTGTCGGTTTTACTTATTGCGTTCATTTCGTCTTAATTACGGTTGTATAGCCCCGCATTAAATCCCCTCCCCCACCTCCCCTGTCGTTTTGCAAATAACACTCAGAGTGCATCTAAACATAGAGAGTGCATTTTTGCGGTATTTAAAATATCTCTCCCTCCTCCGAGTCACAGTGGTTTTTACAGTGTAATAGCGGGGAGACAAAGCTGTGTTTACTGTACAGGCTCAAATAGGGAAAGGGGGGGGGGGGCTGGGTGAGAAGATGCAGTGGGGAGGGGGAGTAGGATTCCTCAGTCATGCATTTTTTCTTTTAGCTTCTCTGTGTGTTTCCTGTCCGTGTGTACATTCTCATTAGTATGCTTATTGCTCTGTGTGAATGCATGCACACAAACGCTGTAAAGTTGCGTGCCTGTGTGCATGCATACTTATATACAGATGTGTGAAGAGGCTCTCTTTCAACCTTTCCGGTGTGCAGATACACGAAGAAAAAGCACGCTTGTAGCACACAGGAAGCTAGCCTCAAGAGCCGAGTCACGTCCGAGAACAGAGTTTAGCCAAGCTCTGACATGTGGGCACAGAACAGGAAAAGTTAGCAGTGGAGATAGGGAGAGGAGACGGCGAAGGGAGGGAGGGAGGGAGGGAGTAAGGGGGCAAGGCTAAGGGAAAGAAGGAAGGAGGTCACTGGAGGATGGAGGGAGGGACTAGCAGGGAGGGGAAGGGAACAGGCATTTGCCTTTTCTGTCAGCTGAGGCCGGACTGTGGGAGACTCTTACTTCACGTTGTAGCATTGTCTGCTTGGAGAGAGCATTGTGAGACACTGGTATGGTGTGAAGGAAAACACAATTGTTTGAATTCAAGGTATGACAGTCAACGTTCTTCCTTTTTGTTTCTTCAAATGATCCTGTTGCACTCTCAAGCATCTTATTTTCTGCCACTTGAATGTTCTATCACCACAAAGGGTCTTAACACAACGGTCTATTTATTCTGTAAACTGTCATGCACCTTCGTTTGTCCTATGTTTACCGTGCTGCTGTTAGGGTTAGAAGATGTAGTTTGAGGATGTATGATGGGAGGCTCACAGCTCCTGGGTGGTCTTGGTCCTCAGTGCAGTCACGTAACCCACTGGGGTATTTTTAGTGAGAGTTGTTCTTAACTGATTGAGTTAACATCCTGTGTTGGATTCTTCCTCATTCCTCTGTTGTCCACCAAAGTTTCTTGGTATCGTTTCAGGCAGTTTGCATCTGAGACGGACATTTTCACGACCACACACTTCTGATGTGTACTGTGCGTAGAAAGATGTTAGTAAGTTATTATCTTTAGGATGTTATGCTTCGTCGATTTGGCAACAACCGTACTTGCAGCTTACAGTGGTTAAATGAAACGGCAAACCCTCATTGAGCCTCTCAACTTTCTTTTGTTCTTTTCAATAATAAAAAATAATGAAAAGCTGATAAAAAAATACCTGCAAAATGACAGTTTTGAAGAATAACTGTTCAGTGCTTTGCATTGTCTTTCCTGTGGCTGCTGTACAATAAAAGCTGTCCATGTTTTGCCCTAAAAATGATTTAAATTTGAAGCCACAGCAGCAGGATGTTGCATTTGCATTAGCAGGAATATAATAAACTCTGAAATACCCATGTCCCATGTGTGAAGGCATTTTGAATCTAGAATCAAATCTACATTTACATTTTTTATTATTTAAGAATTGTAATTTAAAATACAGTACTTCCCAGATATCAGAGAACTTAAGCTTTGTTCAACAAGTATTCCAGCCCTCTCAGGATGCTTAAATGAATACATTTTCGTCTTCCCTTCCTTTCTGCCTTCCTGAAAGTGAGCAAATCAACATGTCTGTGTTTGGTGATGTCATCCCTCAGGGCACAATCATGGAGGAAATGGACTTTGAGCAGCGCCGGGAGCTGAGGAGGCAGAAACGAGAGGAGATGCGCCTGGAGGCCGAGCGGTAAGACCCGTTTGGTTGTCTGTCATTCACGTCTGCAGATTAGTACACTATGATTTTTCAATAAATGATCTCATAAAGCAGAAAGTGTTTAAAGAAAGTCACTTTTCTACAATGGATTAATTTGTAGTTGGAGCCACAGAACTAGCTGTCCCTTAAGAAGATCTTTGGCTGTGTGAAGCTGCTGTTGTGTAATGAGGCTCCGGTTGTCAGTGCACTGATGTTCATGCCAAGTCGGAACAGGGCGCCAGCTTTAACGGCTTAGACCCTCCCCTCGGTCTTTAAAAGCATCACTCAGCAAATATTGGCTTCCCCGACCTGGGCTGGAGGCAAAAACAGGTTGATAAGAAATCTGATAAGCAAAGAGATGACCTTTAAGTGGGAATGTTCAATCGCGCCCTCCCGCCCCTCTTTCCAATTTTCTCTCCCAGGAACCGCGGCCTTGTGAACTTCCTTTTGATTCAATGGGAGGAATTGATTAAGGTAAAGTTCATCTCAGCTTTGTGATTGAGCGGTAACACGGCAAGTGCAGTAATCAAAACTAGTAAAAAGGTTTTTTTTTATTGCAAGAACTTGATACATGGTGTGCCAAGGAGGCATTTAATAGAGCCTTTTCACTCGAGCCTCTCCATGTGGGCTGCAGCTCGGCTTCCAATTAAGGACGAGGTTGATGTGGATGCAGATACCGAGCAAGGTCACTCGTCTGTTGGATGTATCTGTGAGAAGATTTTGTTCAAGCCAGCTACTCCATCACTGATGACACAGAAACAAGCTGACTACTGCTGAATGCATAGATGTTTCTCTCTGATAACATTTCTATGACACAAAGAATATGTGTGGGCCATTTGCTGAAGGTAAAATAACCTTTCTTGTATAAAAGAAATTCTGCAGCATCCAAAACTTGTTAAGGAGATATACTTGGTTATAAAATTCAGGGTCATCCAAATTCACCTACTTTTAGCTCTGTTTTGGTCTCCACCAACTCTTGAGGGAAATGTTTCCTTTACGTTTAAATGTTTCTCCAGAAAGTTATTAATTCTGTCAGTGCTTGGTAGATAGTTGAGGTGTGTTTATCAGATCTTTTTCACTGATAACAGCTGCCTTCTAGGTGATAAACGAGGTGAACGGGGGTCGAGTTTTGGGCCAAAAAAAGTCAACAATAAGCTAAAATATGCTAAAATG
Organism: Trematomus bernacchii; assembly: GCF_902827165.1. Classification (NCBI taxonomy): domain Eukaryota; kingdom Metazoa; phylum Chordata; class Actinopteri; order Perciformes; family Nototheniidae; genus Trematomus; species Trematomus bernacchii. The sequence continues at coordinate 4,863,267 of NW_022987608.1, forward strand.
CTTCTTTGAGTTGAATGAAACGTCATTAGTCTCGTCTGTGAGTGTGTAGGTAGACTTAGATTTCATTTACAAATACAAAATATTGCATGATTGTTCTTTAATAATCAAATGTAAGTGGACCCTGTAAAGAGAAAATGCCTTACTTACTCATACGCACCTACTATTTCCATAGCGACTTTATCTATACCTTTTGGAACCATTTCAGGGTGAATATCTTAATGTGTGTGTAACAGTTTTGCGATATTCTCCCTCTTGGCATCTTTTCCCTTTCAGACTTTAATGCCTCATTTCCCCAGATGCCTTCTAAATAGCTGATTGAAGTGAAGGTTAACGCCGTTGTTATGTTTCATAGCTTAAAATCCCCCATAAACCCCCTGCTGCTAGAAATATTTATGCAGTTTCTGAGTGTTTATGTTACACTGAGAACATGGAATTTGGCAGAAAATGCAGACTAAGAAGAGCCTACAGTGGGAAGGGATGACGGACCGAAGGAGAAATGGACCGAGAGTGAGAAAGAGCCAGAGTTGTAAGCGCCTCGGACTTTTACGTTTTCAGCTCTGCAGGAGTTTGTTTATTTGGTCGGAGCAGCAATAAGCTGGCAGACGACACGCCGCTCCTGTTATTGATAAAAGATTACATCTCTACATTGTTTCCATTCATGCCAATATATTGAAACAATCAATATTTACATGCCTCTCTTGGTCGGACTAGTTAAAACCACATGTTGTCTCATTGGCCTTCTTCCATTCAACCATCACTGAGCACGCTGTGAGGAGACGGAGAGAGTGGTGGGGCCATATAATAACTGCTGAAGAAATGCCAAATTCCTGGCTATTATAAGTGTTTACTGGCCAGGTCTCCATGAGCTGTTTCCTACATGCTGGGACAGTGAGATTGTCTGTGCGTAAGGTAGTGTGTGTGTGTGTGTGTGTGTGTGTGTGTGTGTGTGTGTGTGTGTGTGTACATGTCCCACAGTCTCTGGAAACGTGCAAAATACTAGTGCATGCATTCAGTTAACCATGCAAATCGCTTGTGTGTGTTTGAATCAACGTCAGGTGATGAGGGTTTGACAAGCTCCATTCACTTCAGAACGACAACTAAGTGTGTGTGTGTGTGTGTCTCGTGCGTGTGTGCGTGTGTGTGTGTGTGTGTGTGTGTGTGTCTGGAGAGAGAACAGCCTTCCCTGTTCTGTCTTACATCAGCCTCAGTTATAGTTGTAAAAAAAAACACATTGTTGATATAGAGGTGCGCTATGGGCTTCAATTCACTTCTTGTTCTATTCTTTAAAGCCGCACACACACACACACACACACAGGTTTTTCTGCTCTACCGTTGTTTCTCACACTCTCTCCTGCTCTTCAGCCCCCCTGCTCATCATCAGTGCTATAGTTCGTTTCTGTTTCATGAAACACACAGGAATGTTTCGATTGCTTTTTCTTTTTTTTTTACCAAAAGAGGGAAACATGTATGTGGAATGCTCCCAGTCAATCAGTGACCAAGGGGTATGTGCCTGAAATAGTCTTTTTTTATAACAGTGATGGAATGCTTAGTTTACAAGAAAAACTATTTATAAAAAAGTCCCTAAACGCACACAACTTTGTGTACGGTTTAAATTTCTACTTCCACTTTTGAACCGGTTTTCCTCCTCTTTCTCACCACTCTCCTTTAACTATTTCACCTTCCTTCTTCTCATCTTCCCTTTGCATCCCTCCTAAATGTGTCCTTTTATTCTCCTTCTGCCTCTCCCCCGGCCACTGCTCTCTTCTCTTCTTCCCTTTTTCTCCTCTTCCTCTCCATCTGTGCTGCCCCCTTCCCCTGAGAGACCAGGAAGGGCCGAGGAAATAACACCCATCCTCCGTGAATGAGCCGTGCCAAACACTCCCTGCCCCGGGTGAACGGACCGCTCCAAACATGACCCTGCGTCGTAAACCTGTTGGTTCTGTCAGGAAGAGAAGGGACGTACAGATAAAGCGATAAAAGGGACAGGTTGAGCTACGTGTGTCGGCTTCTAAATCACAGAAAGGAGATTTTTGAAGCCTAATCGTAGTCAAATGAGAATGATAAGTCGGCCCAGCAGATCGAGGGTGGGGAAGGGAGACACACGGGGTACGTTGCGGTTCTTTGGGCCGGCCGTAGGAAGGGGGAAAAAGTCCAGAGAGGCCAGCGTGGGAATGGGTCAGCATTTCTGCGGAGCCCCCACCCTCTCCCCCTTCTCTCACCTCCCCTCTGTTCACAGCAGCTTTTCTTTTTGACCCGTCCTCTCTACTTTTCTCCCTCTGTCCCTCTTCTTGAGGAGGGGTGAAGAAGTATTTTCTCATGGGCTTTTCCCAAATTGTTTTCACTGACATTTCTGAGATATTTCCCTGCAAAGATAATATTTAGACATATTTCTCCCTAATAGGCTCGCTGATGGCAATGTTTCGTGTCCACGCAGACAGTTACTTTGTGAATGCTTAGAGCAGCTTTCCTGTACTATGCAGCGAAACAAAGAGAGGAATTTCTACACATGTGTAGCTAGTCTTTTCATTTCCTATTCAGCTGTAACATAGCCGAAGTACATATTAGCTGGCAGTCAATACCATGCCATTTGCTTTCATTACATACTGTACTCTGCCACCCAAGAATCTGTATTCGATTCTACCTGAAGTTTTGAAGTGTGACTACAAATCATTCTGTGCAGCAAAATAATAAAATCTGCAGATGACTCCTGTGTTTTTTCGCGCACACCCTTTCCTTCCCCGCTTTATATTTCCTTTTTATCCTCACTCTCCATTTCACTTGCTCTTTCCCTATCCCTGCTTTCACCTCTCTCCATATTTCTGTGTCAGTACACTGATGGAGTTTGGGGCCTAGGCAAGGAAAGGGATATTAAATCAGGCGGCCTTTGGTTGTGTACGTGTCCCTAGCAAAGGCTGTGATCGACAGGAATGCTAATTCAGCTTTTAGGAGGTTGTTCTTCTCGCCTTTTGAGGAATCTTTAACCCTGAGATTGTCGTCGTCACCAACAGCTCTCTTTTTTTTCCATTTGTAGCTGTCGTCTTTCTCTCTTTCTCATGACATTTGGTGGTGCCGCTCCTGGGATGGCGCATTCCTTTGGGAGTTTAAGACAGTTGTTTCACGTTTTCTTTATTTTCTTTTTACAGGAAAAACATTTCGCTCCGACATTTAAATAAGAGTTAATGTACTTTCTACTGCAGGGAAAGTATGAGAGTTTGAAGGTTATTGAAAAAGACTTAGATGTGGGGGGGAAGAATAAAGATTTAAAGTAGACTCTAACTTTTAAAAAGAAGAAATAACACGTTCTTATTCTTAAAAAATAATTCTTTCTTAAACCCTTCTCACTTTGATACTCACAGGGGTGAGTGTACTGTAGTTTTACTTTGTCTAGTGTGACCGATAATGAACTCTGTTGCTAATTTGTGTGTGAATCCGTGTATCGATTTGATGATCAGCAATCCAATATCATTGATGCAAAGCGAAAACATCAATACATATCATCATTTTTCAGATACACCTTTATTTTGAAATTCCCCATCAGTGTCTTTATTCCTGACTGTGTGCACCTCCTTCCTGAAGACCCCTCATAGTTTATTTTTGGCAGCTAATATACATTTAACTTGTTTTAAATAGGCATATTATACCTCATATTGATCGCAGACCCCTGAATTAATTCAAGTTGAAATCTTATCATGGCAGACTTTTTGATATCAGCATATACCAGATTGTGGTATTTTTGTAAAGTGAGGAAACTTGTGATTTACACCCATAGTGACAATTGACAGCTTGTTCGTTGCAAAACTTATATAGAACTTATACTTCTTCTTTGTTTTGCTACATCTTAGCCTTTGTCTGTTGTTACAAAGTGTACTAAACAAAGGTTAAGGCTAGAAATAGTCTAATTATTATTGATTATACTAGTTTTCTACCCTTAAACATCCTGAATCGTCTGAACCAAGCACAAATACATGTGCAAATCATTGCCTGACGTCACCGATGTCATGTCCCTCAGGTCCAGATTGGGCGTTGACAGATTCATCTGTTCTGTTTTGACAACATTCCTCATCTGAGAACGAAACGGGAGAAAGAGAAAACAGTGAAGGAGAAGGAAAGAAAGAAAGAAATTGTTGTTCACAAGCTGTAAAACCTCACATAAACCCAAGCAGCTTTAGCTTGGCTCACCACACATGTTGCAATTAACATGCAATAGCACGCTTCGCTGGCTGACCTCAAAGGAGGCGCTGTGATGTCAGGTAGCTAGGCATGTGGTTAGCAGTGGGAGTGTAAAGGTCAGTCGGGGCGACACAGATCAAGCATGGAGCTGAGTTCATGGATGTCAGGTGGCCAGAAACACAGCAGAACTGATTTAATACTTTGGAAGAATACACCAAATGTAGTCTCGTTAATTAACTTTTTGGATGTAGTTTCTTCCCCTAAACATGCCTTCTTCTATTTCACATTCTGAATTTCCCAGAGTGACTCCAGAGAAAGGCCTCAACTTTTAGCTTTCAATCAAATGTAAGCACATAAATATACAGTAGCGCACTAGCCAACTTCACTGTGAACAATGGAGCTGTGTTGATGATTGTATGCAGCCGCACCCTTTTACTTAAACCACTGCATTTAATAAAGACATGTATAATCCACTGCATGTTTGCTTTGGATTTTGCTCTCTTAGGGATATGGGCGGTTTGTTTTTACAATGGATTTCTCCCTGTTAATAGCAGGGCAAGATGGGGGAATAAAAAGGCGCAGTTCTTAAAATCCTATGTGTCTTAACGGCCCGTCCACACGGAGGCGTGCGTTGAAGCTTCAACGCTGCTTCCCATTCACTTTGAATGGGGTGACGGGACGCTTTGCCGAACTGCATTGTGGTTCCGTCGCTTCGCTTTGCCTCCATTGCTCGCTTCAAAAGTTGAGAAAAGTTCAACTTTTCAAGCTTCTATGGAAGCGGCAGCCAATCAAATCATATGCCAGTACAAGCTCTAGCCAATCAAACTGCGTGCTTGTGTGTCCGGGGCGGGAGATTTATGTGATTGGTTGTTGGTCGAGCTTCAGACACGCCCGCCGGCAAGCTTCAACGCACGCTGCCGTGTGGACGCTGCGTAATACAACATATGTTTTAACTATGATCATTTAGGAACTGCATGTTGTGACCTTGCTTCATCTACTGAATGTTTGATCAGTTATGCATAGTATTAATTTCTTCCAAAGATATTCCAGGTTGGGCTTTTCTTCATTATATTCCTTCCCACATTCTTAGGTTGTGAAAGCAATCAAACGGGACAATTATATTTGTGTTGTAATGGGTTAGGGTTAATACAATACTAAGTTGCACTTTTCCTTTTTAGAAATATAAACTTTTAACACAAACCTTTGAGACACTGTTTCTCTGGCTCTCTTGTCCTCACCAATGTCTGCAGACTGAGATTTGAATCAGTTTATCAGAAAACTGCAGCAACGATAAGAAGTATAGGTTGTAGCACGGCTGACAGGTTAGCTTGATAGGAGAGGAGAAGAAAAAAGCTCCAACTTAAGGAGTCGTCTACTTTAAAGATTCCTACTCTGAAGTTAAAGGGTAGAAGAAGTTGAAGCTGAAGAAAACTCAAATCTCTTTTAATGTCACCACCTCCCTTTTGTCTCCCTCAGGTTGGCGAGAAATGATGATGACGAGGAGGAGGCTGCCCGCGAGAGGAGGCGCAGGGCACGCCAGGAGAGGATGAAGGGCAAGGATGGTGAAGACACCAGCGGACAGCCAGACGGTCTGCTCGTGACCAACAGCCACAGGTGATAGACATTAGCATCAAAGGGTCTGTCTGTGACAAATGTATTTCAGCAGCCGACTGCTCAGCTCCAGGTCCAGGTGAAGAGGCAAGAGGAAGAAAAACTGCCAGACAGAAGGAAACAAAAGCAGCCATATCATCTATTGCGAGCAATTGTAGATTTTTCTCCCTGTAATTAGCTAGTTCTATTTGCTGGTGCTAGCTAGTTAGCTAGTAGGTTGCTAGCTCACCTTAACCACACGTTTGTTTGAAACCCTGTCTATAGCTGATATTTGAACTTTTCTGACTTTTTCTAAAATGATAAACCTGTAAAGGTGTTTTGAGTATTCACTTGATGGCTACATGTGAAATGGTGCTTACATATTAAGTCAGGCATTGTGTTACAACATAAACATGTTACTTAATATTTACGAAAAGTGTGTATTCATTTTAAATACTAAAAGAGAAAAGGCTTCTAGGGTAAATACTTACCATTGTGTTTGACAAATAATACGTCTTTTGCTGGGTTTGTTGGAGTTTAAATTCACTAAATCCTAGTAAGGCAGGGTAGGTGCTAACGTTAATACTTGTAAAATGTGAAAGTATTGAAATAATGACATAACAGTGGAGGTAGTAGTCTTAAACTGGCCTTTTTATTTGAACCCCAGAAACCTTGGAAGTAACACTCAGTAACTATTGCCAGTTGTAGCCTGTTAGCTGGACATGCTAACACTAGCAATACATGCTAAAGCAGATCAAACCCAACCTTATGGATACTTTTTTACTATACTATATGTGTTTTCTGGCTTAAAATACAGCCTCCAAAATCTTAAGATAAAGAGTATGTCTTATAAAACAGCACTTTAACATTTAAAGAAACCCAAAGCTGGACAGGCCTGCTGTGCCTCGTTAGGACGACAAACTAAGAGGACATATAGGACATGTAACATTGTCAGGTGTTGTTTGATGGAATACTTGTGAAGTGGCTTTTTGCAAACCATTCATTATTTTTTGCATCCTTGAATGCATTCAGGTCAACCAATGCATAAAGTACTCCACTCTCTACCCGGTCCCAGCTGTCGACATGAGATGATCTCATACCAATCCATCAGAAAGCCCGCCATTAGAACAAAGGGGGCTCAATATCCGTTTCTATGCCGTTCTTTTGGCTATGAGATCAATTGTCTTGGATCCAGTGGAAGTAGTGGGCTGCTCTGACATCCAGAAACACAGACACTGCTTTGTGAATATGAATGTTTCCTCTCTATGAGCTCAGAGATACATCCTGGGCAAGTCAAACAACAAGGGGATTGTGCAGGAGGATGCTGAGACTGGACCTACAGTTGAATAGCCATTGTGTGAATGCAAGGATAATGTTTGCCAGACTTTTAGCTCAGAATATTATAATGTAAATTGAAGAATATACATAATAAATAAATCGTTTTTAGCCATTTAGTTGGTCCACCACTTTAGTCTAGACTTAAGTAAAGCTATTTGATTCATCACATTCTGTACAGACGTTCCCCAGAGGATGTATTATACAGACTTTGGTAATTCCTTGGCTTCTCCTCTAATGTATACAAAAGAGCGATTGAGTCAAGGATACCATTTAAACTCTAGGCCTGAAATCCAAGAGCAATGTACTGATTTTCTGTTTATTTTTCAAGTCTGACCAATAGTTGTTAAGAATATCTGTGGTAAAGACCTGCCAATAAAGCCATTTCCCAGCAGCCTACATACTGGCTGAAGGGATGACTGATGTTGCAGCAACTCTCTGGAAACCTTGATTTCCTTTCACAGGATTATGTCTTTTTTGCAACCAAGAGAAGGTGTGCATGAGGCACAGTCACTTCAGAACGTTTTGTTTCTTTTGGGAAGTTTGCCCTACTTTTTTTTACCTGAAGATTAACAACACTTAACAACTATGGAATTCAATGGCCTTGACCAAGGGCATCTCAATGGTTAAAGGACTCGAGGCATTTTCCTCATTCACAAAAGGCCACACAATAACATGTTTGTCTTCCCTCTCTCTCCTCCTAGTGTGAGCGAGACGGTGTCTGTGAGCAGCTCTTATGGAGGAGGCGCAGACGACGATGAGCAGGTCCTGATGGACCGCATGGCCAAACGAGAGGAGAGACGGCAGAAACGCATGAAGGAGGCGCTGGACAGACAGAGCGAGGTGGACCCGGCAGAGGGTAACGACAGCAGCAGCGTCACCATGGAGAAAAACAACGCAGAAGAGGAGAGGCCATCCTCCACGCGCAGGGGTCGTAACCGTGACAATGAGGATGAAGAGGAGAAGATGGAGTCGTACAGCTCAAGGAGAGAGCAGAAGGAGGAGGAGGAGGCTGCTCCTGAAGTGGGAGATGAAGCAGATGAAGGTGTGGATGAAGAGGACGAGCAGAAAGTGGAGCTGGTGGAGGATAAACCAAGGAGGTCCTACATGAGAGACCAAGTGAGTCACTATTTGATATCACATTATGTAATAACCCGACACAATGTTATACATTTTCACTTCATTATTTAATAAAGGTTGTATTTTGTGATAATCTGCTGCTTTTTTAACAGCTTTGATGCAAAATGTGTTACATCTCCCTTCATTTTGTAGAAAATTAGTTAAAGGGGCCCTATTATGCTTTTAGGGTCTACTCTTTCCTGTAGTGTGTTATATACGTAAAATCCCAAAGTTTGCTCTAGAAGGAGTTTAAATGTACATATTTACACATTTTACTGACAACAACATTTAAATATGAGTGGGTGTTCATAAATAAATAGATGCTAAAAAAATAACCATAATGCTAAATAAACAGTTATTATATTGTGTTGTGTGGTGGGATGGGGGTGATGGAAAGAAGCTGTTCTTCCAAAATGTGGCAGATTTTCCGAATTGTAGCTGTCATTTCATAATGAAGTGAATGTGTGTTACACTTTGGCTGGTTGTTACATAACGCAGTGTTAAAACATAATATGAATACACCTTTTTCAGCCGTTTAATGTATCTTTCATAGTCCATGCAAATGTCATGCTTGTTTCTGTAGGAATCATCTGAAGAACCTAAAATGCAAAACGAGGTATGGTCATCCATTTTTTGACTGCTTTATGCACATCCTTTAGGCAACCACTGATCTTTCTTTCAAAGAAATGATATACAACTTTCCCATAGGCACCCACTGAAGAAGATTCAGTAGTCAGTGAGATTTCAAACCAGGTCAAGTCAACAAGTTCAGTGACTGAGGAGAATGCAGTAGCATCAGAGGAGGCTGAGGAGGTACCTGGGGATGATTATGTAGATTATTCATCAGAGAATAAGTCTATGTGTCTCAGAGATGTCACTGACGAGGACAATGAGGTCTCTGAGATACTGCATTCAGAGGACAATGAGGTATAACTCCTGTGGTAAGATTTACAGTAGAGGTGTGATGCACAGCACTGACAATCTCTCTGGGTAACTTCAGTTTCTTTATGCATCTTCTTAACAGACATAAGTAAACACACATTCTCCAGATCTAACCACAAAAAAAATGTTCATCTTGTTGATTTGGTCGTTTATTTCGGAGCCAGATGCTGAAATTACCCAGACTCCCCCTGTCGTCACAGTGTGGCTTGCACCGTTTGCAAACTGGCGATAACTGAGCCTACGTTTCCGTGGTCACCGTGTTTTTTCTGCATGTCTTCCACCTCAGCAATGAGAGCAGCAACACTTATAACACTGACTCCACTCCAAATACTCACTGAGACACAAACTAATAACTGTGTTTACTGCATCGGACATTATAAGTAGATCATGAATCCATTATATCATGCGTATACCTTCAGTCAATGTATGACACCATTCAAGGTTTTATTTTAATTTTAATGAGGGGATAAAATAAGAAAATGTCATTTGGAAATTGGAATTGGACTACTGAATCACAAACTTGTCCAAGATATAATGTATTAGGTTCTTTAGAGTTAAAGCAAGCCTATAAACAGTTTTGAAGCATCAATAAAAACCTCCAATTAATCCTGCAACCCATAAGCTGTGCCTGTAAAACTCTTATTTACTTTCTTCTGTAACCGTATCTTACAAAAACAAAACACCCTTATGACCAAAGTGTTTTATGTTGTAGTCAGCTTAGGTCTGTGTGACCTTTTTAAAGATAGCTCCTATCAGTTTCAAGATGCCTTTGATGTCGTAGGAAACAACGGTGCTCAAAGTGTTAGTTCTTTCTAAATCTAAGATTGTTGCAAAGAGCTATTTACGCCAAATTCATGTTAAAGTGGTCACGGCTAGATACCATAAACAGTAAGGCAAACGTCCCCTCTCTGCTACAGGCTGATCATATATGGTGCTTTTTAAAATCCTGACTGGCTGGGAACGCATTGCGATTTATAATAATTATAATTTATTTGAGTTGAATGACGTTTAGATGACACACTCCCATGCTGATCACATGTTAGTTAATCCTGTCTCAGTAGTAGTTTGGAGTGGACGCTGTGTGACGTGATGTTCTGCTGTGTTGTTTTTGTTTGGGGTGTTCTCTTTATTTATTGGACATCCCGCAATGTCACATGACAATCAGCCTACCCACCAATCGCGTCCTTGCTCACTGTTCCGGGTGTTTCTGTGCAGGTGAATGAGAGAGGAAGGGACAGGGAGGAGCAGAGGAAGCAGAACGGAGGAATGCACGAGGAGGAGGCTCCCAAACAGCACAGGAAACCTGAGAGGACCCAGAGGTACACACACACACACACACACACACACACACACACACACACACACACACACACACACACACACACACACACACACACACACACACACACACACACACACACAGTGACATCATGGGTTTCCACTGAGGCCAGATCGGGGATAGCCAGGTCTGATGAATCATTTAAAAAAACAAAGTTCATGTCCCAATTTGAGTAAAGAATGTGTGTCTGAAAATTAAAAAATGCGATAAGCAATGTTGCTTAAAAATCAAGAATCAAAATATACATTTAATGGCCAGGTCATAACACTTATATATTCTCCTTTTTATAAGGAAGGGACCAAATAGGATGTTATAAGCCAGCACAATACAATATTCTTCAACCTGACTAATATTTGCATTTAAACATCAAAAAGAAAAAATAACTATACTGCTCAGTGTCTGTTTCTGACGGATCCAGTTGTGGAATTATATATTATATAATTATATATTATTTTCTCAAAGGTCAGTCTAGAAGATTAAAATATAAAACAAAACAGGGCTCACTCTTGCTTTCCAAAATAAGATTGTGTAAGCAGTGTGAGGAAAATAAATGTATTCATATGAGATTTGAAGTTAATAGCATTAAATTGAGGCAAAAGGTATTACATTTTTAAGGAAACATAACACATCCTGTATTTCCTAAATTATACAATGGCAGTCTAGGTCTTTTTCAAAGAAACGATGCAAGAGAAATGTTCCTATTGGTCATAACACTTCACAGTGTTTGCATATGCTGAACAGCTTCAGTTTAGCCAGGGAAGAACTCACTAATGTTGCAATGTTCGCATTTATTATTTGTCGCTCCTGCTGGTATAAAAGCATGGAAGTATCGCCTGAGGCATAAAATAATTATAAAAAAAGTGTCTGAAACTGATTTTCAAGCAACAAGCTGTTTGTGTAGAGAGCTGTAGCAGAGCAGGAGTGTTTTAGTCACCTGCAGTTAGTCCCTCAGGAGGGAACCTGAGCTATGCTGTAACATTATCTTTGCAAAGGTGATTCTTGGTTTGTCTGCACACTTGTTTTTGTCTGTCTGCGTGTTTGCTTGTCCATGAAAGAGACAATATCTGCTTAAATATTCACCTTGTATCAAATGTCAAGAGTTAACCTGAATGTCGTGTTCCACACCTGTGTTCTCTGACCCGTGTCCGTGTGTCCGTCCCAGCCGTGGCAGTGTGCGTTCCCCCGAGGCGTCCGCCGCCGACGACCAGGACGACGCCGCCCGCCTGGAGGCCGAGCGCAAGCTGGAGGAGCTGAAGCGCCGCCGCGGCGACACCGAGAGCGAGGAGTTCGAGAAGATGAGGCAGAAGCAGCAGGAGGCCGAAGCCGAGCTGGAGGACCTGAAGGGGAAGAGGGAGGAGAGGAAGAAGGTGCTGGAGGAGGAGGAGAGGCAGAAGAAGCAGGAGGACGCCGAGAGAAAAGCCAGAGAGGAGGTGAGGAAGAGACACTTTGAGTTTTCTCTTTACAGTTCACTTCATGGATGCAGTTTGATCAGTTCAACTCTGTCAGCCTGAGTTTCTTTTTCCCTTTCATCCTTCTGAAATTCTACTTTTCAGTGGTGTTTCATATCAAACATTTTAGTAGAGATGTTTGTGAAAACATCTCAACTTGTGTGGGTGTTTCCCATACATGACACCTGAGAGGCTGCGTTGCTAGGAGACATGCTGTCAATTACCATGCTGTGCAAAACACTGGAGCACAATCCAGCTAGTTTAAAGAGTCCTATTCTGCTTTTTGGAGTTTTCCCTTTCCTGTAGTGTGTTATACAGGTTGCATGTAAATGGTCTGCTAAGGCTAAAATCCCTGTGTTCCCTCCAGAGGGAGTTTCTCTTGTTTACTTCTGTAACAGAGTGACACCACTATGTAACACTTGCGCTTCTATTGGTAGAGGCACGACCTAAAAATGAGCATAATAGGACCCCTTTAAACTTCTATGGCAGAGGCTAGTTAGCTTAGCTTGCTAATCAGGACTGATTCCCACCTGTAGGGCTGCAAGTAAATGTCCCTTTGTGCCTTACTTTTATGATTTTAATTCTTTAGTTACATCTAAATATTTCACAACCCACATCCTCTTTTCTCGTCTCATGTTGATGGCTGAAACCAATGCGTCACATTTGACTGTCATCATGACCTGTTGGGGATCCCAACTTGTAACTCCTGCTTGTCATTCCTTCCTCTTACAAAGAAGTCTTCCTTATGTATAAACGATGTGATAACCTTCCCTTTCTTCTGTGCTCACATCTGTATTTAACCACGCCATGTCGTCTACGTTCCCTTCTGCGTTCTCCTCATTACCCTGACCGCTCTTCTTTTGTTGATGTTGGCTCTGAATGTGGCGGCGCGTCTCTCGCTATCTGCCCCTGTTCTTCTCCTCTTGTGTGATGTTAATGAGGCCTTTTGGTTTGTAATTAAAAGATGGCCCAGAGATACAGAGAGCCTAATTAACCAAGACAAGGCTGCTGGAGAGGGCTGATATACTGCCAACACCAGCCCTCTTCTGAATACAGTACAAATGATTCATACAATAATAATTTGAGGGGAACAAAATAATAGTCTGCAGGCCTCAAGCTTTCCAACGTGTTTTTTCCTGGGGCAGACGATCCCTGTAAATAAGAATTAGCTTTGAGTAATTGAATTTGGTGACCAGCTTCATTGGAATGGATTATAAAGAGTCACAGATTGTTTGTTGTCTATCATGTTTGTGGCTTCTGCTATTCAATAGAATAACCCATAAAGCACATGAAAGTTATTCAGCCAGTTCTAAAAAAGACTTTGCACCCACTGGGTAGTTTGTTCCCAGGGAAAATCCACTCGTGCACAGGAAGTGTACTTCAGGTTTCCCGTAGCAACAGCGGTATGTTTGGAGTAAATACAAGACAAATTTGCAGTTAGCATAAGCAGCAATATCCTGCATGGCGAGGCTTCCAAAGAACAGAGCGCCACCTGCTTATGCTCCGCTGAAATGAACTGGAAATCTCCTGTCAACTCATAGTGTGAAATAAAAGATGACATGATGGATTACCACTTAATTTCTTTCTCGTATTGCGATCAGATGCGCAACAGCTGAACAACTCAAAACACATCTGTCTCTTCTCAGGAGGAGAAGCGGAAGATGAAGGAGGAGATTGAGAGGAGGAGAGCCGAGGCAGCTGAGAAGAGGCAGAAGGTGGAGGACATGGACGAGGAGGGCCGGCCTTTCAAGTGCGTCAGCCCTCGAGGCTCCTCTCTGAAGGTCAGTCCGCCACTTTAGCCCCCCCCCCCCTCTCTGCCCTGCGTCCAACAGGAGAGTGTCCGTCCGGTTTTATCTGCCAAATGACCGTTCCCTAACCCTCATGCATCCTAGTTTATGTGGTGATATATTTGTAGTTTAGCCACTTAGCAGTCTCATCGGTGGATGCTGCGTAAAGAAAATGTGAAAATAGGATTTCAGAGCTAGTAATATTATTTTCTTAAAGGTGTCTTATTTAGCTTTTTGGGTTTCCCCTTTCATTTAGTGCGTTTTGTAGCTTTTTGGGCGTGTAAATGGTCTGCAAAGGCTAAAGTCCAAAGGTTCCCCCCAGAGACGCGATAAATAAATGAATAGACGGTAAAATAAGTGATGGTTTGCAAGAAATGCTAATGATTGTGTTAAAGCAGACAAACGTTTCATTTTAATAATAAAAAATACCAAAAAAACACAACCACCCCAACGAATTAAATGCTGTTTATTGCCATTACATATTTCTCTAAACAACCTCTTACAATGTGTCAACATGTAGGCCTGCAATTGATCAGTCAGCTCTTCATAACCACAGGTGTTTCATCACGATACTTTAAAGTATTTAGACAGTAATCCTCTTTTCCTGTGTTGTCTTTTTTCTGTCTGTATTTGCATCCCGTCCAATGCAGTTGTCTGTTTTAATGGAGTCAATATAACGGTTGCAAATCCCTCTCATCCGGCACAGCAGCAAAGCTCAAGCTAAATATTCAAAATATTTGGCGAGATCAAGCGCCAGATGACCCGCATCTGCCCTCCTCACCTCTCTAGCTCTCTGCATGAAGTGTTTTCTGACGAGATGAGGGAGTTAGGAATAGAAAGAGCCTCGGTGAACTAAGAGAGATGTGGGAAAGTCTGGCAAGTTTCCTTTCACTGTTCACTTTAAGTCTGTGTCATGATAACCCAGAAAAATGAATCAACCCCTTCCTGTGTCACTCGAAGATAAATGTTTGTCACGGCCAAGGAACGTTTAATCGACTCATTTGTGAATAAATGTCTCCAGTGTTGCCAAAAGCCAACTCCCACACAGTGAAAATCGAGGGGGATTTTCAGCCAGTGGAGAAAATCTAATTAGTGACAGTTAGCAGTAATATCCATCTGGCCCGGCCCGCTGAGAATCCATACGAGAGGCTCAGCTCGGCTTGTTGTTTGTGGTTACCTTTGTAAATAATGTTCAACTGTCATTCTCCACCCCAATGCACTCGCCTCCCAGACACAGCTCTACTTTGTGGTGATGTTCACTGTAGGTACTTGTGTGTGTGTGTGTGTGTGTGTGTGTGTGTGTGTGTGTGTGTGTGTGTGGTGTGTGTGTGTGTGTGTGTGTGTGTGTGTGTGTGTGTGTGTGTGGTGTGTGTGTGTGTGTGTGTGTGTGTGTGTGTGTGTGTGTGTGTGTGTGTGTGTGTGTGTGTGTGTGTGTGTGTGTGTGTGTGTGTGTGTGTGTGTGTGTGTGTGTGTGTGTGTGTGTGTGTGTGTGTGTGTGTGTGTGTGTGTGTGTGTGTGTGTGTGTATTGTTGCTGTGCTGTGTTTGTACTTCTCCTTCCATACCTATCCTTTATTCTGTGTGTGTGACGTTGTGTTACCAGGTGATGATACAGCTGCAGTGTTTATTATATCTTCCAGTTGAGTTCATCATACTCTACAGCGAAAAGGGGACATTTTCACATCTGAGATAATAGCTTTTAGATTAATGAGAACATTTGATAAAAAAGACAACTTGATTATGTGTTGTCCCTTAGTGGAAGCTACAAATGACCTAAAACAGTTGATATGGCTAATCTGCCAGCAAATAAGTGGTTATTTATTTAGTGCATTTACTTATTGACTTTCATCACTTGATGAATATAAAGTACATTTTCACCTTGGTCTTACCAACTTCTGAGTTACATATTCAGCTCTTTAGCTTCTAAATGCTCACAAAATCACAGGAATCACTTAATTTTTCTTCCTGCTGTTTGTGAGAGCTTTTTCATGGAAACAGATGAGTTAATGTAAGTGGCAAGAATAAGCAAAACAATACAGTTGCGCTCCCGTAAAACCCAAAGACTGTTTAAAACATCAACTTAGTGAAAATGGGTAACTGAGGAAGGCCCCGTTAGAAACCTTATATTGCACACACACCTGTCACTCAAAGCGGCCACACCCCCTAATATCTAAGTTGTAACATAGCTTATAAGAATGAGTTAAAAAGTCAGCTTGTATACTTGTCACCAACAGGGAAATTAGCGAGCCAAAGACAGGTTTTTGGGGAGTGGCCATTCAAGTAACTAAAACAGTGAGCTGAAAGAAGAGAACTGCCGAGTTGGCTGATTATTATCTGTAGTTTCATTATTAAAAGTAATAACTTTCACAGAGTAATGTTGACATGAAAAATATTGATATGGGCATCTGTGTAAAATGTGTCTCATGCTGGTAGTGCCAAATAAACATTTATATTTCTCATGTAAATCTAACATTTTTGTATTCCAGCTTCTGCAGTTCTTTAAAAACGTTATTCAGAACATACAATGTTTTTGACGTTGTTCCGTTTTTCGGACAACTCGTGGCTCTGGTTACAGTGGGCGAATATGCCTCACTATCAGCAATCACCTCCCATTGGAACACAAAGTCCCAGGAGCTTGCCGACATGTTATCAGCTGTAACCCAGCATATAACGCTGCTCCGTACATTAGACCAAGTACAGTGTTCCCTGTGAGAGAAGGGCAGAGGGACAGAATGAAGGACAGGCTGCGGGGATGCAGGAAAGCCATTAGGGTTAACAGGATTACTGTAACTGCGTTCGGATGGCTGCGGCTGTTTAAAATGCATCTGAGAATGGGGAATTTCCTGTCGGGGAGTATTTTTGGGAACTCCCACATTCGGTAGCAGCGGAGCGCAAGGTCCCTTTTTCACAGGGAGGAGGGGGGGGGGGAGCTTTTTCTGCAGTTTCTCCTTTTGTCCGTTTAAAGGGTTGTGAGCGCCTGAGGAACGCATGCGTTGCCCCCTCTTGTAGCCTCTTTTCGTATATCGTAAACAATCCTCTGAGATTCCCACAGTCTCACAGCAGAACTTGCATTTCTGTTCCTGTCTGTGTGTGTCTGAATGTATTTGAGAGCATTTTGCACATGGAGGGTAAAAGATTACAGCTTTTTGCCCATTTAAAGAAAATATATATTAACCTTTTAAAATATGTGGTCTGTCTTAGTCCACTGAGCATAAACAATTATTTAGTTTATGAATCATCTTAGGACCAGACATCAACTAAACTAAAGTTAGGGATGCTTTATAATGAAATGAAAGAGGCCCTGTTATGGTTATGGGGGGTTTTTCCTTTTCGTGTAGTATGTTCTATAGGTTCATTGGACACCTTTGTTTACTTCTGTATTCACTACACTTCAGTACATAACAATCGTGCTTCGGTCAGCTATCCAATCAGAGCAGACTGGGCTCTGGTTTCAGACAGAGGGTGAAAAGAGGTGCTGCAGCACAGGCAGTATGAACAATAAATACCTTTTTGAACATTAAAACATGTAAACATGTCACAGTAGAGGCACAAAATACACATTTGAGCCTGAAAATGAGCCCCATTCAGACACAATAGAAGGACAAGAGGAAGTTTAACATCTGTTTTACGGCTACTGACGAGTTAAGGAAATGTTGTTGTCCAGTATGCGTGTGTTGAACAACACTGCTGTATTTATTAACCTGTAGCTGTAATAACCTTTCTCCACAGATTGGAGAGAGGGCAGAGTTCCTGAACAAATCTGCACAGAAGAGGTACAAACATATTGAAACGCCATGTATTTCTCCCTCTAACAAAGCTTCTAGTGGTGCATGTAAACCTCACAGTTATGTGGAATTAAAAACAAATCTAACCCTGAGTTCAATTCCAACTTTGAGTATAATATTCAAAGTGGTCCCATGCTGTTTATGCTAACTATTTTCTTCTGCCCAGCAGCACAGTGAAGGCGTCTCCTTCTCCTCTGGTGTCCAAGATAGACAACAGGCTGGAGCAGTACACCTCTGCTGCTCAGGTTAGCATCTCTTACACTGTACAATAAGAAGCAGTGTGGTGTCCACTACAGTGAAACATCTATTTACTCACTTTGTATATCCATGTCAAGCAAAACATTTGCCCTATTTCACTTGGGAATGCACAAGCGGTGTGTGAAATTATAACTTTATAATAGACTTATCTAAGACTTTTGCAGGAAAACAAACACAATTTACTCCTAGATATGTTAAAATGACATATATATTTACATTTAAATAAACTGTATAGCAACTATCAGGAGGATGTAAAAAAGAAAACTCTTTGTATTAATGTATTAATGTTAAAAAATAATACATTTCTTCTTTTAATATCAAAAATGTGAGTGGTTCCTAGCTGAAAAGACATTAGGAAATAATAAAACTCTTACATATATGTTAACCAAAAACCTTTTATCTGATCTGATTCCAGTGCTTGTATGCTAAAAATAATTACTGCTATTCTAGGTCTAGAAGTTGCATTAATGTCAAGCTCTTGTGGGTTTGTTTAAAAATAAATAAACAGCTTGATCAGCACAGACACCCCTGATTTCCACCAATTGAATCCCACTGAATCTTATGATGAATTGGAAATGGGGGACCCTGATGTAAACAAGACGAAAGTCTTTCTCTGGTCTGCATCCCCTTAACAATTGTATGTTTTGAGCTGTACTGTACTGTACCCAATATACAAGCTGTTAATAAACTTTTCAATCAATCAATCAAAACTTCTCTGTCCCTGCAGAGAGAGAACAAGGAGTCCCGGTCCCCTCGCTCCGGAGCCGTGGATCTCCCCATGGTGACCGACAGCATCCGGAGCATCAAGAGCATGTGGGAGAAGGGCAACGTGTTCGGCACACCTGGAAACGGGGGAAGCCCGTTCAAGGTAAGAGACGAGGTGTTGGAGGAGAGTTAATGAAACTTTGTGAGTGACTGGAGCAGAGAGAGAGAGAGAGAGAGAGGAAAGAGCCCAATGCACGGCCACTTCCTGCTCGGCCTCGTTGCCGATGACGAACAGGCTCAGCTGACCTTTAACCCTATCCAAACAGGAAGCAGCTGTGATGAAGACAGGCGTGGCGGGTCGCATTAACGACTGGCTGAATAAAACCCCGGAGGGCGGCAAAGCGGCAGGAGGAAGGCCAACGGTAGGTCGTCACCGTAGCAACCCCTGTCTCTGCCTCAGGAAGTACAGTGCATGTACTGTAGAGCTCAGAAACCATGTGCACACTGTGTAACGGTTATATTTCACAAGAGAGATATAGTATATATGTATTTCCTTTTTTTCTGTGCTCTTCTCACTGATTTAAAGTAGGCATATGATAGAGACATGCAAATATTCATTAAACTGCAACCACCAGAAGGAGAAACAACAAGGGCACGATGCTAACAGAATACTTGAAGAATACTATTCTCAAACATCGTTAAGTTCAACAACGATTACTTCCACATAGACAACCCGTCGTCCACCAGGGGTTGCAGTTTATTAATGATATAGTTGTGGGACAAGCTAGCTATGAGCAAGCAGGTTTTGGGCATGTTTCTATTGGCTAGCAGACAAAGATTGAGTTAATTGTCATCGTGTTCCCCAATCAGTTGTCGGTAGGACTTCATTTTGAACCTTTTTATAATCTATTTCCAATTATCCATTGGTCAGGTTGAGATATTATCTGTCTGGCACCACCTGGTGGCCACCAAGCAAAGTCACTTTTAGAGGTGTGTGTGTGTGTGCTTGTTCAGTCCACTCTCACATCTGTCATAATATACATTTACAGTACATGTGGACACTGTAGCCTTGGCAGCAGTTTACTATACAGTGTCACTTAAGCATTTTATCTCCAGCCTATCATAAGCTTTACCAGCAGAGTGGGGTTTTTCAGTCCCGGTCATGTGTGTATCAAGCCTCTCTTCACTCTAGGTTGATATTTTACCCAAATATTTATGTTACAGCTTTCCATGTCACAGATTATGGCTTGTGCTCAAATAGGTAACTTACCATAGCTGAGGATATGAAAGGAAATAAAGTGAGGGTGCTACAAGTGAATATTTCCTTCAAAGTAAAAAGAAAAATCTTTTTTGACAAAATGTTCAGATTATTTTGAATACTTCTTTGCATTGGGATTGACAAACAATTGCCTAGACTCACAGTGAAGAGTGCTTTTTTCCACTTCCTCCAAACTGCTTGACAGTGTCAACCTCTGCTCTTGTTCCTGAAGCTCTCTGTCCTCCTCTGTCCTCCTCCCTCCTCTACATCCCAGACACTCTGCCAAAATGACAACCATTTTCAAATTGACCAACAAATGCAGGGCACTCTGAGCACCGCTGATATGATGCTTTTTCTTCGCCTCTTGTTTTCTGTGTGTCTCTGACAGGACCTGAAGCCTGTGGACGTAACCAACAAGAGGAGTCTATGGGAAAACAAAGGTGCCTCTCCAACCAAGGTAGCTATGATTCATTTCACGAATCACGATGAGGAATGTGTTCGCTGATCAGAGTACCAGTCTCAACCAGCGGGGGGGAAATCCAAGTCAGCCTCCAGATGAAGTTTTAACTACGCCAAATTGCTTTGTGGTCTTGAAAGGATTTCCCGTGGTTTTTCATAGTTTTCCAGACGTCAATCACAAGATCGTTTTGTTCAAAAAGATGGTGTAGGGATATTCAAATAATCTCACGATTCTGACCTTGGTGTCATGGGAGTAACAATCATCTGTGTTTGTTTTTTGTTTTAAAAGATCTCTGATAGCTAGTTGACCTCCACCTTAAATCTGGAATAAGCCTGGAGAGGTAAATGTGTAATTTTTCCACGTTTCTTCCAAGCGCTTATCACAGAATGACCTCACCTTCTGCTGTCACTCTGTCTACTTTTGGATCTGTGTTGTTGGCAAGCTGCGCTCCGCTCTGCTTTGGTTTGAGGCTACTGCTTGATTCAATTAAAACGATAATATCGAAGAGTTTCGGTCCACAGTTAGTTATTTATGATTTGAAAAATGTGTTCCTGAATACTCTGAATACACAACATTTAACAGGATGTAATTGTCTGCATTTTGTAAATACTGAGCCGTTTACATGAGCTGCTCTCCAAAATGCTTTCATTAAGGAATAAACTTGTAAAGCATGTGTGCCAAATGTTCCAAGTGCTGTAAAATTAAAGGATGAAAGGGAACATATCAACAAAGCCGTAGCAAAGCTAATTTAAAACCATTACGCTGTTGACTCTATTAACAACCTAACTTGTTAAAGCCCACTCAACAAAATCCAGAGAATTACAGTTCAGGGTAAATTCTGTGTTGTAAAAGAAAACAGCGCCTGCTTTTTCACAAATGGCTGTATCACATCACCGCTCCTATTTATGACGACCACAAATCACTGCGCTCAGTCCAACTCCACTTGCCGTTATATTGCCCTAATGGAAAACTATTTACAGCCTTCTCTAGAATTAAGACGCCTTGCTGAGTTGCACAATGACTTGACATACTGTTATCACCTCACATTTTTAAACAAGTTGGACTAAACCTGACTATGAATAAATTGTCTTGTCTTCATTTATATACAAAGATAAAACTGTTTGTAGAGCTGATTTGTGGAAGTGAAACAGCACATTTTTTAAAAGTCCTACCTACCCAAACCTTCCTCTCTGGTGAAGTGTGTTTCCAGACCGGAGGCTGTGGTCCGCCACAGTGAGTAGTTGGGTTGGAGGGCACAAGGCGGTGGTCTGTAGTGACGTAGAAAGGGCCCTGGACAGGAAAGGTAGCGGTTAGCAACCTTATCATTATCATGCTATGCTGTGATGTCAGGGAAGGCAAGACGAGCAGGATAAAGATGGAGGATGGAGATCTGGTTCAGTGTTTGTATAGGTGGAAGCACTCGCTGCTCTGACTGGAGGCTTTGCAGCTATGTTCTGCTTTCTGCATCTCTTTTCATACTCGCTGCCTTGTGACCTTCTTGTCTTCTTGTTTTGCAGGTGGGAGGCGGAGGGGAGACCAAATCAGTCGCCAACGGTGAGTTTTTATAAAGTACCAGAAGTGTGGGCTAGTAACTGTAGAGCTTGTGCACGTACGGAAGCCCTGAGAAGCCTTTTTCAGATTTAAGTTTTCTCTAATATGTTACTCTTAAAGGTGGGGTAGGTAAGTTTGAGAAACCGGCTCGAGATCGCTAGAATTTGAAAATACACGACCGGAGAAAATCTGCCACTTCCTTATAGAGCTCCTCCTCCAACACACACGAACGCGCACATGACCAATGAGGGCACGAGATAAGTTTGTGCACAGATAGAAGGCTGACAGGCAGGTAGGCCATCCAGTTATTTTAGCCCGGCTAAAATAACTGGATGATTGGTAAACCGCTAAAATGATTGGTCGTGCTTTTTACAGTATTACGGCTTCCACAGATGAGATTTTATTAATGGATTTTTTGTCAAAGCACTTCAGATATTCATTGCTATCGGGATGTTAAGAGCATTCCATGGAATATAACAAAAAGTGTATCTCGAGCCGGTTTCTCAAACTTACCTACCCCACCTTTAAGGAACATTAAAAAAGAAGTCCAGCATTTATTTATTTTCATCTTTGAAAAATATGTTAAAAAAAAGTTAGACACAATAGGATAAAGTCTGTATTATTTTTAATCAGATTATTTTTGGTCAATAGTGTAATTTGAGTCTAGATTGATGGTCATTTTACACAATATGTGTAACATATGTTAAATCTTGCTTTTTGTTTCACTGATTGTTTTATAAATGATTTGTCTCAATGGAAAGGAAAAGAGAACATGAACTCTCTTGAGTCTCATTTAGAGCACGGGGTAGTGTTGCTTTTCAGCCTCTTGTGTTTGAAATTAGCATTACAACAACAGAAACGATCCTGACAACTCCAGGAAAATAACCTGCCAAAATGTTTAGTCACCTTTTTAAAACTCTGTAGAGAAAACTATTTAGATCAGACCTTGAAAGCTATTTACTTTTTTCTCACTTGATTAGAAACATAGGCAAGTGTTGCACTGTGTGACGAAAAAATGTTTTAAATTTGCCAGACTACAAAAAATCTGCAAACTTATTTTGTAACATCACATGTGATTTTTACTGAGTAATTTAGAAAGATGTTCCTGAGAAACCTTCTCAAGTCATTAATACACAGATTATTTTCCTCTAATTTTCCCCTTAGTGCTTCCGTACAAAGCACTTCAGCAAAAACAGTACATTTCTCCCGAGGAAGGTGTGACCTTCTTGTTAAATGTGTCATCTTGTCACCGCTTCTTTGATTTATACGACACCATGTGTCACAAAACCAATAACCGACCCTCCATGGCCTCGCCTGCAGTCTTTTTCAGATCGCCGTTTGGCCTTTTGCTCCGCAGCGTGCTAGGATGCCACTTTAACATTGCTTGCTATTTTGAAATCAGACGTGAGTGCAGCCTCCTCCTCTTTTTGTTCTCCCAACGGACAGAAGAGGGGCTTTGACCTTGAGGGATTCTTTACATGTCTGAGCAATGTGTTGGCTGTTAAGGACACAGCATCACACACACGTAGATACACACCAATATCTCCTCTGTAGACATGCTCAACAGCCATCTTGACGCCACTTAAACCTCTCAGCTTATTCACTTCAGTGTGTAGTCCACTGCTCACACCCCGGCCTCTCCTGTGTGAGTGTTCGCAGCAGCGCTCCTGCCAAGCGTGTCTGTCACATTAATAGCTGGTATGTTGGAGATTAGCACACCATCACACTCTGACTCAGAGGATGACAGAGGCTTTGTATAGATTTTGTATTTAGTGCTCGTAGTTGGCTGCGGGACCTTACAGACATTTGACACCACACAGGACCACATGCGCGTTAGCAGCCACACGCTCCACATGCTCTGCTGTATTACAGGACTTAAACAAATAATGTCATCTCAGCTAAGTTTCTGAATTGTTGGCATGAAGTCTGACAATTTTCCAAAAGTGCAGTGATTTACTTGTGTAAGATTTTTTTGTAACGCTTCAAGGTTTTCAGACTAATCGAATTATTTATTTTTTGTCTATCACCATGTTGTCAATCTCTTAGAGCCTTAACATTCTAAATGTGAGTTTTGAGGGTGATATGTGATGCTAAAGTGGGGCAGCCAAATACAGTCAGTCAAGATAACACCCCCAAAATATCCCTCTGTGTTGTTCCCTGGTTAATAAAGTTATTTTAAGATTTTCTACCTGGGAAAAAGGAAATAAAAGTATAATTATTTAGATTCTTTACAAGGAAATAGATAATGAAAATATATGATGTTTTTTCCTTTTGAGTTTGATTCTGTTGACGTTTAATTAAAGTAAACATGAAGTGGCCTTGACACTGCGCTGCACGTGGTGTTTGTGGCTCGGTTTAACCCTGTGTGTCGTAAAAGTCAGAGTTGTTAACCCACAGCTGTCTGAGACTCAGAGTGAAGCCGCTGATGGACTGGTTTGTTCCTCTTTCTCCAGGTATGGGACACTAATGTCATGAAGGAGCCACTAAAGCTGGGGACCACGACAATCCAAGACTCTTCCTTTGACTTTGTCTTAAGAACCAAAAAATGACCACCCCAGAGGGACCCCCAGAAAACGGAAGGACAGGAGACACGCTGTCCACGCACTGTACCGAAACAGCATCATATTTTTGTACGGTTGCCACGTGTAGTGCCTTTGCACAATGATTTTTGCTTTCGAAAAGAAACAAAATGCTGTGAAATTTGGACATTTGTAATTACTATTACTAATTACTCTATACGATCCTGCCAGGAAGAAAAAAAACCTAATTAAATTTAGATTTATGTGTTGTTCTCCATGCCGACGGTTGATAGAAACGGAGTAGATGAGTTAAAAGTTTCCACATTCCAAAGAGATGGTTGAAATCCGTTCTCTCCCTCCCACAGTTCATTTTCCATCTCCTATTTTATTTATATTTAAAGCAAAAGCTTCACACATTGCTATTTTATTCAACGTTCACCAGTTCAGGATAGAAATATAAGCACTTGTAGATTTTAGCTGATCTCACTTTTATTATGTCTTACCAATAGTGCAGCAATGGTCTGAGTAATATATGTTAGCACATGTGATGTTTTGAATATCATACTGTATCTTATATAACATCTTTATACTCGCAACAAAAGGTATTTTTTGCTTATTTTGTATTCACCAACAAGGCAGTTAATTTCGGTGGTGATAGGAGTGTTGAATATTCAGAAGGCCATTATGACTTTTATTATCCTTCGTGTCATTTTATTTATGTTTTAATGTGTTTTGTCCTTTTCTATAATTCTAGCTGTTTTTGTAGCTTTTGTACCTGTTTGATCACTTTAAAATCTTCAAACATTCCTCCTTAAGAAGCAGCTGCACACGGTGCCTTCGCTGTAGGTTTTACAATGTAGGAAATCGGCATTCCAACCCACTTTTTTTTTTATCTACCTTAACTTCCACTAACTTCTCTATTGCATCTATGCACACTCTTATGCTCAGCGATCATTGAGGGCATACGAAGTAAAATCAGGGTGCCTAAGCATATAGCAAGAAACTAGTACAATGCAAGGATATTTACCACTATGTAAGTCTTCTGGCATATGATTGCAATGGAAACATTTATGACAGCTGAGGTACAGTACATGATAGCCTCAAAGCAACGCCGTATAATATTAAGACTTGTGATTTCTCCTGCTTATCTTTCACTTACATGGTCTTAAGTAGCACATTCCCTTTTATAGTTTTTGCGCGGCACAAGCTTTGATAATATTAACGATTTGCCGGGGCATTAAATTGATGTTACTGCTCAAAAGTGTGACAATCACATTCCATGGCTCCTGAAAAGAGCAGGGGAGCTTGACCAAAACATTTTCAAGCGTGATTTAATGTGACATTTATGTTGTTGTTGTTTTTTTAAATACAGTGGTTTCATAATGCCGTACTGTTTTCGTTTTTTACAACCTTTGTGTCCATTTTATGTTTTTTAAAGTTCTTCCATGTTTAACCAGACACTTGTTTGTGTAGCGCGAAGCCTATGCAAAACACACTATCTGTAGCCTCTCTAAACACTCCCAATGTCATACAAGTGGGCAGTTTCCAACTGGATGAATGTTTTAAACATTGTACGCTTCACTCAAAAACAGCAATAAAGACATTGAGGTATTCCACATGGTTAAGTTTCCTTCCATCATTTTACTAAGACTGCATTATATACTGAAAAGACCTATTTGGTTTAAGGTTGTGCTATTGTTAACTCCTTCATATTTAGCATATAGGTAGTATGTCTCAAGATCATCATATGTTTCTCGCTGTCAACTTCTCATCAGCTCAGAAAAACTGCTTTGTGATGGTGCATCTCAACTTGATCCAAGAGGATTTTAAAGTAGTTAAATTTGCTTTCAAAGTAGGAGAATTGACTCAACCCTTAAAGAAACATATCATCCCTCAGTTTATTACAAATATTCAACAGTTGTAGATGCAGGGATTTTTATTGAGAGCAAAGGGCTACACAGCTCTAATCCGTAAAGTAACAAACTGTAAAATGTAGTGTAGTACTGTAGCCTACTCAGAAACTTTCATTCATTTTCAAAACTACCCTATCATTGGCTGATAGGATAGTTTTGAAATGTGTGTTTTTATTCCACTTTCCTGGACTGGGCCACAACAATTCTCTGTGTCAGGTGCCTTAAGGTCCTGAAAACAACGCTATGCCATCCTAAATAAATCTTTAGTGATAAAAAATGGTAGGCATTGATTGACTGTAACCCTGCTGCATTCTGATTGGCTGTCCACAGGTGCTGTCGTTGTTTGCGCTAATTAGCAGAAGTTAGTGTTTCTGAAAGACGGATACTGCGGTCATGGGACTAAACAAAGTGTTGCACACCAGCCGCGGGATACTTTTTATAAAACAAACCTCTGGTAAAATAATATAAATGTAATGGGGAGCGGTTGTTCGTGAAAACATGGCTAACTGCTAATGTCGAAGAGGAGGACGCTTCTCGGCTGCACTTTACGTGGGGAATTGAGCAGTACATTGAGGTAAGTGTGGGATTATCACCTGAGTGGGAAATGTGAAAAAAGAGTCAAGTATGTTTTGTAATATGTGGTAGAATACTTTGGTTTTCTGAGCTAGCTAACTGTGTTAATGTGGCTAAGTTTAATTGAGAGTTAACTGGATGTCAAAGGGAGTATATAGACTTGTGTAAAAAAAAAAAAATGACCATTTTCTTATTTACTTTCTTATGAAATAACTTACTATCAAGACAATTTCAAAATATGAGTTCATTTTCAGCATTTTTTGGTGCCAAATACAATATGTTTTTCCCTGCAAGTTAGACAAAATATATTACATACACGAAAAGTATGAATGTTACAAAAACACAACATGTTTTATTCTTCTGCTGCCTTCAGGTGCTGTCAGGAATTATGTAACAATCAGTGTGTTGCGGGCCCTTTCTACTGTACATAGCCTACTTCGACCTCAGCAACACATAGCGTCTCTCTGCCAGTTTAATTTCAAAGAAAATCAACAACATTGTACCAACTACTCAATGATTTTTCGAGATTATTTTATCGTCAACTGAACAATACCGTGAGGTGGAGTTTGTATTTCCAATGTCAGTCCTCGAATGTAGCAGTTTACAAGGTGCCCTTAAAGGCAGCATTCCTATCCAGGTGTAACTCATCAACTGCCTCCAACAATAGAACTGACAATCCCAACCAATCACGGAGGAGATATGTAGTCACATGATGGACAGGGCTGTATTAAGTGTGCTTATGGTTGTGAGAGGATGATTGAACTTGTCTTTGTCTGGATTTCAAAGTACCAGAACTGAATTTGCTGCCAATCCCATCTCTTCCTCAGGGATAATCGGGAGGTAAGACGTGTGCATGACCTCTGGGTGCTTGACAACAAAAAGGTCAACTCAAATGTATTTTGAATTGATATTGAATTTAGTTAATACTAAGCAGCTTTTAACAAATTGATATATTTGACAAAAAGTGAATGATTTTAACAAGGTCACGCATGCTGATTTCAATTGCCCCTACTGTATGTAGATTTGATGATGGCTTTTCTTCAGAATCTGAGCAGTACACATGCTGATTTAAAGGTGCTAAGCTTGCCCCTGAGATGCTGTGTTGGTAGCATGCTTTGGGCTTTGACTTAATGCTGCCTAATGCTGAAACCAGCACCCGCAGCATTCCTGCCGCTGTGGTATTTTCCTTTTCTACCCAGACGGGGACTGACCGCACGCATTAAAGCAAATACACGTTTAATACCTCTGCCATGACAACCCTCATACACTGTGCATTCTTTCTGGGTTTCCAGTCACTTTAACCAGATGGCATTCTTCACTTTCTCCTCTTCGAATGTCTCTTTCCTGATCCTTTTGTGATGTCAACTGCTCAATGTGAAGACGCAAGAAACAGCCACACAGGGAAGCTAGGCACCATGATGTTGGATATGTTGGCAGATTTGAAACAGAAGCATGACTTTGGGCGGTAACCATATACAGCAGAGGTGTAAATATGGCATGCAGAGGCTGAATGTGCAGCTGGCCCTTTGAAACGACTTGGAACGAAAGAATGGGATTGTAGCCAGGCAGGAGGAGGGAGTGTGGAACTTTCTACATCGCACCCATTCAACATGTATTTCAAATAATTAAACTCAATACTTAATATGTTTAAGTAGCAAGTCACCCTCCTGAGATGCATTGTAAAAAATGTTCCCCATGCAGCTGACCTAACCGTGGTGACATAAATAGCCTGTCTGAATAAGCACATTGGTTTACTGCGAGTATGGAGAGGTGAGCCAAACTCATTGTCTGGAGGAGAAGCTCCACACCTGTTCAAACGCACATATATTTATTCTTAAAAATAGATCTCCCTCAGCCTTCTGACAGCGGTTTTTATGATCTCGTTATTCCAAAACACGTGGAAACAATCGTAGGGTTGTTGTCCAAGGCTGACATGTAACTGATATATTTATATATATATAGGGACTTTTAAGATGCCAGTTGAATCAATCCCTGTAACCTTGAAACAGACATTCTGTTTGGAGGTCGACTCCTCAAGTAAACTCCTTTAATGACCTTTAAGTTGTTAAAATCTGTTTTAAAGAGGACACATTATGGGCATTTCCATGTTCATATTAGTATGTTGTGCCTCTACATGCTTTAATGTTCAAAAAGCTCTTTATTTTCCTCATACTGCCTGTGCTGCAGCACCTCTTTTCACCCTCTGTCTGAAACCAGAGCCCAGTCTGCTCTGATTGGTTACAGGGTCTCCGCGGGGTCTTAAAAAGTATTAAAAGTTGATAAATCAATTTAGCGAAAATGAAGGCTATTAAATGGCATTTTCCAAGGTATTAAATGTTGTAGCTTGTTTTCAATAAGTATATCAATTGTCCAAAGAGGTTGTATTCTACAGTTTGCCTGAATGTAATCATTGCGTAGGTGTGTAGTGTGATTCTGTGTAGTTTATTTATGGCATCCCGTTGGATTTGACGTCATCTGAACAGGACATCGCACGCTCACTGCTTGATAGCGCGCGAAGGTCCGTTTACGCCGGTTGTTAAACAACATCGTTATGGGGAAATGCAAGTTTGCGTCCAAATGGTTGGAAGATAAGGAGGAAGGACAATCAATACTGTATATAGTAAAGTGTGTCGCCAATGTAACCGGTTAAAACTCAAATTGGCGATGAGGTCTTAAAATGTATGGAAAGGGTCTTAAAAAGGGTCTTAAAAGGTATTACATTTGACTTCAGGATTCCTGCATATACCCTGGGTTAGCTGGCCGGCTCTGTTGTGATTGGTCAACCGTTTAAAGATGTCCCTCATTAGCCTACCACGTACAATGTGTTGGATCGTAGCCAATAGAAGCGGAAGTGTTATATAGTGATGTCATTAAGTTACACAAGTGAACAAATGCGTTTCAGGCAGAGTATGTGTGGAGTTCTCTGGGCGAACTTTGGGATTGTAGCCTTTGCAGACCATTTACATGCACACAAACACACAACAGGAAAGTGAAAACACCCCCAAAACCTTAAAAGGGCCCCTTTAAACAGCATGAATCAGAAAAAGGATAATGTGCATGAATATCAGACTTGTTATGATGGACATGTCTCGCAGCGTACCACTCCAGAGCCTTTTGAGCACCTGGAACATTGTTTAGGAGTGAACATATCTGAGCCAGCATGAAATGTTCGGCTTCAGAGGCGCTCGGTCCGGGTGGTTTCAGCGCTGCTCAGACTCCAGCCGGCTGCATTGAGCGCAGCCAACAGGAAATGGCTGAGGATTAGCCTGGAGCTGTTCAAAGCCTCTGCTCTGTGCCCATGGTTGAATCATTTTCAATTCTACAATTGCTCCAATCTTTCAACATGTAGCCGAGGTTTTGGTTTAGTTGTTTGCACAAAGGTGCTGAAAGGAGAATAAAAGAAGAGAGATAGAAACCATCTGTCCGAGGGAAAGGAATCTCAGGGGTGGTAAAAACACCGCAGTCGATAAGACAAGGGGAATATATCAAGAAGATAAAAGATACAAAACATGGCAAGAAGAACATTAAAAAATAAACATAACCAGATGTGTATGTGTGAGAGTCACTTATAAAACTTATTTTACTATCTCAAAACAAGGACTTCATCTTTTCTGTATGCCAAAGTGGTGATTCTTTGTTTGCTTTCCCTCTTTGATGCAGGTCATTGGAGTTGAAGATGTCCGGAGAAGAAGAAGTCGTGGAGGAGATGCTGTAAGTTACATCCATTGCATTTAAGTAGCGTCTCTAGTGTTTTAAGTAGAATCTACTCACAGATCTGAGCACCCGATAGCTGTAAAGGTTCACAGCAACATCTCTTTTCTTTTGCAGGGAGGAAGGTAAGTAAGCCTTTGAGAGCATTCAGTGTTTTTTTGAAAGCAGAATGTCACTTTCAAGCGTGTGTAGCTAGACGTAGCTGACCTTATTATGTCTGCTCAGAGGAAGAAGCCCAGCAGGAGGAAGGTAAAGCTTCTGCACGGCTTCATGCGTGTGCCTTGTTTACCGTCTGCTGTCTGATCAGATCATATGTTGTGTGCATGCTGTGTAATGTGTGGTAGAAGTCTGTGCTTTGGTTTTTGATGGGAGACGACAGGTTTTCCATCGTCATTGACTGGTATACTGTGTTTTTATAGTGCGTGTGCTTTCTGTTTGATCCTGACACTTCATTTGTCAGCTTCCTGTGAAACAGTAACTTATTAACTGAATTATCTGCAATGTTTGATTCATAAATCTTTCAAATTGTGATCTGACAAAAGTTGCATGGAAAGTTTTCTGAAGTCGCTGCCAAGTGAAGTCTTGGCTCGCTCTGATGTAATTGTGTATATGCTTATAGGATTGCATTCAAGATATTTAACGTATGCCAGAATCTGGTCAAAGAAGCTTTGTGATATTTCTTGGTAAAGGAAAAAGCGTTTGAGCATAAGTGCTGGAAAGTACATTATCTTTAAACATTTTATCCTTTAGTTTGTGTGTTTCCATTTGAATATAATACTTCATACCTTTAGCCCTCTACATTTCAGAAGGAGTATTTACTCCACGTTGGACATTAAGCGGACAATACTTGTGGGCTTTTACTAAAGTAGGATTTTCATTAGTTTTGAATTGCCACTTAAACTTGAGAAAGGACCCCTTTACCTGTTCCACCGCTGTGTAGTGTTTGATAAATATAATTGGAAATGTGAAAGCTGAACCAAAATGTGGATTAGATGATTCCTGTTACAGCTCACAGGCTCATCATCTGATCCCAGATCAGTTTAGCTCAGTCAGACACCAGCAATAGATTCAGTTCTTCCCAAGAGACGATATCACAAAGCTCAGAGTCTGACCATCGACCCATCAATCCATACTTTGTTCACTCAGTCATGAATCCAACAAGAGAAGGTTTGCATGACTTACCTTTGTCAGTAAATCTTTAATTTAAATGTACACACATCTGGCATATTGTTGTTTTTCCAAGAATAGCATAACTTGGCTTTATTACTTGTTGTTATATAGTTGTGGAAGTTGAAGTAGAAGAAGCTGCACCTGAAGTAGAAGGTAATTGTCCTCTTTAAATATGACTATGCACCATACTGTCTGTTTTATAGCACGTTATAATATGATAGTATAATAATAGTTTGTGTAGCTCTGCTTGTACCATCATGAATCTGACATGCATTGCATACTCTTTTATCATTTGAACACAGACTCTTGTGCTCATCTGCTCATTACCGACTCTTTTCCTACCTCATTTAATCCTAAACCATTAATTTCCCTGTTTGAATATTAGCTTTTGTATCTTCAGTCTTTGCTAATCACTGAATACATTTGTGAAGAATTTGACATCCACTTAGACAAATGTACCGTTTGCATGCAAGTAAAACCCAGCCCAAAACCCATTTTAGCATATTTAATTTAATGGGATTTTCTAAAACGTTTTAACACCTTGTTATTTTTATTAAACCAACATTTCTAATTATATAATTGACAGAAATGTTATCTTATATAATGTCCACTGTAAACATCTAATCATATTTTCACTATTTCACACCACCATAGAAGTTCCTACGGCAGAAGGAAATGACATTTTATGTTCTAATGTACCATATAATATCCATCTTTCAATGGTCCAATCTTTGTCATGAACATTTACTAATAAACGTTTCTCTTTTTCTTGCTTTTATTATACATGCAACTGATTTCCTCCACAAAGAGCCTGCAGAAGAAGGTAAAGCACACTCTGCAGCTCCAATACATATATTATGTCAAGGTTCAAGGCTTTTATTAGTCATACAGTGTAGTTGTTATGACGATGAAAATCTTAGGTCACAGGCTCCTCCAGCAGTGCAACACGATAAAACACTTCTTGTATGGCACACCCCTATAATCTTTATCAGTGTGTTTTGTCCCTCTTGTATTCGCTGTTTGTCATGAACATGTACTAATGAACTTTTTCTCTTTTTCTTGCTTCTTTATTCTAACAACGTATTCCTCCCAAAGAGCCTGCAGAAGAAGGTACAGCACCCTGCCTCTGTTAGACCTGCATGTTAGTGTGACTGAACATCACTCTGTGTGCCTCCACCATGTGCACAGTGCTTTAGTCGGGGCAAGACAACCTTAGTGCGGAGGGGAACAGTTTCAATCTCTTTCAATTCCTTATAAATCCATAAGAGGCGTAATATTATTCCTCATGCCTAATACTTATTCTGTTAATGTACTTTTCCAAAGAAATGCCTCCTTTGTGCAAAAGTAAACAAAGCTTTCATGCCTTGAAACGCCTAGAGCACTAAAATCCACCCAGAATGACAAAGCAAAGAGATATTCTTTAGACTTTAAAGAAGTTTTTCATATCAAAATATAAGAAGTAGAGGTCTAACCTGAGTGGAATAGTGTTTTCAAACAAACTACATGTATTAGTCCTCTGCAGCCGATGCACTAACATGTCCTTTTGTCCTTCCTGTAGAGGCTCCAGCTGCAGATGAAGGTACTGTAACTCAGATGTTTGTTAAATAAACACCATCATCAAAACATTAGTTTGTTCTTCTTTTGGTAACTGTGATTCTCCTTTTTTTTATAATAGATGAATCCAAACCCAAACCCCAAAAGTAAGTCTTTTTGTTTTGAATCTAAATACATGAACAGATTCTGGATGAACCTGTCATCTAAATATCTGTTTGTAACCCTGACATATTGTTTTAGGTTAATGGCTCCAGTGTTGACTGTGCCCAAGATCCCAGAGGGAGGAGACAAAGTGGACTTTGATGTAAATGATGACTCCATTTTCATTTACATACAATTGTTATTTCTTTGTAGTGACGTGTCTGATTGTTATTTGACTGTCTGAGTTTCTACAAATAGGTCTCATTTGAGTTTGCCTAGAATCTAGATATTTGGCTCCATCTCTTATAATCTAGAGGCGAAATTATTATAGTACTTTTATAGGACTTACCCTTATTTGTAATGCAGTCACTCGAGGTCCTCAATAGTATGCAATACAAGCTGTGTGTGTGCGCAGGACATCCACAGGAAGCGTCTTGAGAAGGATCTGACGGAGCTGCAGTCTCTGATCGAGGCCCACTTCATCCAGAGGAAGAACGACGAGGCCGAGCTCCTCGCTCTCGTCAACAGGATCGTAAGTCTCCCAGGAGAGCGTGACGATCACTGGAGTGATGCAGCACCCGGCAAACAATAACTGTGTGTGTGTGTGTGTGTGTGAGAGCAGGAGAAGCGTCGCACAGAGAGGGCTGAGCAGAAGAGGGTCCGGGACGAGCAGGAGAAGGACAGGCAGATTCGTATTGCTGTGAGTCCCCGCTAATCACTTTTTATTTCAGAACATTACCCAACATATGATACATTAAGAGCGTCCAAATGACACTATAGTTTCTTCTTGCTTCATAAATACAATGTTGGTGTCAGGCGTGTGTGTGTGTGTGTGTGTGTGTGTGTGTCCTGCTGGGAATCCGCTCTGTGATTATATGTTATCCTACACAACAGAGCGCAGATACTCTTGATGCTTTCTCTATCTTTTTCATTTGTGCTTTGACAGATAAACATACTGCCCCCTGGTGCTTTCAGTATACTCTAGTTTACTGATAAGGAGTTACACAACAGCCGTGTGCAGCTTCAGCTCAAAAACACAGATGTTGATCAACTTGAAGTGTTTGCTTTGGGGGCTCAAAGAATAGAAATAAATCAAAAGTGATGGTAACCGCTCATCAGCTGCCATCAAAACTACTGATCGCCATGGCATATTAGCTCCTTGTTTTGGCTTTATGCTACATTTACTGTCACTGTTATCATAATGCCTTTTCCAGTAAAGCAATACAACATTGAAATTCACTCGATAATAAAACTTCTCCAGATTTGTATACTTGTTATGATGCTATAAAGGTGGTTAAACAAAAACTAAACTCTGAAAATGTACTTAGAGAACCACAACTGTTCTGTAAATACCATACGCATCCTGTGTCTTAGTACATACTAGTTAATATGTATTAATGTTATTACTTTTGTTCACCTGCCCGGGGATGAAAGAGCTATCGGCTGTATCCCTGTATGATACTCTATTCAACTTATACATTAAATACATGTACATTTATTTATGTCTGTCCAACAGGACGAAAAGGAGAGGAAGGAACTGGAAGACGCGCGTAAGAAGCATGATGGGGACGCCAAGAAGAAGAAGGCTCTGACCAACATGACTCATCAGTATGCTGGTGTCCAACAGAGGGTCAGTCATCACGTACAAATACACAGGAAACTGTTTCTCAAAAGAGATGAAATGTAGACAACCACTGTTACCTCGATCATAAATATGATGCACTATAATCAATAGGATCCGATACAGACTTCATGGCTTCTTCGATATTATCTTTTTCTTGTATTCTCTCATTTGATCAATTCTCCTCCACCACAGGATGGAAAGAAGGGAGCGAAAAAGCAGACGGAGAGAGAGAAGAAGAAGAAGATCCTGGCAGACAGGAGGAAGCCTCTCACCATCGACCATCTCAGCGATGAGAAAGTCAAGTAAGGATGCTATGTTTTATTTGATTTGAAGTTATTATCCATAGGCTAAGAGTTTTACAGTTTTGATGTTGGCTTTTAGTTTTCTGTTACTGAATGTATGTATTGTTTGGTCTAAAGGGAGAAGGCCAATGAGATGTGGCAGTGGCTGTTCACTCTGGAGTCAGAGAAGTTTGACCTCAGCGAGAAACTGAAGAAACAGAAATATGACGTAAGTACTTTGCCTCAGGTTGTTCATGTGAAAACTGCAGGAAAAACCTACTTTTAAAGCAACAATGTGTATGTGAAGTGAAATCTGGTTAGGAAAGTTATTCAATATTTTTAAAGGATTATTAATACAATTCACAAAAGTTAGTGTTTTTGCTTATAAATAGGCAGATGTTAGGTTGTAAATGATTTAAATTAAATCAATCTACCTTAAAAGTTACCATCTACCAAAAATATACTCACTACTCAATGTACTATGTGAAAGTAGAGCATGCGGATAAAATGCTAATGACAAACATTGCACATGAATAGCAAACAGCCTTCAGCCCTGGAAAAGCCTCAGAATAGGGACGCTGGTATGTATCGCTGCTCTTCAGTGCAGGGCTGTCCTGAGGGCATCTATCTAAAATGAATGTGGCTTGACTTCCAGATCAATGTATTCCAGACCAGAATCAATGAGCAGCAGAAGTTGTGAGTAACTGATAATGAGTAGTGTGAGCCTCTCGGTTGTGTGTAGTCTTGCTGCCCGTGTGTTGAAGGGCCACACACACACCAAGCTTCGGACAGGGGAGAACAACTCAGTCACAAAGAAGGTGAAACTAAAAGTCTGTGTTGACGATGAACCGCAATGTGGTTGTTGAATACCGTGGGAGAAGTCAGATATTCGTTTTACTTCAGACAGGCAGTTTAAAAATGATCAGCTGATCTGGGCAGACTAGAGGTGAGTCAGTGGAACTTCTCTTGCCCAGCTGAGCTCTTCTTCAGGGTCTCAGGGTCCGCTCTTTGGCTCAGCTGGTGCCGAATGTTTCTGCTGTCGCTCCTTTTGCTGAGCCAGTCCTCCATGTTTGCCCCCCCCCCCCAACAGGTCAATCTGCTCCAGCATCGCGTCGAGGACAGTCAGAGGTAAGTAGAAGACACCATACTCTCAGCTCATACCAGTGCTGAAAGTATCTCTACTGATAGAGTAGTTGTTTTGTCTTCATTTAAAGAGCCTTGGGTAATGTTGAGATTTATAATGTGTTGCATAATCTCTTGCAAACCAAGGCCTTTTAACCTCACATCATCCTACTTGATGTAAAGTGGGAACATGTGACGCAGTTTTCTCACATTTTCTATGGCTGTTAACAAGTATCATTTAAATTGTGAGTTTGACTTGTTTTATGCTGTATGCCATAACAAAGTCATCAAAATATTAGAGTGTGTTAGAAAACATTCCTAGCAAAGCATGTTAAAATAAAAAGTAACAGTATATTGAAAAAGGTCATGGTCTCCCCTGGAAAAGAAAGTAGAAAGCAATCTTTCATAAGGTTTGCCATACTGTATTGGCTTCTTAACCTGCTTCATCTGAACTCTTTTAAACGGATTTGTATAACATTATTAAACGCTCCGTTATGCATGTCGATCTTTTTAGGCAGAAGAAAAAGTTATGATTAGTTGTGATTCAGGTAAAAAAAAGTCAACTTCCTGCTTCCAAGGCTAATATCTGGTAGGTTAAGGTGGTTTGGGAAGTTACACAAAATAATAACAAAGGTAAGTGCTGTTGAGTGAAACTAGTGTTGTGCCCTTTTCTAATGGCATGATGCTTTCCTGTCTGTCCTCCCCTCGTTATGTTTCAGTTTCAGGGCCAGTGTATTTAGAGGGTTACGTTGGCTGAAGCGAAATTGAATATCGTAATACAATGTTTACATTAACTTAAATGTCCCCCTGGGATAATGATATACAAATGCAGCGGGTCTACTGTGTTTGTCAGCCAAACGATACTCTGGGTGTTTCTCAATGTCAAGGAAGGATGCTCCAGAGCCACTATTTCAAGGATGCTACGTCATCGAGTCCCGCCGAAGGACTGTTCCAATGTCCAGGCTCCTTGGAATTCTACCGAGCCCGGCGTCCTTCGTAGCGAGAAATTTCGAGGCTGCACATGTGTATCCTCCGCGGTCTTAAAATCCCCACAATGCTTTGCGCACGGACCAATTTCCAAATCTTTGGCGGAAATCGCACTCCATTTAAGGCGGGGCCTCGCATATGACGCACACCTGTTCCACCATTCTTTGTTTTCCGAGGCTAGGAAGGATTCTTGCCTCGCTTCTGAAGGAAGTGACTCGGAAGACATGTCCTACTAAGGAAGCGTCCTCGACATTGAGAAACACCCACTGGCTCTAGATGTAATGTTACCTGAAGGCCACCGTAGTTCTTGAGTTTGTAAAACTGACTGATTCTGTTTGATTCCACAGCGCCAAAGGAAGAGGAAAGGGGGGCAAGGGCCGGCTGAGGTAGACTCAAACACCAGCAGCTCTCCAAGGAAGCGTCGGAAAATAAGCAGCAGTATTCACTTTGGTGACAATGGTGTACGCTTAAACAAAGAATGTGTGCTTTTGAGCTTAACATTGTTAACTAGTGGATATATTTATCTTACCAATCCCCATACTTGTCAGTTAAATAAAGCAATTGAAACAATCTTTGCAATTAAATACCTTATTCTGCAAACATACACAAAGAATCACAGTGCACCATACATTTCACATGTAGGCAGATATGTAAACATGACAGGACTTACCGCAGCAAGCAGTGCTCGACATCCTTTTTAAATAACACATTAATAAATAAAAGCTTCTGGTGGCAAAATAGTGACAGGATGATGGGCTTTCTATACAAGTACAGTGTCGGGACAACAGTGCAGAAAATAAAGTGATGCAGGACTAACATCTAGTGAACTGATCCCTGCTGGTTACATTATGACTTGAGGTTTCATGGTTTCTGACAGCTACTCCTGTATGAAACTGTTACAGATGGGGAGATAAATGTTTTACTTTTCTTATATAACCTAGAACTGGAAAGGTTACCTTAGTGCAGTGGAGGCAACAAACTGAAAGTACCTTTGCTGCACTCCAGAAACCGTGGGTGGCAACTGCAGTAACTAACAGAAGCAGCGCATTTTCACATATTCTAGACAACACTGAGCATTTTAAATAAACGATTAACTTACATTTCTTTCTGTTGGCTTGTAAGCCGAGGAGACCTACTTTGAGCAGGGATCAGAACAGTGCATTATCATGGTTACTAATCCAAACTTCATGTTCAGACACGATGAGGAGAAACCAGGTTCAGCTGCCTCGGTTCACTCTTCACCACAGATGTGTTTCCCTGATCTCAGCAATCACCTGGCTGGCTTTTTGCAATGCCTGTGGACAAAGTAAATAAAAAACAATGAAATGACTGATAAAGGAACCACTTTATGAAACACATGACACCATGGAGGGTACGGGGAGTGTATATTACCTGTAGCATGTCGGCAGCCTCCTTGCGCCGCTGAGCCATGTCCTCTGACTCAGTGAGCAGCTCGTTGAGGAGGCCCAATTTATACAGCTGGCCTACCAGCTCGCTCTGGAGGCTGTCCTTCACATGGTTCACCAGGAAGTGCATCACTGCTTTGGGCACACTGCGAGGGAGAAACGGAGCCAACAGATGGTTGACAACCAGGAGGCAAGAAGGCCGGCTGATTGTGTTCTCCCCCAGATGGATGGGGGGGG
The DNA here is from genome assembly GCF_902827165.1 of Trematomus bernacchii. Lineage (NCBI taxonomy): Eukaryota > Metazoa > Chordata > Actinopteri > Perciformes > Nototheniidae > Trematomus > Trematomus bernacchii. The sequence goes on from NW_022987608.1 coordinate 4,902,250, forward strand.
GGGGGGCCGAGGTCTGACCCTACAGGTGGCTGGGCCTGTCTAAGTACAAGCTATAAAATACATGCAATTAAAAGTAGCTCTAGTGTGGGGCTACACTCCGAGAAAATGGCTAATTAAAATAAATGTTGTAGGATATAAAAAGAGAATCCAAAGCAACATGTAGGTAGTGAACCAATTCTTGTTTTTCAGACATGGTTAGTTATTGTTATTAGTTTTTTATATGATGGCTTCAAAGCTACAAATACAACCAATATAAAGAAAAGGAAATAGCTGGCAACATTTTATATTTGTCCTATTGTAAATTACGGTATTTTCTTTAAGGTGCTGACCTCTTCAAATATTACGACAGAGACTCAAAGTTTACCTTCAAAAACCATCATAAACTTTTGAATGTTAAGAATTGAGTACAGCCCTACTAGTTTCATCCGTTAACCACTGGTGTTGGTGTTTTTATGGGATTTCTCTACAACAGAAACCAATCCCCAGACTTCTGAGGAGCGAGTTGGCCTACCTGTCCTGGATATTCTTGCGAACGATGAGGAAGTAAGACTTGATGAGGCGTTCGATGACCTCACAGTCCCGCTGCTCACGTGACGACAGCTTCCTGGCAGCTGGCACAGGCTGTGGGGGGCGGGGGGGGAGACGGTGTTTTTAGTAATGTTACCTGCAAAATATCTTTCATCGTGAGACATGTTGATAGGGTTGTGTTTAGTTACCACATCCAGCAGGTTGACAGCTCCTCTAAGGGGGCTTCCAGGTCTGGAGCTGGGGGCTTCGTCTCCTTTCTTCAGCATCCCCCTCCAGTTCCCTGTGCCGTCCTGCTCCCCCTGGGGCCCGGCTGACGGGGCCTGAGGAGCAAAACAAAAAACGATAAGAACAACAGACATCACCTCACCCACCCAGGCCACCAACTTATGGTATTAGCATAATGACAGGTTCATATGCAATAATGCAAACACAGGGCAAACAGGCACAAACGATTATAAGCTAAACTCTGAAGACCGAGCAGAGTACAGCCAGTAATTGTCATCATTCTTCACAATGCTGCGCTGAGCAGAAATGCTAACATTAGCATGCTCATATTCTCATGACAACACTAGAAGGCTGGTGTAATGCCAAGGTACATCAACAATCTTGGTTTAGCGTTTCAAGCTAATGTTAGCCAATTAGCATTGAATACAGAGTAGCTAAGGCATCAGAGAGGCTACAAGTTTTACATGTAAATGACGGTATATCTAGAGTTAAGGGGTTTTAGAGTTATTACAATTCATCCTGAGGGAAGAAATGTATGGCAGTCCCTTCAGTTGTTGAGACATTTAAATTAAAAAAAAAGCTAACTTTATGGTCTTGCAAGAGAGAAAATCAGAGGTTCACCAAGGCAAGTGGGTTTTGTCCTACTTGGCCACCATGAATGAGAAACATTTCATGGCAATCTATTTAATGAATAGCTGTGGAGATATTTCAGTCTGGAATAAAGCGTAGACTGATATTGCCATCCCTCTAATAAAGATTGCTCTGTAAGAGCATCATTTAGAAGAGAGACCCCTGGCCTGTTTTGGCATCGTGGCTGGTGTTCTCCCATTGCAAAATGTTCTCTAGTTAAACCTAATAATCATTTGAGAGAAAGTGTCATAATTGGAATCTAAATGATTGGGTTATGGCCAAAAATGTGTTTTGTGAGGTCGGTAGATGTTTGTGTCAATAATGAAGAGAAAATCCCTGCAGGCGTTTTGTGAGACATCACGTTCATGAGAACGGGATGGACGAACAACACCTAAACACAACGCCTCCGGCCGCAGCAGAGGAGGCGATTAAAGGTTAAGAGGAGGAAACAAAAGGAGAGGAAGGCATTTTCTGTCAGACAGGTGGAGCAGCTTTGGGGACACACACTCTGCAGGAACACAGCGGTGGTTAGAGCACACAGGCTGGGGGGGCAACACAGCGCACAGCACACAGAGCAGAGTGCATGCCAGCAGCAGCCCATGCTCATCCATCCATGCTCCACCAGCGAGCTGCGCCCACCTTGGCCCCCTCCATGTCTGCTCCACCCGCAGGAGGCTCGCCAGGAGCCCCAGAGAGGCCAGCCGGGCCCCTGCCAGCAGACTAGCAGGAAGAAGAAAGCAGGAGAGGAGAGAGAGAGAGGAGAGAAGCGATGAGGAGAAGTGGAGAGAGAGGAGAGGAGGCTGGCAGTGGAAAGCCTCTCTGAGGGAGATGTGGGATGAAATAGCTCAGTGGAAACTATCTGAGGCATCGGGATCGCAGGTCCTCATCCTGTGATTAACACCGCACTAGTCCCATTTAACTCAAGTATTAGACCAGCTGAGCTGCTGATAAATGATCAAATAAGGATGTTTCTTTTACCTTGTCCCTGGGCACTGCAGAGGGCAGCTCTCTCATCCTGTTTCTCCTTTCCTCCTAAAAAGCACATGTTGCAAATTATTATTATTATTAAGTCATCCTAAATCTTAAAGAAAAGTTCTTCTGATTATTCTGCTCCTTCCAAAAAATATATTTGTGTGTACCTATCTGCTATTTTGAATGATTTCCTAAATATCCAAAATGACCTACAATAACCTTTCCCACATCCCTTTGGAGGTAAAGAAAGGCCTGTAATAATTCAACTCTGAAATGTAAATTTGAATTTAGAGAAATGTAGAAACCAAATTATAATATGAAATATTCTAATTGAAACAATTTGTACTAAGGAATTTAAATCAATATAACGTTTGAATTCTCAAAGTATATTTTGTTGACTTTTTTAATTTGGTAAATGTTTTATTAATGAATGAATACAAGCTACTTTAATTCTACTGACTACCTTTTTAACATTGTCTGTAACATTTTCAAAATAGTTGAAATCAGGTTTTCAGAAACGTTGTCGGAAAAGGCAGAAGGTCAACTTTTTTGCTATAATTGTAGTTGGGTTTGTTTCTTTTGCTTACAAGCAAACAGATGAAATGACATCTATTGCTTTTTAAATATACCTACAAATATTGACATAGAACTCAAGGCCTAAAAATAACACCATGTTTCCACCTCTCCTCTCCTCTTCATTAAGAAAAAAGATGGTGTATGTTGGAGGGTTTAGTTGAGTACCCACCTCTATGTTATTGTTCATGATCCCACAGGCGTCTGCAAAGTCTGGGTGTTTGGTGTTGATGTAGGCCAGCTCTATGGCCACCAGGTTATGAACCTGAGAGAGAAGAGAGCAAACGTCAGGAGTCATTCAGCGTCTCGTGAAACTCTGCAGCTGACAGAAAGATGAAGCTACCATGTCGTTGGTGATGGGCAGCCTCTTCCTCAGGAGGGAGGTGACGACTTCCACTATGGCCTCGTGCAGCTTCGGGAACCTCTGCAGCTCCTGGAGGACGAGACATGATGAGTGAGTGTGAGTGTGAGTGTGAGTGTGTGTGGTGTGTGTGTGTGTGTGTGTGTGTGTGTGTGTGTGAGTGTGTGTGTGTGTGTGTGTGTGTGTGTGAGAGAGGAGCAGAGCTGCTGACCTGGGTGCTGTAGTTGCTGCAGTGCTGGATGATCCTCTGCATCTCCTCGTGGACCAGCTCCACGCAGCGCAGGCTGGGCTCCTCCAGACGCTTCACCTGCTTCTTCACCAGCAGCTCGAAGGAGATCTCCGGCACAAACAGGGACGGACGCGGGCCCTGGGGGAGGGGGGGGGGGGGGGGGGGGGGGGCTCAGGTTAGCAATACTTAGCTAGAGAGGAGTAGTAATGTATTATGCCCCATATATCTGGATCTGCAGGTCCTCTGCAACTCTAACTACTTTTAAATCCAGGCTTAGGACTTTTATTTCTGCCGCTGCTTTTAATTGAACTATATCTTACATGCAGTGTAACTTTTATTCATGTATTTTATACCTGTGTTTTTCTATATTAGCTTTTTTCATGTATATTTTATGCTCTTTGCTTTTTAATGACTGTTTTTAAATCATTCTATACTTAGATTCTGCTGCACTATTTCTTAATGCTCTTAATGTTTTCATTTTTGTAAAGCACTTTGAATTGAATTGTGTTGAAAGCCATATAAATAAATGTGCCTTGCCTAGAGCAACTTGTGTAAAGCTTTTCTATGTGCTTCCTTCACTAAACTGCACTAATGATGTCACAGTTATGGGATAGCGCAGCATGCTCACTGTTGCGTTCCTGATGGCGGTCAGGATGTCGATGGTGCCGAGTCCTCCCAGAGGATCCACCGACTCCAATGTCCGGCCAAAAGTCTCGTGGAATATGTAACAAATCCTGGCTCCGCCGCACCTGAAAAATATCAGCGAGGGGGGGGGTAAGCTGTGATGTGAACCCCGCGGCCCCCTCTCCTGTCAGCTCTTCCTCTGTGCGTGCCTCAACTCATAAGCTGAATCATATTAAATGATGAAACCAATGCAGTTGTTTTGCACATTGCTTCCCCCCACTCTGCTGGATTCACAGCGCCCCCCAGTGGCCGAGCGGAGGTACTCACAGCTCGGCCGTCTCGATGTACTTGGCCGTGCCTTCGATGGTGTTGCAGTACTCCGCGGCGAACTTGGTGATGAGCTGCAGCAGCGTGGAGCTCTGGTCCTCCACCGGCTCCCCGTAGCTGCTCAGCAGGGACTGGTACTGGGAGGCCAGCACGTTGATCCGGGCCTTCAGCTCGGGGAGGCAGTCTCTGATGTGATGCATCAGCAACCTGACAGGAAGGAGGAGGGCAGACGCTTCAGGAACTGTGTCAAATTATATGAGCTGTGATTGGTCAAGCTAAACGAATGAAAGACAACGCCAACATAACTTAGAACGACCGCCTGAGGAGATCAGGGCAAACTGTCTGCTCTTTTAAATCTCTTTTTTGAAATTATTTAATGTGTTTTTATTTGTGGTTTTTACTTCTGTTTGTTTTACTTTCTGTTTTATTTAATGTTTATTATTTAAATGTTGTTTTGATTATGTGAAGGCACTTTGTAACTCTGTTTGAAAGGGGCTAAATAAATAAACGGTATTATCTTAAAAAGGAACAGTTCACACCCAAATCAAATTAAAGTAGAAAGGACATTTTTCTCTATGAAATTCCATCTAGTTTTATCATATTGGAAAGAAGGCAGACATTTCTCCAAGCCACGGCAACTCACACTTACCGATGTCAACTGACAAATAGAACTTTCCTAGTCCTAGTGAAAGCTCATATATACAGCGTTTCTATATATCTGTTTCTGTTTCTTTATACACATGTACAATTTGTCATAGTAATATTTGGATCTTTTTACCTGTTGAGGGTTCTGGCCAGGTATTTGGTTCCGTTCCTGCTGGCGAGAGACGGATATTTCTTCTGCAGGAAAGCATGTTCGTCCCGAATGGCGTCGGCCACAGACTTCTTATTGTTGATGTCCAGCTGGCTCCTGAATTTTTAAATACAATAACACGTCAACAAACAATCCTTTGCCACAAAGGGTATCAAAAAAGAAATGTGAAGGAATGAATGGAGCCATTAATATATCATATCTTAAGTTGCCTGATGTACTGTGTATCATCATATTGTCTCTTATTCATTAAACTCAACCCAATGACAATGGATTTAAATATTTTATAATATAGAAACATCCCACGCTGAATTCCTTTATCACTGTCAATCCAAAAATATACATATTGACATCCAGCATTACATATGCATTATAGATGACCTTACAGTCTCTTGTGTCTGTTATGAGTGGTGGATTATATCAAAGTGTTTTCAGTACAGTAAGTCGTTTCCTGACCTGTTGACCACTCCAATGAGTCCCAGTTTCACAGGAATGACTCGGCCCATGAGCACGTCCATAGCGTCGGTGCCGGCGTCCATCAGGTCCAGCTTGGTCACCACAGCCAGGGTCCTCCTGCCTGGAGAGCAGAGGGGGGGCAGGATATTTAACATAGGTAAAAGCATTAATACTACAGTGTAGAAATATGAGGTTACAAGTAAAACCCTGCAGTAATTGTTTTGCTTAAGTAAAAGTACAAAAGTAGATACTTCCAAAACTAAAAGTATTCATTATGCAGAACTTTGTATTATATTACTGGATTATATGAGTGATGCATTAATGTGTTCATTTAAATCTTGTAGATAGTAAAGGTTAAACTAACTTTAATGACTTTTTATAGGGGATCTTAATCCAAAAGTATTTATACTTTGTATTAATAATCTGAATCTGCAAAGTAACTAATAACTAATTTTGTCGAAGTTAATGTAGTGATAACAGAGACGAAGCATAAAGTATTATAAAATGGAAATAATCAAGTAAAGTACAAGTGCCTTACAACTATACTTACAGTAAGAACATTGTGTGAGTACATTTACTTTCTAGCACTACTAGAGAATTGAACATCACATACATTTACAATACAATTAATTTAACATTTGCTGTTTTAGTCTCAATTAATGGTAAAAAAGTCAGCGATTAAGTTTTATTCACCCACCAAAAATGAGGTTTTTATAAAGGTATTTATAAAAGCTTATAGTAATTTCTCCCTTCCAGCTTCCCTTACCGTCGGGGTCGACCTCGCGGGCGACCTTCAGAGCCTCCGAGGTGGCCATGTCGGTGTTGGCCGCAGAGACAGCCAGGATGATGCAGTTGGGGTTGGAGATGTGCTTCAGGATTAGATCTTTTATCTGAAGCTCAATGTCATTAGGCTGATCACCCACGGGCACCTACAGGGGTCAATACCAATTAAGAAGAAAAGACACAGTAAATCTCAATTGGATGTATCACAAACGACAGCGGGGGGGATTTCTCAAATGAAGTCATGTTCAACCAGACGAGGACAAAATCAGAGCCTGCTCACACTGTGACAGCATGTGGTTAGGAAGCATCAAGACACAGTTACTAAATCCCTGCGGTCACGAAATATCAAATACACAGACTGTAGCATGGAAATGAACACCAGTGGTTGTATCTGGTATATCTTGTAGTCGTTTAGTGTTGTAGAACAAATTTCCCCGGGGGGGTACGAGATGATTAAAGCCTCGTCATGGGGAGTAGGAAGTACAGCATGCGTTACCTTAGTGATGCCAGGCAGATCCACCAGCGTGAGGTTGACAACGTGAGGAGAGAATATCTTCAGATGAATGGGATCATCGCTGATCCCCTGCAGAGGGACAGGAAGAGAAGACGTGTTCTGAGTGTTTAAAAGCTCAGCACTCCATCACAGGGCATATCAAAAGATTTTTTAAATGCTTTTTGGCAGACTTGGCCATTTTGGGTTTTTTCTACTGGCTGTCAAATCTGATGATAGCATCGAGAGGTTTTATTTATTCATATTTTCATCTTTAGGTATCCACGATAGCCCCCGTTTGTGCCTCTTATGTATTGTAGAAGTTGAGCCAGAAAAGTGAGCAACCCAATTAATTTTTCCTACTGTTATATGATACCTGTTATATGATAAGGGCCTTGTTTTGTACTGAAAACAATCAGTTTTTTTTTTTTTTTTTTAAATGTACAGGACTCAACATCCATGAATGAGCCTTATATGCAAACTGAACTAACTTTAAGACACATTGTTTATAGATAATAATGGAGAGAGGAAAACTCTCCAGCTCCAAACGTTCTCCTCTCCTTTGTAGCTACTTTGGTTAGCTTCTTTTTAGGAACATCCACCACCCACAAACAAATCCAGACACGGCTTCCATTCTCACAGCCCAGCTGCCACTCATTCACCCTAATCATCACCATAGCCTGCCCCCCTCCCCACCTCTCTCTTCCTCTACCTATGAAAGGCAGACTGATTTCCCTCTGCAGCCCCAGCACTGCCCTCAATAGGAGCTGCTCCTTATTGCAGGGTGAAAGTAACATTTACCTCATGCTTGATGTATCTGAGTGACGTACTACATTTGTTTCCCATCAACAGTACTGACTGCGGTTGAGACACCAACATTTCGGGTTCCTTATTTAACAGTATAGATGTAAAGCCTTCTCACCTTATTAGTCCCCGATATTCGCTCCGTTTCATTTTCTATTTCTTGCCTGATTTCTTCAAAATCTGTGAAGATCTGCAAAAAGAAAAAAAAGAAACAGCATAAATAGAAGCAAAGGTAAAGAGAACTTATTAAATATTGTGCATCATAAAAATATATACCTGATTTTTTGTGTGCAGAAATTTGCCCCACTCTTCACCTTCTCTACCTATGAGAGAATCAAACAGTATGTGTTACAGTTGTAGCGTAGAATTCTCAATTGTGGAAAAGGTGTTAGCTATAACAACACCAAAGACAACTACTAAGGCTAAGAAAGCACGGCTAACAGAAGCAATGGACACCTTACAGTGACAGGTTGGTGACTAAAGCAGCTGGAAACACAAATGTAGCGTAGAAAAGGAGGTAGCGGCACTAAGAAGCTAATCCAGGTTATTTGGAATAAACCTGTACAATGCACCTTTGTAAAGGCACAGTGCTTTTTTTCACTCTCTGGCATCTGCAAATGATAAGAAACACAATCACAAAAACAGAACTTTAAAACCAGTGCAGGTTCACTGAGCACCTGCAAATGATATAACTTAAACAAACTGGACACAAAAAAAACAATAGGCTTGTTCCTGGAAGCAAAATCAAAAGACAATGTGTGACTATGGTCCAATTGGTCTAAGACACTGCTGACAGAGGGATTTCAGGGCTTACCATCTTCATGTTTCCTGGCATCTCCAGGTTCTACATGGACCAGTTGGAGGATGAGAGGCCGCCTGGTGACGACGCCGGTCCCCCGAGGAAGAAGGTCCCGGCCCACCAGGCTCTCCAGCACCGAGCTCTTACCACTGCTCTGTAGACAGAAAACAGATACACACAGGTTAGATGAATAATGAACCAATGACAACTTCTCCTTCAGATTTAACACACCACTATAGCCCTGATATAGAATAGATAGAATTGGAGGGATGAAACCCTCTTTAATAGTCACACATGCAGAGCACACAGCACACACAGTGACATGTGTTCTCTGCATTTAAATAAATGCACCTGTTTTTAATACAAATAATAACCTGGTGTTGGCTAACAGGGGCTTGGTTGTGGATGAGGCTCTAAAAATAGCACTGATTAAATATGATTAAAATAGATTTCTGCCAGTGCCAGTGCACACTTTGAAAATGAATAAATACAGTCATCATGCATATGTCGACAAAGGCCTCAATATATTTACTTCACTGTTAACTATTGCTCTAAAAATTACAATATCTCTTGTAATAATGTTATATTTAACTGTGCATGCATTATGGTATAGCATGGTTCTCTTGCTAGCATGCACACATGCACACAGTCATTTTTACCTGAGTCCCTACAACTGCTATCTGCGGCAGCTGTATGATATCCGCCCCCACTGTGTTGAAAACATCTTGCAGCTTGTTTATTACGGGAATAAGAGCCTCCATGCTCGCGGTTTATGAGTAAAATTAATAAACCTAGCTAATTTCGTGATGGAGCCAAAGTCATTCAATGTCCCACTGACACCACCATTGCAGCAACACCCACTGGAATATAGCTGTTGTGTGGTGTTGGGAGTTGTAGTTCTCTAATAGGCACGAGCTACAGCTCAGACAGAGGAAAAGACTACAGCACTTGTTCGCTGTAAAAATAACGCGATAGTTTATTTTTTCGCGCATGCGTACACGTCTTGTTTATGACGGGCTAGCTTCGTTAGGCCAAGTAGATTGGATGATTTCGTCCGTCTAAATTGTAACTCACTGCCTTCTTTTGAGTCAGTATTTCGTTCTACTGCTGCCAAACCTTCGTTACTCCAACATGCTACAGTTCCTGGTGAGTTTAACTAACGTTGTAATGCATGACAGTCATTAACATTTACAAGGACGCTAAGGGATGCGAAACTAGACAAGCTAACGTGATAGCATAACTTGCTGTCAAAACTCTTGACAGTTTTAATGAACACCTCTACTGTAACGTTTGTGAATAGTGACAAATGAAAAATAGGCGTAATTTACCATCAGTTTAGTTAAACGTGGCATACAAGTCACTTTAACTGACCTCAATTTGTAATCATGAGATGCTACTTTATCAGTAAGTCGGACATGTTGGCCTCACGTGACTTTTGCTCCTTGTCTTTCAGGCTGGCTTTACCTTGGGAAATGTCGTCGGGATGTACCTGGCTCAAAACTATGATGTAAGTTTGTTAGCGTATTTACCTATTTTGAGTAAGTGAAGTAATCTGCTTGTCACGCTGACCCCCCTCTACCGGACAAAGCCAGGTAGTCGGACAGGTGCTGCAGAAGGTCGTCATTTTAATTGGTAATATAAAACTAGTTGATACCAAGTCAGTCCTGCAATACATCTTAGTTTTATAAAAGGTAACAATTTTGAGTTATGTTGATTTAACTTTATGACCAAAAGTATGGTCATCCTCATAGGACACACATAATTAGAAACACCTTTCTATATAATAACTGACCACTACCTTCAAATTTGGCAAGGCGTAGCTAAATCACTGACATCTAAATATGTGCATTAGATTGGATTGACCTTACTGCTTGTTCCTTTCTAGGTCCCCAACTTAGCCAAGAAAATCGAGGCTTTTAAGAAAGACGTGGAGGCCAAGAAGAAGCCCCCAGAGTGAGCATCCGGACCATGATGCAAAGCAAGCAGATGCAACCCTGGAGAGAAACTATTTATTTTACATGGCTATGTTACAATGAGTGTACATTTGATAATATGATTGAGAATATTAACAGTGCCTGGAACCACACTTATTTCTAACCTTTAGTTGTATAGGCATGTTCTCATTGTAGCCTATTTTTATAAGATAAATTGTACAAAAACTGGATTTAAAGAATATAACAACTGACTGGTGGGAACACTTTGGGTCCAGTATGGCACTGTTGCCTTTTCTATGATGCACTATGGTGTGATAACTTGCACATAACATTAATTATATTCACATTAGGTGTACACAATGTTCTTTAAAGGGAATTTTAATAGAGCATTCAGTTGTTCTCTTCTGTTGTATTCCACATAATCAAAAGGTTTTCCTTGACAAGTTTCTGGTGTGAAAAATAACTGCCAAATCTTGACATTCGTGAATCTGAATCATTCAGCTTACAATAAAGTTGCTGTTAAGAAGTTTTTGCCTCGTGAATGAAGTAAAGCTTGATTGGCACATTTCAGTTTTCAGGAAAAAGACAATACATACATTTTTATATCTGCTTTGCACTGGTTCTAGCACCAAGTACTTGGTACACATGGGTTGTCAATAAAAGTGTACACAAGATGGCGCCATTACAAGGCATTAATGTTACACATTTTTGCCAAAAATGTAGAATATTCATTATATTTGGCAAAAGAATATATAATAATTTACTTTTTCTTCTTGCGCTTTGTTCTTTTCTTATTCGTCTTCTTTTTATTTGAATTTGGCCATCCAAAGCCTCTGAACTGCAGACAGTCCATTGCATTGTGGGAAATGTAGTAGACGTTCTCCATGGCTGCTGGGCTGAGGAGGTCCACATCTGTCTTGGTGGATTTGGCACTGGGCGACCTCTTTTTGGGTGTTTTTGGACCCCCAGTCTTCTTGGCGGGCTGAGAACTTTGAGACCTGGATTTGGTTGGCTTGATAAAAGATACAAGTGTCGGTTTACCAAAGACTGGCTCCTGTACTTACCTTATTGAATAGTTTAAAAGTAAATATTGCATTTTCTTTACCATGGTAAAAGAAGTCAAGGTCACTTCAAAAGTGGTGAGAGATTATTCACCCATCTGTAAAATGACATGCATACAGAGGAATGCAACAAATAATAGATAATTTTTCTTTCAGATAGACAAGATGATTTAATCGCTATCTTGTACATTAAGTGCTGTTTTAGAACAGCTTCAATGCTTGAAATTGTCAAGTTAAATAAATAAGCGTATATTTTACCAGTTCTGGACTTGGCACGGCTGTAAGTGGCATCTGAATGGCTTCAACTGGGACAATGAGACCCTATTTGTGTATGCCTTGTTGTCGTAGAGACGGATCACTCACTGATGAATGTAGGGGTTGGCTTCAACAAGGTTGCATCCAAGTTACCGCTAGGCTAAAAAACAACACCAAGCTAACCATAGATTAGTGCAGAAGACAAAAGCTAAATGCTGGGTAAATAATTTGTTCAATAAGAGCCCACAGACAGCTATCTTTGAATGTTTTTATTTGTGATACAGTTGAATTTGTCACTTAAGACAATAGGCTTTCAAATTCTTTGGATATCCTCACCAAAGGTTTCTGTTTTTAAAAGCCCTTGCATTCACTTTGTGAAAGTGTAGTTGACATCACTGTAACATCTAGGTACATTCAGTGAATGTAAACCAGTGGAATACCATGCAGAAGATCTTGGAATCTCTCAATCATGCAATACAAATAAATATTATTACCATAACAAGTATGCAGTCATTGTGATTATAAGAAATCCAATATGGACCCAAGAAACTTGTCAGTTGTGAGCGAGACACACACAACCCCAAAATAAAAATGCGCTGTACACAAATTATATCTGACATCATGTTTATCAATCAACCGTGTGCCGATCTACTGCAAGGGCTTTATCCAAGCAATAATGATTTGTTGTGGAGGTTTGTGGATCATCTGCATAGAGCCATATTTTTCTTTAAAGGCAATTTATGGTTTAAAAAGCCTCCTTTGCAGCAACACAACAGCTTTGTTTTCATGTAAACTGATACTTAGAAGTACTTCAATAAAAAGTCAAGTTCAGCATAAGCATTGCTGATCCATGTGTGATAAATACAAAAAAAATGTTAACCAGTGTCAGGGTTTTATTGACCCCGACGTCCTTAATTTATGGTGTTTCAAATTGGTGGCAGTGATGCAGGAGCACAAAGACCGTTATACTGAAGAGCTTCGTACGCTGAGGTCATTGAAAGGTGGAGTTATTGTGTGGTGACGAGCTGGACGATCATGCCGATGATGCGGGAGCCGCGGGGACACGTGCACAGGTCCATGCTGGGGCTCCTGATCTTGTCCTCCAGTAGCTGGTCCAGCTCCCAGCGCAGCTCCTTCACCAGCTCAGCCACCTGCGCAACACACATGGTGGAAGTTAGCTTCTGCGACACCATGTGGTGAAACTCGTTCTAAAGGTAACTGAGTAGAAAAGGGTGAGAAGCATGTGGTGACCTGGGGCGCACTTCATCAGGTGCCAGTGTGAAGTTTATTTAAAGTTAAACCAATAGAGCGGACCGTAAAGAGCAGAGAACTGGAGTTACTTCCAGTTATTATTTTTTATATTGCTCATGCATTTATTTATCATAATTTAACTCATATATCTGTTTATTTCAACTTTACCTCTAACTATAAATACAGAAAATGTAACATTACAAATACTTTTTTTATTATGCTTATTAATAAAAAAGAATTACATAGAGACAACATAAATAATAAATAACGTTATAAACAGCTTCACTCACTGAAGTTTGGGCCATTTTATTTATCATAAAAATGTCACCTTGCTACTAAATTTCAAATAAAAAAAGACAGAAGCCCGTAAAGAACTGAGTTAGAGTGACATCAAGTTACCATTTACATTATTCATCATTAATAAAACATATCATACCCTATGAAAACAGACAATGATATTAATATTATGCTTATTATTACTATTTCATGTGACAACATAGTGATTAGTGCATTGTTTTCACCATTGTTTTCAAAATGTCACTTTGCTATTCAATTCCAAATAAGAAAGATGATTACAATGTCACTTTTGAGGATATGTGCAAAGAAATTCCAAACAGCTTTGTGCATATTAACCTAAACTATTAAATCTGTTTACTGTTCTTCCTGACCTGATGAGAAGAGGCGGCAAATCGGATCCACCCGTCGTCGAGGGAGATGACAAACTCTCCCTTGTGCAGCTCCATGTGGACCTGCCCGCCTCCGAACAGCACCAGCGGGTACACAGACACCATGCTGCAGTCCCTGATGAAGACTCGGCTTGTCTTCACCTTCTCGTGGTAAACCAGGTACGGGCTGTTGTAGTGGCGAACCTGCGGCACAAAGAAGGGTTTCAACAGGCTGGCCACTCTACCTAGCTGCTGAATACTATACATCGGTTCTTTTTATCTCACTGCGTAGTTGACAGACGACGGGTGGATGTGGACGGCGCCGTCGTTCTTCGTCATGAAGCGGAGCTCGTGGGCTTTGGGCTGCATCATCATCGCTCCTTTGCTCGTCATCTTGTAACTCCCCTGAGGAGATCGTACCTGCAACAAAGAGTTAAAGAGTGTGAAACCAAGTGTGTATAATAGGAAGGGGATAGTTTTGTAATGTTCAACACTTTCCTCAGATTGTTATTCCAAAGGACAGAATGAATACAGACCTGGACCACATTGGGATAGAGCGCAGCACAGAGCATGGCGGACATCAGCTTGATGTTGTCTGAGTTCAAGTTAGCCTGAAAAGGAATGATATATACTGTTATACATTTATTACATTCGCTTTAAGACTAAGATTGTGGAGTAATACATAGTATATGTTTGCTTAAAGGCAGATTAAAAAGAAATATGCTGTCCTATTCTATTTAAAATTCTGCAATGATATTTTAATGTTTATTTGAACAACAAATAAAACCCTGTGTGTGTTACCTCGTGGCCGGTGGCCTCCAGAACGCCATCAGTGCCTTTAGAGCTCATGCGCTCGATAACCCTGGCCCTCAGTCCCTCCTTGATGAAGCCGATGTCAGACAGCAGCTCAGCAAACTGCCTCTTCAGACTGGCGATCTCCTGCACAGGCGATAACAGACATGTTTTTAAGAAATGTATGATTTGGGGAAGTTACACAATTGTAGAAGAGGCGCTTTGGACAGCACTGCCTCACCTGTAAGCCTCGTGAAGACAGGAAGTTCTCCCTGCAGTAGAGGAAGCCGGCCTGGTGGCCATTCTTAGCAGCGCAGCACCATCCCTGCAAAGAGGGGTAGTCCATCCCATCAATCATTATATCATTTATACAAGCTAGGCTAAAGGGATGGCTCGATCTTTTTCATGTCCAATTCTGATACTTTTGACACCGGTTCCATTCAATTATAGTCTTTCCCCCTCTCTTAAACTTGTCACTAATACATTTGTATGGATGCACTTTGCTTAACCTAACCAAAAAACATCATGCTCACAACATTATTCTGTCATTCTAGTGAGTCAGTACCTTGTATGCCTGTACCAGAGCTAGATGGTCACTACTCGCCACGGCAAAGGCCACTTTCTTCTCATTGGCTTCTTCTCGCTTATCCCATGGAGACACCTGGAACACAGACACAGGACCAGATAGAGAAAGTATTTTTAATTAAAAAAGAAAAAGAAATAAGGTGTCACAAAGATCAAGTAGTTAGTTATGGATAATAAATCAGAATTATGATGCAAGCAGTTTCTTACAAAGGGCGATTTGAAGGCCAGACTGGCAGCGATAGTGAGTGCAGGGTCGAGGCAGCGGAAGATGGCGCCGAACAGCATGAGTTTCCCGATGCGCACGTCGACGGGCAGGCAGGCCAGGTGGTAGCCCAGCGGGGTCAGTTTCTCATCGTCAGTGAGGGCCCCGAGGTCCCGCAGGCGCTGCTTGGCTGCGTCTAAGCTCTCCATAGCTGGGGGCTCGATGAGCCGAGTGAAGACGGACTCCAGCATCCGATCAGCAAACAAGTCCAGGATTTTGATTCTGTTAAGAAGGGGGAAATGGTAAATACTAGTATGGGGAATTCATGTTTTGAATATTCTAAAATCGGATATTGTGCTGGAGGTAAGGCCTCTCTGGATAGAAGACCTCTTTTGTGAAGGCCATTTTTCTTCTTTTTTAATTTGCATTTACAGAGGAGGTTGGCATTGTGCAAAGAGCAAACAGATGGATGTACCGGAGGCAGAGCTGCTCTAGAGGCACTCTCTGGATCTCAGGCAGCTGCTGCTCTGCCAGCTGGTGTTGGAAGCAGTGGCTGGTGAAGAGGTGGAAGCAGACCCCCGAGGCCACGCGCCCCGCTCGACCCTTCCTCTGCAGAGCGTTGGCCCGAGACACCCACGAGTCCTCCAGGCTCTCCATGCTTTTAGTGGCATCGTATCTGAAACAAATTAAAAACAGAAATTAGAAAATTCTACAATACTCTCTCCACATCAGATCAGATCTAAAGACAGAATATAAAAACATTTACATACAGTTCATCTAAAGAGTTAAACTGATGTCTAATCACTTTAGCCAAACTTGAGGCCGTTACCTCTTCTCCTTCATCTTGCCGGAGTCGATGACATATACCACGTCGTCAATGGTTACCGAGGTCTCAGCGATGTTGGTGGAGATGATAATTTTTGTGACTCCCTCCGGGGGTCGGCGGAAAACTGCCTGCTGCTCCTCATTGGACAAGGTTGAGTGGAGTGGGTACACTTCACATCTATCAATGAGAAATACATCCACATTAGTTAGTACCCTTTGATTACTAAAGTGTTTACCCACTCACTGAGACCATTTGATCAAACTGTTTCTTCCTGAACTCTGGAGGCACAAAATACAATTATAAACCTGAAAATAAGCATAATAGCCAAATACAGACACAAATGATCTACTGTTTTCACTTCTATTGTGAACTGGGTCTCTCAATATTGTATATGCTGATTATTACTTATTTTACCCGTTTGGTAATGATTTTGTCCAACTCAAAGCATTTATTAAAATCATAAGGATTGTGTGTATATTTTACATTTGTATAGCTATCAAGAAATTCAGGTTTGGCTCTTAAAGTAAAAAAAATAAAATGGCACAGTGTGGGGAATATGAACAGTGATAAATAACAGGAATGAGGTTGCTGCAAGTATGCAGGGTTTTAGACACAGACCTGGATTTGCCCCTGTTGTTGAACATTCTGTTGGACTTGAGCTGCTCGTACAGCGTCTTGATCTCAGCCAGGCCTGGCAAAAACACTAGCACTGCACCTGGAGGCAGAACAAAACGTTACAGTTTTCACACTCCAACTCTCAAAGAGTCTTGAAATCTCCTCGACTATAATAAGTACTCATGAGTGTTTCTTACCTGGAGGGTAGTCGTGATTTCCATCTACAATCCACTCCAGCAGGCTCTCCACCAGGTCCATGTTGATCTTGTCCAGGTCCATCGCAGCAATATTCTTCAGTACAGACTTCTTAGTGTCTGCAAAAACAAAACACAATGTGACATTCATAACAGGCAGCAGCAGCTTATTTGGAGACAGTTGAAGAACCTTTAAAAAACAGATCCGTTCATGATGCTAGTTCTAAACTTACCTTTGAATCTGACCGTGAGATCCTGCAGAGTGAGCTGCTGGTCTGGAATGGAGTCTTTGACAGTGTCCTTCTTTTGGAAAGACATGTAGTTCCACATGTCGTCGCCCAAGTCGTCCACCTTGTCCCTAGGCTCCGATTTCCCTCCTCGTCCACCTGTGGAAGACGAATTCTGTTTCCCTGAGCGCATGAACGGGCTGCCATCCTCAATGACATAGCTGTTTCAAAAAGAAAAATTGGCTTGAGTTTCCAGGAAACCTTAAGTTAAATACATCCTTTAACAGAGTTGGATAGAAATATTTGTTGGGACGAAGCTGCATGTACTTACCCGGATTTAGCGATAGCATCTTCAAGGAAAAACTGGTCGACGGGGAAGGTACGACCTGAAAAGAGAGAAAAGTTGAGAAAAGAAAAAACCAATGGAATGAGGTGTCCTATTTGAACATGCATTACGCATATCTGAAACAGACACCACAGCTGGGTTATTACCTGGTATGTGCACAGTGGGACAGTTGAAGAAATACTCAGAGAAGAGGTTGGCATTAAGTGTGGCGCTCATCAGAATGATCTTCAGGTCTGGCCTCTGCATGATCAGGTCTTTTAAAACCAACAGCAGGAAGTCACTGACAAAGAGAAGAGGAAATAAAAGACCAAGCAAACCGGTTACAGAGGACTCAATATGTGACCTGCTCCATCGAAATCAGTCGCATTGACCCGAAGACACATTTTGAGTTGTATACATTGTTGGAAAGAGGAGATTCCTAGCTTTCTAATGATATCAGGATTGTTTTTGTACTCCAAATATTAAGCGAAATATGTCACATTATATAATGACTGTCACCGAGTCATCATTTTGAGAAAAAGGCCTTCAAAGTTTCCTCCATCGGAATCCATGGATCTGATTGATTATCAGCAAATGATCAAAATACTACGGAGGGAAGATATTTTCGTTTGGATTACTGCTCTGGGGGAAGCTCGCGAGTGTGTGAGTGTGTATACGTGTGTGTGTGTGTGTTTGTGTAATTTTGCGTTTGTGTGTATTGTGTTTGTTTCCCGGGGAAAACCCTCACGAGAAACACCAGCTGTTGTTATGCCTGCAGTGACGTCAAGTTACTCCGTTCTCCGCTTGTAATTATACCGTTACAAGCTTCAACGTTGTATTTATCATCTAAATTTGCCGAAACAAGTTTAATATTCTGAAAGCCAAGACTTTGTTTATTTGAAATCAGATGAAAACAAACTTTAACGGACCCTGCCGTGTTATCTATGATTACTATACGCCTTACATTCATAACTTCAGCCGGAGGGAGGGGGGGCGGCTCTGCGGAACAGCAGAGTGGCGAGTGAGAGCTGTCATCTTCCCTTTACAAGCTTCAAACATGTATTTATCGTGTGATTTTGGAAATAAAAGTTTCATATTCTGAAAGACTTTGTTTATTTAAAATCAAACAAAACACCCGAACCCCGAAAAACTATTTTTTTACACAAATCCACGTTTATTTTGAAATGAGCCGTTGCGACTTCCGACTGATTTTCGATAGAGCGGGTCAAATATTATTTGCGACGGTTATGTATGAGATAAATGAAATTTAAAAAGATTTTAAGGGGAAACAATACAGGTTTTCAGAATTGTTATGTTCGAATATGCAAACGAGGCATTATCTAATGTTACATTTAGGTGTGTTTAAATAAACTGAAGTAACTAAAATGTGGGATTTGGAGTCTTTCGAGTCGACTGAAAGACAGCATGTAATGGAAGGAAAATAGCTGAAATATTCAAAATGAGAGGATGAAAAAACTAAAAGTGTTTGCCTGTAGTGCCTCCCCATAAGTGTCTGCTCAGATGCATTAGGAGGAGCGTGAAAGCCTACGTTCAGCACCATATGTGAGGGATTTGCATAATCTCACCTCTCCTCTGTTCTCTCGTGCACCTCATCCACAATGACGTGCGATACTCCTTTGAGGTCTGCCTCGCTCTCCAGTCTCCGCAGTAACACGCCGGTGGTGCAGTACAGCAGTCTGGTGGCAGCCGACTGAAAAAAGACAGACGCATAAAGCTACATATAGCTAGGAATCATACGCAACACAGAAGTCCTATCTGGAACCTTTGGCTAAAAATCGTGCATCAATTCAAATGCTGCCGTACCCGAACAGTCTCCAGGCGGATCTGGTAGCCCACAGAGTTGCCGAGATTCTCCGCTCGCTCCTGCGCCACTCTCTGGGCCACAGAGATGGCAGAGATTCGGCGTGGCTGAGTACAGATGATGTTGACCACCTGATCTGCCGGACCCCCTAAAGAGGCGTCCAGAATGAACTGAGGGATCTGAGTGGTCTTACCACACCTGCAGAGAAGTTACAGAACAAAAACATTTAACAGAGTCATAGCAGGTGTATGAAGAGCTTCTTGATATTCACCAGTTATTTGCCTTATTTACATCCTTTCAGCATCTTCATGGGGTTTTTAATTGATGTATTTTTAAGTATTTTACGTATGTACAACATGGAAGGAAAGGGTTGTTACTTAATAAAATATAATATTTTAACGTTATACAATTTATTTTAATGCACTAGTCAAAAAAGGGGTATTTTGCATGTATGCTTTAAGACTGGTGAAAAGCAAATATCCAAAATAATTAATATTCCCACATACTAGTATTATATTTGTTTGTAATAGCATTTTCCTGATCTGAGTCCTTGTGAATGGGAACAATTAACACCGAGACCCACCCAGTCATCCCGCTGACAACAAGCACCTGGCACCGCTCCAGCAGGTCCAAGATGTTTTCTTTTTCGTTCCAAGCGGGCAGTTTCCTCCTCTGCTCCAACATGGACCTGAAACGCCCAGATGACTGAGTGAACAGAGGGATGGAAGAACAGCCGTGAGTTATAAAACATACATCATGTTGGATAGAATACGTTATTAAGATGAGTTGTCCTTTACCTGCTTCTTCTTAAACTCCCGGCACAGCTTGCCATTTTCTTTCTGCAGGTTGTCTATCTTCATGTTGTGCTTATTCACCATCTTCTTCCTCAGGTTGACGTAACTCTCAGTCTCGACTGGAACATCCTCCTCATCGTCCTCGTCCTCGTCCTTCTCATCCAGCTCCTCTGCCTCCGCTTTCTCTTTCACTTTAAAGACAGGGATAGGACTTCAACTCTTACACACATAACATATAATGCTGAGTATTATTTGGTGCAAAACATTTAGAATAAATAGGGAAAATCGTTTTGACTCACAATCAATGTGTCTCTGGTTGGTAGGTGGTGCTGCTGTCCTCCTGCTGTTGGTACTACTACTCCTGCTCTCCTCAGTAGCGTTGCTCCTCACGCTCTTACTCTTTGCTATGGGAAGAGAGGGTCGAGGAAGCACCAGCACAGGCGGAGGCGTGCTGTATTTGTGATGCTGGACAGCCAGCAGTTCCTTGATGGCAGATTCATCCTCACACATTGTGATCAGAGTGTAAACGACAGGTTCGTTGCTCTTTGCTGCGGCCAACGCTTCTTCGAACAATTTTTCCGTCACGCTGAGCCTCCCCGCGGCCCCTAAAGACACATCGGTGGTGCTGAAGGCGACTATTGGTGCCTGAAACGGGTAACGGTTTCCTTTGGGAAAACGCACCTCTAGTTCATACTCATTAGGGGAACAGCTGCTGAAGCCAGGCTGGCTCGGGCCCTGAAAGTCTGGGGAGCCAGATCTCCCTTTAGTGGGGAGCTGGTGCTTAAACTTGCATTTGTCCCCAAAGCGACAGCCTTGCCCTTTCAAAAAGAACCGGCAGACATCTCGGATGTGAACAACTCCTTCACCACCTCGACCATGCCTGCCATTCTTGGCTGCATTGTCAGAGAGGAATGAGAGGTCCAGGGTTACAGTCCACACTGTATTGGCAATGCGCTCGTTGAAGCGCTCACCGTAAATGGCAGCGAGAGCCAGAGCTTCCTCCTGCCTCTGGCTCAAACACTCATCCCTAGGCACCACTTCAAGACCATCAGGGGAAACAGCTTTCTGGCCGTAGCGCTCACTGAAAATCTGGAGGAGGAGCTTTTCCAGTGTGGACCCAAATTCCCCTCCACTAGCCTCCAATGCCTGCTTGCCACGCTCCCTGTCAAAGCCATACCTACAGAAAAGAACAATAAGAAAAAAATGTTTAGGGTTAGGTTTATTAGGAGTCAATCGTTTAGCTGTATCTGAACCCTTTTTCCTAATCTTCTCCAAGGTTAGGCTCTTAAGAGCCCAGCAGCAAAACACTGGCTTCAGATGAAAAGCAGGACAACAAATGTGTGCACTACCTGCAGAGTTTTCCTATGGCGAATAAGGAGAGGACAGGTTCAGGGGTGGGCCGTTCCTCATCAGACGACTCGGTCAGATACACCGGGCTCTCTGCCTTCTCCACAGGCTCATCAGTAGTGGCCCAAAACTGGCCCTCGTCACGGTGGTCCAACTCATCAATTTCCTCTTCATCCTCTTCTTCTTCAGAATAATCTGAATCAGATTCACTGAGGCAGATAGAATGATATGATTACTTGTGGAATGGAAAAGGAAAACTATCTATATAATTGATATATTTAGTAGAATGTACTTACTCGTATGGCTCATCAAAGTCCCGGGTCTGCAGATTCCGCAGCAGCTCCTTGAGTTGTTCTTGGTTCTCAGTAGTCATGAAGATCTTCTGCATGGGCATGCTGCTCATCTCCGGCCGGATGCTGTCACCTGGCTTTGGGCTTGTTCGTGTCCTCGCCAGGGACCTTGGGAGAGGCTTGCTGCTGCTTTTCCCACGATCTCTTCCTCGACCTCCATCCCTTCCGCCACCACTGCTTCCGCTACCACGACCGCCACCTCGGCCCCCACCACTGCTACCACCTCGGCCCCCGCCACCTCGGCCCCCACCACCTCGGCCACCGCTACCACCACCGCCGCCCCGTCCTCTACCAGGTCTGGTCATTCAAGAGAAAGGGAGGAGAACAAGAGAGATTAGGGTGAAAAGGGGATTCAGCTGGAAATGAGCAAACTATGAAAAAGTTCAAATCTGATCATTAGTTCCTTCACTTTACATACCTGCTTGGACGAGAGGGTCCGGAATCAAGACTGAAATCATCACCGTCATCATAGACGCAAGCTCCTCCTTTACTTCCACCTCCACCTCCACCGCCACCGCCACCACCACCTCCACCTCCTCTTCCTCCTCCTCTTCCTGCTCCTCTTCCTCTTGGCTTGTTAAACTTCCCCCCTCCTCTGTTAGGCTGCCCACCTCTTCTCCTTGCATTCATTTTTCTGTCAAAACACATACATAAACACATCCATCACAGATCACATATTTGGAGCAATTTGCCTTAGAATTATCATCAACAAAACATTCTGGATTGCCTAAAATATACAGCTGTTACACAGTGTACTCACGTTCTGTTATTGTCCTTTCATAGTATCAAATAATCTGTGAAGAGAGACATAAAATGCATCGTTTGAGTAAAATCTTCTGGTATACAATAATCCTGGACGAGCCAGAGAGAGCTGCTAGTTGCGATCCCGGGCAAAAATCTACTGTACATCCACTGCAGTGCACAGAGCAGCACATCGCTGTAGGCTGGGTGGCTCGTTGTGGCACTTTAGTTCAAGTGCGAGCAATGAGATGGTGACTGACACACAGCGCTGGTGGCTACAATTATGCAACCAAACGGAGCATGCCGACTTAACAACCCAACAAAGGCAAAGTCCATTTACCCTCCAAGCCTGGCGGACTGACAACGTGCTTAGATAGCAAGTTATGAAAGGACAACATGTAGCTGGTATTAGCAATAACGTGGTTGTGTGTCATAGTGTGGCACGTCAGAAAGTAAAGTGCATCAAGCTTCCACTAGCTAACATGCTAACAAGCTAGCAAGCTCACTTCTGGTTTAACAAGCTAGCAGAGAGAAGCTTTCTTATTAGTCAAGACGGATGTATTTAATGCTAAAGAATATCTTCAACAATTTCATGTTTATTATACGGGATAAAACGCATACATACTTGAAAAAACTTTACTTTCATAACTAGTATGGACTAACCTGAGGCTGCTGTTTCGACCGGTTCCGACCACCGGTAGCCTGCTTCTCTTTCATTGGTCTAAAATTCAGAGGTCAAAGTGTTCTTCCGGTGTCCGGTGACAAGGAAATAAACAACATATTATATTTTAATTCATATTTGGCGGTGGTTGGACTAAAATTAAAAGTTGAGTTTCCTATTCAGCTAAACTAAATTGTTATAAAAATAGTAACACTGTTTATGAAACAACAGAGCTGTTAAGAAGGCTGTTGTGTTCGGGATATTGTAACTATGGCAACTGCAGTTACAAGCTAACACAGAAAACGGTGAGAGGGAAATAAACAACAAAATATGATATATTAATTCATATCTGGAGGCGGTTTGACATTTTTTGGGGTGATAAAGTTAACTAATATAGCACAAAACATTTTTTTTTATTCAAGTCTTTTACTTTCCTCATCCCTTCGCAGCGTTTCCTGTCGAATCTGATAACATCTCTTATGTCTGGTGGGTTTGATTGTGAATAGTTTCTAATAACACCCAGCACACACACATTTCCTTTTGTCTTGACAGTTGTTTGTCTTATTTTGTACTTTTTTTTAAACTTTCAGACATTCAGGAAAGTGAAGATGTTAAAACTCAAGGTAAATATTACAGTTTAATACCTGCAAATTCTGCATCTGTCAGTTAAGGTTCTTAAAGTAACTTTTTGTTTACAGGAGAAGGACCTATTAAAGTATCCTACGTTTTTCCCAAAGGGGACAAATATGGTGAGTAATAACTGATGGCAGATCCAAATGTACAATACAGTTACATAGTGTGTCAGTGTCTCTTCTCTTTTCCACAGAGGGGGAGTGCAACAGGTGTGCAGGTGTGATGATGAGAAGCGGTACCGGTACACACACCTCAGCAGGGGGCATCATATACACAGGAGAGTGGCTGGAAGACAAAGTATGTATTTACTTATTTTGATGTCTGTTACTTAAGACTTGACGGTTGTATTTGCTTTATGCAAACCCACCACATTTCGTAAAAATAGAGCAAAAAACTTGCGTGTGTCCCTTTGTGGTACTTGTGGGTCTCTTTGTGGTCATTTTGGGTCTCTTTGTATTTGTTTTGTGTCTCTTTCTAGTTTTGTGACTTTGTGTGGTTCTTTTATGTCACTTTCTTTTCATTTTGTTTCTCTTTGTAGTGTTTTATGTCTACTTGTGGTCCATTTTTGTCACTTTGTAAGTGTTTGATAAGTATTTAGTTGTCTGTGGTTGTTACGTGTCCATTTTTTGTCATTTTGTGTCTCTTTTATGCTTCCTGTGCCCAAGTTTACTATCCTCCTTGTTGATACGTTTCTCTACGAGTGACATTTTTCAGTTGAAGACATTGGGGCCCTGACACTTTCGACCCCTGCCTGCGACTAATAGTCCAGTTCAGCAACCCATCCATGTCTGTGGTTAGTCACACATGAACACTCTCTTTCTCACAGATGCATGGCAGAGGGACCCTGAATCATCCCTCTGGAGCACTCTATGAAGGAGAATTCAAAGACAACATGTACCATGGCACGGGAAGATATACCTTTCCAGATGGCTCTACTTACAAGGGTCCCTTCAACAAGAACAGGTAAGAGGCACTTACACCCACTGTGTGATCCCTTAATCTTTTTCTAGAAAGGGCCATGTCCAAATGATGACTGTGTCTAATTGTTAAGCACTGGTTCAGGTTAGCCTGCTTATATAACCAGACTAAAGCAACAAGAGGCTCCAGTTGTTCATTCCTAATGCAATAAGTGGTTTAATGAAGATGATTTTGACATTTGCAGAGTTTTACAAATTAGCCTCTTTAACCAATTTACTTTTAATTTCCACTTGAGACGTTTAAAAGCTGGATAGAACATCTTATTCAAAATAAATGAATAATTTCGGTTGGGATACATATTTAGACCCAAGACATGATGTTCAAGTGTTTGTTTTTTTCATCTTTGGCTACAATATCCAATGTGAGATTTTGTGTTTCTAGGTTGGAGGGAGACGGGGCGTTCACTAACACACAGGGACTGGTTTGGACGGGGGAGTTCCACGGGAAAGCAGCGCTGGGCCTGAACATGCTGCACAACATTTAGGCAAAACATCATTGTACTGGAATGTCTGAATCACTATATATGATCTACATTCAAATTAAATTGTATAGGAAAAGTACTTATATTTTCTGTACTTCATTCTGACAGAAAGACCTGTATTTCTGCAAAGAGCTTAAAGGGGCCCTATCATTTCATATATGTATTTGTTTCCTGTACTGTGACATATTTACATGCTTTAATGTTAAAAAAAGTATTTATTTTTCCTCATACTGCCTGTGCTGCAGCACCTCTTTTCCCCCTCTGTCTGAAACCAGACAACTAGCCTTATAAGTGTGTTTGCTGCAGTTATTTAATTACTTTTACCATACTGTATATTGAAGGATAAAAACAGGGCCTTTTTACATCATTACAACACCAGCCAATCACAAAGGGGGATATGTTAACGTCCCCTTTCACACAGCTGTACCCGCTCTAGTGGAACATTGGCCTGAGGAAAAGTATGATGCGAGTGTGTGGTCATTTTGATCTTCTGTGTTGTGTGTACCAGCTGCACAACTCCATCAGCCAATAAAAACTCACTTCACCAAACAACTCTTCAACATTATTTAATAAGCAACTCTCATATTGTACTTTGTCATTCTATTAAATAATGCCTCTATGAATCTGTAATTGCACATACCCCAGAACAGATCCAGTATTTATTTTTTTCAAGACTATACAGATATGGAAATGTGTGTAACAAAAAAACCACATAGATACTGTAGTAACACCCATACAATGCGTAACACCCCTGGTAAAATACAGTACCAGATACAAGAAACAACTACTTTCATTGATTGTACAATTTTCCTGTAGAAAAAAAACATTTTTTTGTATTGCAAACCTTCAGTGGTTAAGTGAAGGAAAAAAATATACTCATGGAGGCAACGACGATGAAATAAAAAATAGAAAATAGCACTGAAATTTGGCACAAGATACAAAAAAATACATCCCAACATGAAATGTCGCTGACATGAATACAAACTCACGATGAGTTATTGTGTAGTACATCCTGTGCAGTATATGTTTGGTGCTTCAGGTGTATTTTCATATACGAATGTGATGATAAAAGTGTCTTCATCACTACATGTCATGAGCTAGATGATGGCAAGGAAGCTTAAAAACTTTTGCAATATATTATCTCCATAAACCTGAGAATCTATTTAGTACACAATAATATTTTTATACGAGAAGAAACAAGTACACTTTTCTAATTGTGCTGGAAAAATCATTAGACAACAAAAAAGAAGCCATTCCACAAATTTAAATGTGACCAGGTACAAAACAGTGGCCATGCACATAGACAAAAGTATTGTTCTATACAGAGCTAATAAATGACTGCTCTTCAATCTGAACCGAGTGTGAGTGACATGAAAGAAAGGCGACCATGCTTTTTTAGTTTTCTGTGCTTCAGTTTTTCAGAATCTATCCAGAGCTCCGAACTCTGGAGCCCCGCTTTAGGTAGTTGGACGTGAGCGTCATATACAGTGAAGACGAATAAGAAAAAACACCACCATTATTGTGTCAGCTATGTTCTTCTAAGCAAAGGGTGGCAAAGTGCTCACCAAGGCCACCACCAAGGAGGACTGTGGGTAATTGTGCTGTTGTTCAGAGGGGGGTGGAGTCACGATTGTTGGTTATTCTGATCATTAATGGGGTTCGGTTAGCTTAGCATGGTTCCATATAAAAACTCAGAGAAGTGGCTTTTTCCCCATACTCAGAAATGACCCTTTACAGGTGACTAAAAATGTGAGATCTCAAATTTATCAGAATAATATTTTTCGATTTTAAAAGAGAAAAATACTTCAAAAAGGTGTAGTTTTTGGGGCAAATGTGCATCTTGTAAACCAATCCAGCGCACAAAACACCCCTCTTTTTTTTTCTATGGGACCATAACCGTTCTTAGGTTTGATAAGTGAATCCTGGATGACATCAGTGATTATAGATTTGTGATTTCTGGATTTTGAAGTCCCTATTAGATTTCTGGAATATTAACGATTATATATAAGTTTCTATTTTTAAAAATATATCAGATTCCTGCAGAAAATGTATATTCGGTTTCCAACTTCTTCCCTATTTTCATGTACTGTTTTTTTCTTTCTTCACCTACATCATTTTTACATTCACAAACAAACCCATACACTAACAGCTGGTATATTTCTTGACATATTATGTAAAATCACTATGCCATCGGTGGAGATAGATCCCACTTCTACGTTTTAACCATGAAAATCCCCCTGTGGTTTTTCTTCCAAAAAGGCCCTTTTTTTTCTAGAAAATGCTTAAGAAAAATCCATCAACTACACCCAGATACCAGTAGGCTTTGTGTAAAAAATAATAAAAAAAACAACTGATTAGAAATCACCTTAATTGGCCTCACAAAATTAATAGGAAACAATCTTCAAAAAAGCACCAACGTTTTAAAAAGGGGGAAATATAAATTGACAAAGTGGTGACATGATTTTTTCAGGGGGGGGCAGTATAACTGGCCGTCTCCTGCTACGTCTTATTAGCTGCTACCTCTGTTCTTGCCTGTCCGTGTGTGTTCACAGTAGTCATAGGCACATGTTAACATCGAGTGTGTGTGTTTGGCTCACAGTCGGACGCTCCATTCGTTCGTCAAATTTCCCTTCATCTTCCATTTTTCTCTCAACCCTGCATAGCCTGTGTGATGGCTTCTCCATCTCTAGCTTCTCCATCTCTAGATTCTTCCCCCGCCCCCATTCCTCCATCACTCATGTGAAGTGTAACCCCCATCCCTGCTCCTTCCTCCTCTCCTTCCTCCTTCTACTTCCAGTTTTGCAGAAAGGAAACACCCTAAAACACCTCCAATAGGCTTCACCTCTCTCTACACCCCGCCCCCCGCTCCCTGCCCTCCATCATGGATTCTGCAGCAGCCCCTCCCACTGGATGGGCTGTGAGAAGACCTCCCTCTCCAGCCACATCTCGTAGCTGTAGTGGAAGTCCTCGGGCAGCTCCACCCTCTGGCCCAGCACGCTCTGCAGGCAGTTGTCCACGGGCGCAAACTCCCAGTTCTTGTTCTTGTCGTAGCGGCGGCTGTTGAACTTCTCGATGCTCTCCCGCAGCGCGCACTCCTCTGCCTGGAAGTCCCAGGGACGAGCGTCGATATCTGGGGAGGAAGAAAGAGAAGGGGGATTTTTAATCAGTGGTGTAAAGTAACTAAGTAGATTCTGCTCAAGTATTGTACTTAAACACTTTTGAGGTGTCAATTTGTGGCTCCTCTGTCCCCATTACAATTCAGAGGTAAATTGTGTACTTTAACTCCACTACATGTATTTAGTTACTTTGCAGATGTAGTTAAATGATGTGAAATATAATCAACACTTAAATAAGACTTTAGTTACACCTGGAGTAAATTCACAAGCTACCCTGCAGTATACAAAGTCATTAAAACTAGCTGCACCTTTACCAGCTTTGAGAACACTTTAATGCATCAATAATTATAAAACATATAATATGTATTATTCTGAAATGGGCCAATCTGCATATGCATACTTTTGGTACTTTAAGTATATTTTGATGCAAATACTTTTCTACTTTAACTTGAGTAACATTTTGAATGCAGGACTTTTTCTTGTAACAGAGTATTCCTACTTCTACTTTAATTAAGTAACAGATCTGAGTACTTCTTACCTCACCTATTTTCCTCCCCTATTCTCTCCATGTTGTGCCTTCTATCCACTCTCTCTCTACACACTAATGCTGACAGATCACTTGCACTCTCACGAGGGACGGTGACCCTGAAAAAGTCCTCCTTTTCTCTGTTGCTATGGCAACATAATCCAGGCTGTTCGCCAATGGCTGCAGGAGCATTGCATTTCACACACGCATGGTACATACATCCATACAGACAGGTACTTAAACACACACCACTACCACTAGTAAGGAAATAGGAATATGTACTGGTATTAAATATGGGGTTTACAGCGCTACGGGTAAATGTGTTCTTTATACTGCAGTCTGTGTTTTATTATCAGTTATGTGTGACGGTAAAGGAGGGCTGGTGGGAATAATTATCTTCAAGCCCGTTTTATTTATCAAAACCTCAAGAGAGGCCAACTGGGTTCAAGAGAATAAATAAATTAAATCTGCACTTGATTAATTATGGATGATGTAATAAGCTTTGCACCATAAATTATGAATTAGGGCTGTAACAAAGAAGAGCATTGCGTCAGTTTTTTTAAGAAAAGGTTGATATTGGTTGATGAAAATATAGGGGGAATATGGTTAATAACCCCCTCCCACTAAACTACATTTCTTGCAATGTGATCCCTCATATTAAAATGGGTTCTTTATTTAATCTTAAAGTGAAATACTTTATGACTGGCTGTGGCTATTTACCGTTCCCGTAGGCCCAGTCGTCGTTGAGCCTGTGGCGGACCTTCTGATAAATGGCCGACATGGTCTTCATGTTGCTCTTCCTCCACTGGCGGCCCAGGTACTTGGTCTGGATCTTCAGCAGCTTGAGGACGTAGAGCTGCATCATGGCCTGCTTCACCTTCAGAGCTCTCTTCAGGATGGGGGCCGACTTGAACACCACCAGCATCTGAGGAGGGAAACAGTGAGGAACATGAGGGAGCTGATTTGGAGGCATACTGTGAACACAATGCCCACCCATGAAGACCTTTTTTGTGTAACACACCAATATAAAATGTACACAGATTGGGTGTTCTGCACTTTTAGGATTCCTATTATTCAATGGATTGTATTTTACCTTATATTTATCTAATTTTATATCTATTGTTTCCCTTACTATACAGAACTTTGTGCTGCATTTATTTTATGCAAAGTACTTATAACTTACTAATAATTCAAAATATAACACAATATGATTCAGACTCATTAGGATGGGTTTATTTAGGCAGTAAAATTCCCACCCTGGGGCGGCAGTATGAGGTTTTGCAGAATTCCTCACCATCGTCCTGGAGTGTTTCCACTTGGTCAGCTTGTTTAATATTCTCAGCAGATTGATGCATGAAAACAGGTTCCTCCAGCAGAACTGGTTGCTGTCTCCTGCTTCCTGAAACACACACACACACATACACAGATCATTACTACATGACCTTTATCCAGTGAGGAACAATCAGCTGTCCCGCTGACTCACCAGGCTCTCAGCAGTGAGCTCAGGCATCTCATGGACCACACAGTTAGGGAAGTCCAGCACACATATGCTGCAAAGAAAAAAAAGACTCGTCACTTTTCAAATCTACCAACCAAATATACTGTACCTAAATATGTCAAGCCTTCTAAATGGTAAATGGACTCGATTATATAGCGCTTTTCCAGTCTTTAAGCGCTTTGACATAAACAAGTCATCATTCACCCATTCACAAAAAGGCTGGGGCTGCCATGTGAGGTGCACCTGCTCAAGGAAACTAACATAGGCCATGCCATCAGGAGAAATGTGGCTTTAATTACCTTGCCCAAGGATACATCAACATTGACTACAGTGGCTGGGATCTAACCACCAACCTTATGCTGTTAGACGACCACACAACCTCACAGCTAGTCGGCCTTGACTCTGGTTCTTTCCCTCCCGAGTATAAGACTCCTGACACCTATTTTGACGCTTATGCTGCATTCAATTGGTGTTGGCATAATCGTAAGAATCTAATCCCTAATCAATTCACATGAATGATTCTCCAAGTTGGAATAAGACCTAGGAAAGTCCCTTACAATGTTTGTACACGACTTTGCAATTTGACGTCATATTATGCAGAAACATGGCGGACAAAAGTACATTTGTGTTGTGTACGAGTGACCTAGATACGTTATAAAATGGTTACATATTTGTTTATTCACCCTGATTGACACGTCGGAAAAGGAAATATGTGAGTGAAGTTGGAGAATTTAGTTGAGTAGCAAAAACGTCTGGGACCAAATCGCCTCTATATTGCAAATGTCACGCAAATACTAGAAGAGAATGCATTACAGTATAAAAATACAACACATCTTCTTTGTAGCGTCCATGTTGTTTCCACATTATTCCTTAAAGTGGACCTATCATGCTATATTTGAATAATATAGTGTAGGACCATACCTATATAAGGCATATTTATACTTTTTTTTTTTCAAAATACCAAACAGATCATGCATTTTAGCCATGCCTCATTTCGCTCAATTTGAAAAATGTTAGCTCTGTTTTTGCAAGGGCAGATTCTGTGAGAACAGCACCATCTACAGGCCTGGCATATGTACTACAGCGTCTCCAGCGCTTTTGAACGTGGCTGTGTCCTCCTGATTGGTGGAGTTGGCCCAATAGCCGTAGCGCCACCGTCCTGACGTCAGGACAGTGTTCAAATCTGGATCAGTTTTTATCAGATCCGTTGCAGCCCCTTTTTTAGAGATTTGGGTATGGAGGAAAATAGAGAGGGTTGTGTTTTCTGACACTTGGTGAGTTCCCTGGAACACCGGGGACACATATTCATGTATAAAAGACGTACAAAAGTGCATTTTGCATGATAGGTCCCCTTTAAAGTAAACCTGTCAGAAGAACAATTTCTCAAATCAGGAAATGGGATCTTTGGATAAGCACTTCAATGCACCATTGAGGGTTTTTTCTTTAACACCTTCATTTCCTGTCATTGTGTTGCTGCTGTGATGCCATCTGTGCCACCTTCAGGACACCTGCTGGTTCCACACCAGGTTGGTTCTTAAACAAAACTCTGGTGCAGCACATAATTAAAAGGAGAAATACTCAAATGATAGCCGTTTCTTACATAAATACTGGAAATGGAGGCACAATTACATAATGTCCCTGCATCTGTAAGCAATAGGAGACATGCAGTGCTTTCTGTGAGGCGACAGAGTAAGAGAAAAGGATCCTACCTGTTTTTGGCACTGATATAGGACATGATGTTCTGGTTGAAGAACTTAAGGATGAGTGGGATACAGTTGGCAAACACCAGATGCTGGGAGACAATCTCGAACTGCGGGAACAGAGGAGGCGGCAGCGTTGAAGAGTTAGAGTCTGGGAGACAACAACAACTAAAAATCTATTTGAATTGTTATATTAGCCCTTAGGAAGAAATAACACCATAGAAATAACGTTTTGCACTGCTTTTAAATGTTTGGGATTCATAAAGGACTTTTGAGATGAAGGACATCTGATAGATTATTGAATTGATTGGACAAACGCCAGAAGGGGAAATCCATATCTCAAGAAAGAATAGAAGACTGTAAAAATAATCCTGTCGCCGATAATCCTGCGTCATTGATGAGTTTCCTGAGCGGGCAAAAGGTCAGGAATAAGGATTTCTATTCTTATGCAGAGGTTATACAAATCCTTCACCTCGTCCAAGAAGCTTTACTTCGATTAAAAACTGCTGATGGGTCATATTTCCGTATTTCAGCGACTGTGTTTTGTTAAAATGTGCTATATTTTACCTTGTTTTTCTGTAGATTGTTATGATAATCACATAAATGTTACAGTTCCCATAATACAGTGTTTGTGTCGTATCATCTAGACTCATTGATTTCGTCCCACTGCAGCTGCCTTCTACGTGCAATCTCCTTTTGTGGCAGAAGAGGGTGCTACAACTATAAGTGTGAGAAGGAATATCCCTTCCTAGCAACAGAAAATCCAAGTGAATTGGATAAAAATGATTTTGGATTTAAAAGATGATATAAGCGCCTAAAATGGGGCCAAATAATCCTCTTTGAATGTCTTCATTGAGATGAACTGTGAGGCAGGAGGTCGTGAGATGTTGGGGGGGTGGAGGTCTAACGGTGGGGGTGGAGAGGATGATTAGAGGAGGAAAGCATTGGAAGACTTGATGGGATAATCAGGTGGAGGGCGGTGGAGGTAGCATGGGGGGAGGGGCAGGGGTATGTGTGTGTGTGCTGGGGGAAGGAGATGGAGAATAATGTAAAAGGAGAGAACGGTGGTAATGTAAGATGCCTGTAGGAGGGAGGGCTGGAGGTGTGTGCGTGTGCGTGTGTGTGTGTGTGTGTGTGTGTGTGTGTGTGTGTGTGTGTGTGTGAGACCTGGTAAATATGGTTGAGTTTGAAGTGTTTGAGGAGCAGCAGCAGCAGAGCAGAGATGGCCTTGACGATGATTTCCTTGTGGCGGTTCACATCAATTCCCAGCTTCATGCTCTGAAGGACTGTGATACTGGAGGAGGAGACACGCACACACACATTGTAAGGCTTCTAAGTCTCTAATAAAAACACATCTTTGTTCAGTGAAAGAAATATATAATGACACGGTATGCTCTCCTTTGAAAGCTTACAGAAGTAAAACATACAGACGTCAAGTGTGTCGCTGTTAGACAGGGTTGTGATTATTCTTCATTTGGACGATTTCTGTTCTGGTATTTATTTTACAATTAGCCCATATTGCAGACCCAAAACAAACCCTAAATAAATGTATTTCAATAGTATTTGTTTAGCCCAAAAATGGCAACAAAAAGTTAACTCTTGCAGATAAATAAAAAAAGGGATAAGGTCCAACGAGGCAGTTAAGATAAGATAAGATGTACTTTATTAATCCCAATTTGGGAAACATTTTGGTGGTGGTTTGTGACAAATTAGAAGAAATTCTCTCCATGTGTCCCTGAGTTGTTACGATGTTGAGAATCAGACGGCGCAAGGGCATAAATAGTATTCTGCTCGACAACAGCAGCTGTAAATATTGCTCAAATTCAACAACAAACCTGGTCTTTTATGTTCAACAGTCTTGTCCAAATGTGGCTCTAGATGTGTGAAAGAGATTTAGACGTGTTTGTTCAGTACTCACGGCATCTCCTCAGGCAGAACATCAGCCAAGATGTTTATGGAGTCCGTTTTGGCTTTGGAGGTTGGAGCTGCAGCCAGCAGCAGCTTCAGGAGGGCAATCTGACACGGGTAACAATACAACATTTAACACCTTGACTGATATCTATATTTAGTTTTTTTAACAGATACAATTGTGCTTTAAATGATATAAGATTGCTGCCATGAATACTTGACAATGACGTAAATATCTGGCTACAGTACTGGACATGTGCATTTCTGAAAATATATCCAAAACTGTAATTTGATTATTTTCTCTTTTAGGGAGATAATGTACCACTTGAACATTGATCTGTTTGTTTGGAGTAGATATAAAGGCTTTCTTTAAACCAAAATAACACATTTGGTAGCAAGACGGTGTGAAAAAGGGGTAAAAAGTGTAAAAAAAATAGGTGTTAAGAGAGTGACGGTAAAATAACAACCACTGAGAGCCACTCACCACATACTGGGAGAGGTTAGGCAGCATGCCCAGATACAGCATCTCTGTTGGGGTCTCCTCCACCTCCTCCTCCCCCTGCACAACACAACACACACACACACAGAATGATGCTTACAAACTGTATAGAAGAATAGAACAGATTAAATGAGTTCCAGGGTCTTGATTGGAAATATCATAGCACAAAGAAGTGACATTACTGACCAGAGTCATCGGACACTGCTGCAGCTCGTCCTCCTTTTGGATCTGGACCTCTGCGATGGATACATATTTGTGCTGGAGGGGACGAGAAAACCATAGTTATAAAACATATATGAATGTATATAAATGTTTCAGAAGAGGTGTTGACTATTGTTCATAATTATTGAAAAGAAGCAATTCTCCTAAGAGTACAAAAATGTAAACGTTACAAATATATATATATATATTTTAAGGAGTTGAATCCTTTAAACCAGGGGTTCCCAACCCCCGGTCCGCGGACCGGTACCGGGCCGCGGAGGTGTTACTGCCGGGCCGCGAAATAGCTGTGAGTTTATCGTAATATTTGCAGAATTATAAATATATAAAAATATTTTATCATAATATTATTTTCAAAAAGTGTTTAATTTTCGCACCTATGCCACCAGTCATATTATTTCATCCAGTAGCTAGTTAATCTTTCACCAGAAAACCGTTGAAAATGGCTTTTATGATGTTCCGAGGGATTCGGCGGCTCAGCCTAAGGTCTCAGCCTCTTGTGCGCACGAGCATGTTACCGGTGCGCCAAGTAGGAAGAGGAGCGCACAGGAGACAACCGTTTGATTGCAGACTGTTATGTTTATGTGGGGAAATGGTGGTGCATACATTATTTTAGATATATTTCAAACATCATTTTAAGGACATGTCGGCCAGGGGTGTAGAGCTATTTGTTTAATCACCGGATTGGCAAAACAGGAGAGTAAACCAGTCTGCCTTGATCTATGAATTAATGTCCGGGACTCTCACGATCTGCTGCCCGCAGCTGTTTTATAGAAGGAAACCCTCCTTCACTTCATGAAATGGCTGCAGCATCAGGAGGCAGCGGGACGTACTCGGTAAAGAGCTGTGCCTTTTTACGCACCGCCTTCGCTGTGTTTAACTTAATCAGAACAGCTTAAGAGTGACTGCAGGCTGCTACGTGTTAACCACACACACATCTACATACATCGAACTGCCCGATTACTCCCCCTTTTATTAGTTTTATGAAGGAGATGTCCAGTCAGTCACCAAGGCGCATGATGTGTGTGTGTATGTGCTCTGCTCAGCTCTGTGTGTTCGGTGTGTTTGTGTCTGTCCGACACCGGCATATATGCGGCTGTTCCCAAAATAAATTTGTTTAATCTTAATCTCGATGTAGTGCTAAATGCTGTCGGAGTGCACCGGAACGAACGACACTATCATAATCCTCGTTTTCCCAGCATTCACTGGATTATCCGTAAATCATACAAACAAAACCAAAACGTTGATTTATCTGTTTTCCCGTTTTGGTTTAAAAACGGAATAACGTCGGTTTTTTGGTTTTCCGAAAAACAAAAAAACAACACCGGTTCTTTTTTAAACTTTGTTAATATGTTTTGGATGCATATTGTTCCAGTATTTGTTCAGGCTGTTACATACAATTAGCCTCTGTTGCTACCTGCTGGTGGTGAGTAAATATTAAAATCAGTTAAAATTGACAACCGGTCCGCGATTCTTTTTTAATGTCCGGTCCTTGGCACAATAAGGTTGGGAACCCCTGCTTTAAATCAATGCAGTCCTGATCCAAATATGTGTTGGTTTTAAGAATGTTAACCCCTTGACTATACCAGATTGCGTACCTTTACATCGACTTTTATGGAAAATAAAACCCCAAGAAATGTGAATCTGAATTCTGTTCATTTAATGCTGGGGATGTTTCTTTAAGACTTTACTAGGTATATGAGTATCTACATTCATTTAATCCATTTTTATATGTTTGGGTGCAGGATGATTTTCCCCATAGGGCACAAATGAAAAAAAGTATTTTAATCTAGTGGAAAATAATAAATATGAAAATGTTGCTATAGATTA
The DNA here is from genome assembly GCF_902827165.1 of Trematomus bernacchii. NCBI lineage: Eukaryota > Metazoa > Chordata > Actinopteri > Perciformes > Nototheniidae > Trematomus > Trematomus bernacchii. Next base: position 4,938,897 of record NW_022987608.1, read on the forward strand.
AAAGTCTGATATTATTTCCTGCTGTAATGGAAGTTCGATCACTAATGTTGGGTTGCAGTGAGGGACATTTTGTCCTCAAGAGTCTGAGTGTATTTATTTTGGGAACACTCTTTATTATACACTCTTAAACTTGCCAAGAAGCCAAGGTCTCTAGTGAGACACAAGTGTTAATTAGCACTTCTAACTGGCACCCAGAGAGGCATTCCTCTTTGTAAATGCACATCCAGTTTTCTTAAACACTAAGTACTGATTTTGAAGTGTGATCTCAATGTCGGGGGATTCAGCAGAAATAGAGTATTGATTAACAAACACTTTGAGTAAAGGAGGAAAAGAAGAAGGAGAAGGACATTTGGTAATGGGACTCAGTGTATTAGTGATGTCTTAAGCTGGCTACACACCAACCCGATTTTGGGAGTCAGAGGCCGTCAGAGGCAGTCGGGCATTCGCGGCGCCCTACTCAGGTTGATGTGTCCCGCACCGTCGTCTCTTTACGGCACCTTTTCACACCTCCCGCGGCCGGTTCAACATGTTGAATCGGCCGCGGGAGGTCAGAGAAAGTCGGCCCAAGCAATCACTCTGATTGGCTGTTCACACTACCGCTGCCTGCTGGTAAGGACAGTTATTGCCACTCGTCCACTGAAGTATTTGCGGTGTGTTCGTAGGCGGGCGGCGTAGCGGGCGGCGTAGCGGGCGGCGTAGCGGGTGGCGTAGCGGGTGGCGTAGCGGGCGGCGTAGCCTACGCAGGCGACGAAGCTGGCGTAAAAGTCGGGACGCCTTCGGTACGCGTTCTTTGGTCTCAGGCGGGTGTGTAGCGGCCTTTAGAGGCGGATAATTCTCACCAGTTTAAGAGTCTTCACGCTCTCATGGATGGGTCTGGGAAGGCCCACCAGGGTGTCTGTGTCGCTGCAAAACAACACACAGTTACACCAGAACCTGAAGAAGGCCGCGTATGTGATATTGTCTCAAATGAAATACCCACTTCCCCAGAGTGAAACCGATAAACTTGTTACGGCTGGTCTCCAGGAAGTGCTCGATGTCTTTCTCCCTGCACACAAACAAACATATTTTGAGAAGCTAAACAGCCATTTTTCAAGGGAGCAGTCAGAAGCACCCACACAAACATGAAGAAGAGAAACATTACGCTTTCTAAAATCTCATCAGTCACACTCTGAGAGCCTCTTTCTGATCAGACCTTCATCAGCCCTGTATGTTGCAGCACTCACTCCTGCTTAAGGTTCACTGAGCGAAAGACAGATATAGGTTTTGTGATAATGAACGGCTGATAAATGGACTGCTATAAATGATTTGTGTCCTCTCTCTGATGCATTATTCATGTCGCAGAGCAGAGGCGGCACCCTGCGAGGACACCACACGACCCTGTGAGGAACACACAGATGGAGAGCGTATTGCGAGGAGAGTAAACTGAGAGATTTAACGTTCAAATGGTGGCACAGAATCAAGATGGGAGACTGAGAACAGCTGCCAGCCGAATGGTGTAAAGTCCTGGCTGTGGGTGGGAGGTTTTCGCCACTCTATACTGGTCAGAATGGCAGAAGGCCAACCAATATGTATATGTTTTATTCAGTGGCATAAGCGCTATGTGCTTTTAAACTAATAAACAAATCTGGCGAGGATCATTTTTGGCAGCTACAGTAATGGATCTGTTTTATTTATCATACAAAGGTCTTACTTAAGCAGTTTGTAATGCCTGTTAACACTTCCTATCTGGCTTGGGCATTTAATAAGTCATGTAAACTGAAGTAAGGCTGTAAGGGGGTATTTATAAGCACTATTTAAACTTCAGGAAGAGGCATATAACCACAGCTTTTATTGTTAATTTATTGTTTTTGTAGGCGTTTACTTTTTTATTTCCCTCTCATTTGTTTTTCCATCTTCTGCTTTCCCTGCTGGGGTAGACTGATGTCTGAGCAATAACACAAAAATAAACACATTATGTTTCCCCATATGAACAGTGCTCTCCCAAAGGATCCTGGGGTTGTTCAGGATGGGCTAAGGGGAAAGGGAATTAGGGAATTAACTTCCTTCCCACGGCCCAGGGGGCCAAGTGTTTCCGCTGCCTTATGCTAAAAAAACTAATTTGGGAAAATAAGGCAAATACAGAGAACTGACATTTTTTGGACCAAGGGATTTCATTATCCATCCCAGGCAGAAGAACTCTTATTGGCTGTTTTCTCAGGCGTATATGTATGTCATCCTCTCTATCTCCCCTTTTTAACACTGTCACTCTCAAATAAAGGCTAATCTGGCCATTAAAAAAGAAGGATAAAACATGCCCTACTGTGATTCCTCCACACTCGCATACACACTAACAAGAACCCTTCAAAGTAGACTATTGACCCTTGCTAACACACATATCTCACAACATAAGCTCAAAAAAAGGAATGAAGACTGTGCATTAACCTGACTTTAGGGGCCCAGGGGAGGCCTTTGGGTAAGTTGACCTTCTCTGTGGGGGGTCTGAGGGGAGGTGGTGGAGGCGGGGGCTGGATGATGACATCACGGTCCAAGGGGTCCACCTCTCCCTCGATGCCGCTGTCCGTGTCCTCGGGGTCCTCCTCCTCGTCCCGGGCGTCATCGTTCTTAAAGGGGTCCCGCTCGTTGTACGTGTCTAGGCTGTCCTGCTTCACCAGGGGCTGAGAGAGAGAAGAGAGGCCGTCACATGTCAAGAGCCACATGACCTTTCAACACACCGCGGAGTATTAAGCTCATCCTTCATATGAAATCTAGTGAATTCTAGCTGTAAAATAGCAACAACTTAGAAATTACCCAAATCCACCACATGAACTGAATCAGCCCCTCAACAAGCAGGATCATGCTGTGCAGCCAAACATTGTTCGAACCCCCTTTAGTTCCGAAATACTAAATATGTTACAAATAATAAGGAAATATGTATAAAATGGTGTATAACACAGTTTTTAGATAACTTATTTAACTCATCATATAGCTTCATTTAAGAGTTAGGACAATCCTATACATAACTGTGTGATACTGTAAAATACTGTCGAATAAAATCCTTTTAACACATTTTAAAAAATAGGGCTTATTTTTACTATCCTGAATCGAAAGTACAGGAAACTATTTTTTATTTGACCTTATCAAAAAAAAGGACAGACGACTGATTTAATATTGAGTTATAGCCATTGTTTATATGTGGTTGACATAAAAACTACTATTTGTCCATTAAATATCATGCTACTAGCAGGCGACGATTAGCTTAGCATAGCATAAACAGCTAGGTTGGCTCTGCCCAAAGGTACCCAAAGCAAACGCAAGCAAAATTTCACATTAAACTTACCGCACATCTGCAATTCAAAACATACAGAGAAAATGCAAGCATGGCCCAATAAGGCTTAGATTTTTATTAAACTCTTTACTGGACACAAACCCATGTCAGTGCCAAACATACATTCCCAAACACAGTATCGCAGTTTTCACATTTTCTCCAATGAATGACTCATCAAATTGCAAGCATCAGGCATGAGTCAGCGTTTCTGGACATTAGTCGAGCTTGTGCAGTCGATGCATGGTGCGCTGGTGGCAGTGCTAACGCTGGACTAAGTGAGGAGTATAGTGAGAATATGGTGGGGAGGGGGGAGGGAGGGAGGGAGGGAGGAGGAGGTGTTGTGAGCCATTCTCTATGGAGCAGCCATTCTGTGCTATGTGGGAGGTAAAGCTACGTTTTCCATCAGGGTTAGGGGACAACCGCTTTCAATGACATCCACGTGAGAGAGAGGTCAACTGAAAAAGAGAGTATGTCCATGATGATCTCAATTCTATGGTGGCAGGAGGGGGAAAACGTGTTACAACAACCCAAAACACACCCATTAGGAGAAACGCGCTGCACTTACAAAAACGATGGCAATAAAATATCACAAATGTGCCAAAACATTTAACCTTTAATAAACGTTGTGCTTGTTCGTCAAGTTGGTGACGATGTTATTTCATTTGCAAGTGTTTTGGCACATTTGTGCTTTTTTATTTGCATTGTTTTTTAAACTGCAACGCATTTCTCCTAATGGAAATGTTTTAGGCCGTTGCTACTCATTTGCACCTGTCGGCCACCGTACAATTCACCTCCTCAATGAATGCATATCAAGGACATTGACCCCTAGTCCAGAATCTTCAGTGCAAGGTGATTTTTGCGGCCAAACCTGGTAGCAATGTGATGAGAACTACAAGGGAGATGCTACTACAGTCGATGTCTGAAGTGACTTTTACAGGACAGTGGATAGTGACCGCTCCAGCGCCAATGAAAACAGCCAGCAAGTCAGCCCTGTCTCTAAATCCCACCCCCGTACTGAGCAGGCCACAGTGGAGGAAAAGAAGGGAGAAAGAAGAGAGGAGAGTAAAAGAGTGGGCAGGGTGAGATAGGACAAGTAAGGAGAAGGATGTAAATGGTGGAATAAGCATGGGAAGGGAGAGGGAAAATGACAGTAGGAAGACAGGAAGGACGTTTTTAAATGTTTTCAGCCCATTAAATGGCCGTTATCATATCAGTAGTAATCACTACTAATGCTTCATCCTGTGTAAACTGTACCTAGACGCACTTGGTAAGTTTAAGGAAAAGATCTTGGTTTGGGTTTAATTAAGTATGTTTATTGTGTAACTTTAATAGCGTACATATGTTGAGTGGGTTATGTATTTCAGACTAGCTATGTTTGTTCATCACGTTGAATTATTTTAATTTATACACTGAAGATAATTGCACTTCCAATTTTTTTCAATTTAATTAAAATAGGTAATCTTGCTGTCTTTGTTTTTTCCCACAAGACACGAACGCCTCTCTCCTGGGTTGAAGTCCTGTGTATGATCACCTATGAATGTACGTGATGTCTAAGTCATTTTTATTGACTAATAACATTTGAAGCGGGTAGGAAGGAAGGAAAAGGAGGATAAAAGGGATGAAATAAGGCATATATGAAGTAGTTAATAATGAAGGCCTAAGAAGGATGGAATGAAAAGGAAGGAAGGAAAATGAGGAGGCACGTGGAGGATATAGGCATGTATGGAGGAGAAATTAAAACATAAGCATTCAAGTAGGAACAGCTGAATTAAATGGATAAAAATTTAAATAAATAAAATAATTATTAAATATTAAAGTTAAAGCAAATGGGAAGCTAACATGCAGATGGTGACAATTAAATTAAAGGAACAGTTTGACATTTTGTCCACAATGTGGCTATTCACTTTCAGTTGAATAACCACATTTCAGTTAGTAAAGAGGATTGATACCAATTTCGCTTCTCTTAACAGTGGCGTTGCCAGGCAACAAGCAAAGATTTCAGGAAGTCACTTCCCCGTACAAGAACCTTTCTCAGCGCGCAACTTCCAGTAAAATCACCAAAATACAGTACAGTATGTAATTCCCAAATGTCAAACTATCCCTTTAAGTATTGGAAAGAGGCAAAGGAGTAGGATTTCACCAAAAGCACTTTAAGCAAAACCGTTTTTGGTGCATCCCAATTGGATGAGGTTAAATGACAGGAGGAGAAGAGAAGAAAAGTCAAAGAAAGGAAAAGGAAAAGGAGAGGAGGGCAGAAAGCCGAGAGAAAGTAAAGAAGGTCGCAGGGATATGGGAGAGGAGGAGTGCAAGTCCAGCTCAATGCAGAGAGAAAATGCAGCAGGAAAAGAGGGAATTTGTGGGTAACGACCTGCTTCTTGGGAAAGGGACTGTCTCCTTCCAAGCTATCAACAAAGGCACTCTGTGGGGACACAAGGAAGAGGGGCAATGAGAAACCAGAGCGGAATTAAGAGAGCCTGTCCAGTCAAAGCCCAGCACCGAGAACATCTCCGACTTACAGCAGAAACCAGTGATGACTCAGCAAAGTGTTAGAGTGAGGATTACAGAAGGAAGTCTATGGGGTCACTTTGCAAGAAACAGATGAAGCTGTATTTCATGTTAGTGAATATATATATTGTGGGACTGCAAAGACCTCAAATCTAGCTCTCTCTGTGTGTGTGTGTGTGTGTGTGTGTGTGTGTGTGTGTGTGTGTGTGTGTGTGTGTGTGTGTGTGTGTGTGTGTGTGTGTGTGTGTGTGTGTGTGTGTGTGTGTGTGTGTGTGTGTGTGTGTGTGTGTGTGTGTGTGTGTGTGTGTGTGTGTGTGTGTGTGTGTGTGTGTGTGTGTGTGTGTGTGTGTGTGTGTGTGTGTGTGTGTGTGTGTGTGTGTGTGTGTGTGTGTGTGTGTGTGTGTGTGTGTGTGTGTGTGTGTGTGTGTGTGTGTGTGTGTGTGTGTGTGTGTGTGTGTGTGTGTGTGTGTGTGTGTGTACCCTGCGGCTGCGACGGCCTCTCTTCTGCTGCTGCTGTTGTTCGATGAGCTCCATGGCAGAGGCGGGGGGGGAGGCAGCTCTCATGGCCCTCACCACCTTGATGCTGTCCTCCGGCAGCGGGGCCAGGTTCAGACGCTCCCGGCCCCTCACCTTCATCCCCTGGAGCTCCTCGAAACCCCCCAAGGTGAACTGGAAGATAAGGATGGAGAGAGGAACACGGTCATTTACAAGAGTAGGTGCAGGGAATCACAGAGAGTCAGGAGGAACTGATGCAGGTGGATGTATCTCCACTAGAATACACTTCATTCTGTAGATGATACTCAGAATGTTACATGGAAAGGATGTACAAAATATAGGTACTAGTTCTGTACTGAAAGTGATTCTTTTTGACATGCAGAGCTTGCATAGATAAGTTATTCATCCAATCGGATGGGACTCTTTATTGCACAGATTTTGACTTTTTTAGTTACAGTAAAGATCCTTCCCAACCATCACTGGCAGCTAACTCCAATACCACCAATAGTATTATAATAATAATCATCATTTTAGTGTAGCTTAATACTGATCTGCAACCTTGCAGATATATCAGGTTTAAACATAATGAATAAACATGCAAAAAATGTAATATATATATAATAATAGAATATGTGCATTATGTTTCAATGTTTGAAAGTTCATAATGTACTAACCAGTATTGTCTTCCAGAGCAGCAGCAGTACTTTCTTCATGGGGAAGTGTGGGGCATTCATGCTGCAGAACTTGGTCACCATGGTGAAGAGGAGCAGGGCAAAGGGCTCTCCGTTGTACAAAGGTGAACCTGAGGGGTCAAAGGTGGATTTTAGATTGGATATTGGAAAGCATCTGTTAAGGGCGGCGTTCTATTCTGTGCTGAAGATGCTCAAAGATGGACACGAAGCAGTTATTTCTTTAGATAGGAAGCCCTGAAGGAAAGTGAAAAGATCTCAGGGTTTACGTAATAAACTAGTAATCTGTATTATACAGAAATGTATGCTAAATCAGATCAAAGGAATGTACATTTATGAAAGTAAAGAGCTACTACTTCTTATATAGCTACACAACATTCACACACATACCTAGCTCGTTCTTGAAGGCTTCTCTTGCTGCACTCCACTCTGGTCTGTCATCCTCCGTTTGAACTCTAACAGTCTCCACCATAAGGTACATGATGCTCAGTAAGACTCTGCAAGGGGAGAAAATGAATTTCTTAGCTTGTGTGCGTGTGTGTTAGACATTTCCCTGGTACGCAACACAATAAATAATGGTCCTAAAAGGTCTACAAGTACAAGAGGCATTAATATGGTGGAGGACGTAATGAGTAATCTTATTATTATTTGTATTCTCTGCCAGGATAATACATCATCCATTCACAATTACCTGGTAAGTCAGGCGGGGTTTTTGTGCATTAGGACTCTTTGTCCCCTCAACAAAGCCTCAAAATCACTGTAATGGATTTAAATTCCGTAGCAGCAATTAAGTGCAAATCCACTCCTGCAGCCTGTTATTATTTGTTAGCGTATGACTTGGTATGCAGCTGTGTGTGTGTGCAGAGGGGCTGCTCAGCCTACTTTGTTCAAAAATCAATTCCATTATGTAGAAGCAGAAAATAAATGTCAGAGAATGAAGTATATAATAGAAAGAGCAAGAGGCATAACATTGAAGAATTGGAAGATATTCTTGTACTTATTGGCATTCCTTTTGTGTGAAGTGAGAGGAATGTGTAGTAGGCTGTGAGTCATGAGCTTATATATTTCTTACCTGAGCTCCGTGCTGTCTGCAAGAGAGATGGCAGGCTTCCTCACTGCACTGCTGCACGCCTGGTTATTGCTGCACACACAAGTAAATACTGCATCATTTTAGTGGTCTATTTGAAAAATAGGTGTATAAGCAGCACCATGTGAGTGTTTGCTAGTTTTCTTACACTGCTTTGCCGTGCAGCATGCCAGACTGTGCATGATGCCTCAGAGCAGCTTATGTAACAACAAAGAAGCGCAGGATCCCAAACTGAGGCTGACACCAGCAGCAACAAAACTGACTTGAAGGAGCCGCTACTGCAACGCGTCCTCGACGGAATATTTGAAGTGTGGATCACAGACGGTGCGTTTGCTCTATTCCAGTATACAGTATCTATTTTCCTCTCTCTCAAAGCCTTTCTGTGTCTGTCTTCCTATCCTCATAAACCTTGAAAGGGAAGAAAGGGATGTGCTGAGGGACTAGGTCTTCTAACACAGGAGGATACTGAGATAATTTTGATCTTTGAAGGCTTTTTCAGGGCTTGAACCTGTGATCTTTTGGTATCATGACAGCCCCCCTATGAAAGATTGTGGACAAAAAAAAGTTTCCTTTACCTGAGAACCATAATGGCAATTTGGAAGCCCACTCCTTCCTTTTTTTGCTGCAGGCCTTTGCCTAGTGTACATATATTTAAAAGAAATATATTAACTTTTTTGCACCTCTGAAGGAAATCAAATGCCCTGTTTATTTTCCAGGAGTCAAAATCCTTTTGGATGGGAGCAAGCCTGTAATCTTATCAAGCAAATCCAAGCTCAAAAGGACATTCTAGCATGTGGCTTTGATAGCATTTTTTAAATCTTTTGAAAAAGTTCAAAAACATATTCAACAACTCGTACATCGCGAGCATATTCGGTGTGTCTTACTCACTCTATCTCCATGCTAAGCAGCTCCAGCAGTGCTGTGAAGATTCCCATGTCGTAGAGCAGAAAAACATTGTGTCTGGACCAGTGGAGCACATCCACCTCGGTGTCACACTCATCAAACACTCCTGGGGTAAACAGTAAACAAGAGATGTTAGTTTATGTTTTCAATGTGCTTTTACTTTAACTGGAGAGGTTTGCAGGTCATTTATAAATCAAATGCATAACCCACTAAGCTAGGTCCAAGCTATAGATGTGTATGCACACTTTTGTAAGCAAGGCTGTACACACATTGATGACTTTTTTAATCAAAAAATGTAATCTAAAAGTTGACAGCAGTGGTCATACAATAACTGCTACAGCATGGTGACAATTTGACTGATGTGGAAAAGGAATAATGCCTGTTGTACAGTATTAGGCCCACGCACCCTGAGCCAAGTAGAGGATTGCCCTGGCCACTTTCAGCCTCTTATCTCTGTCCGTGACCTCCAGCGCATCCAGCAACCTCATTACATACGTCTTCTGCTCCTCCACCTTCAGCTCGATCCACCTCCTGCCTCGAGCTGCAGAAAGGACACATCAACACAAGGTTATTTACAGAAGCACCCTTTTCATATTATTTTCTTCTGCCTTATAGGAGCAAAACAGTGTCGTCTAGGCCACTATAATGTGTGTTGCATTTTCCCTTTATTAAAAGGTGACAGCAGACAGACAGTAAAAAATGAGGAAAAAGAGAGAAATATTTGATTCCCGGGCTGAGTAGCTAAATTGAAAAAAAGTTTAGATAAATTTAGCCTTAATGCTACGCCACTCAAACCAAATCACAAATGGTGAAGCTTGCCGGCGGGCGTGTCTGAAGCTCGACCAACAACCAATCACATGAATCTCCCGCCCCGGACACACAAGCACGCGGTTTGATTGGCTAGAGCTTGTGCTGGCATATGATTTGATTGGCTGACGCTTCTGCCGAAGCTTCAAAAGTTGAACATTGCTCAACTTTTGAAGCGAGCAACGCGAGCAAAGCAAAGCAACGCTCCCACAATGCAGTTCGACAAAGCGTGACGTCACCCCATTCAAAGTGAATGGGCAGAAGCGTTGAAGCTTCAACGCATGCCGCCGTGTGGACGGGCCGTATGAGTTATAAAGTCAGAAATATGTCTCAACAATGTCTATAACAACAGCAACATTGACCTAAAATTCACCAACATTAATAAACTATTACTTATCATTATACTCATTAGCTTAGCTTAGTTAGCATACTTGTGACCCTATATCATACGCTTACTGTAGTTAACATAACATTAGCTTACTTTACTTATCATACCACTGGCTCAACGTAGTCATGATATATGTTACCTTTCTGTATTAGTTTGCTTAGCGTTACTGTAGTTATCATATTTGTTAGCTTACTAGAACAAGTTTTTAGCTTAGTGTGGTTACAATACCATTAGCTTAGACTTGTTAGCTAACTGTATTTTGATACTAGTTACCTTACTGTAGTTATTATACCATTGAGTTACTATAGTTAACATACTTGTTAACTTACTGTATAATCAGTGTATAACGTTACTGTAAGTTAACAAACTCCATAGACTGTGAATAACAGTCAATTATATAATTGTTAACATACTGTATATGTATACTGCTTACTGTATCACTCATTACATTTCTGTCAGTCACATTCAAATTATCTTCTGGATTTAATACATAGTTGTATTGTGGTGTATATTGTAATGTTATTGAGATCAAACTTTTTATGACACAGACAACTCTGCGGGCTAATTACAAATCTGTATATTCTGCAAATTTAAGGATTCACAATTCAGCAATTTGGAGGATTGCCTCTTAATTTAGAAGTGCTAGTATGCTGCAGTTTTTCTCAGTGGATTCCCTGTAGTGATTTCCCCTTACTCTCAGCTGTCTGCATGTCATACCTCATCTATCCTGCTTTCCTTCCCCATGTCTCACATGTACATTTTTCCAACTCAGACTGCTCAGGACACAGGTTAAAATAATATCAGTCAAACTGTGGAATCTTGATCTAGATATTCACAGTAATCATTTTGTAAAGAGTGTGTCTGAATAAAGAGACTAACTGCGTTGACGTGTCATTCGTCAGACGGCTGAGTTGACCGCAGTGCAGAATCGCTGTATAGTTGAAATCTCCTAACAATGTTGTCCATTTTAGACATAGGTGTATTATATTCACAGCCCTTAATAACATTCATTTTCTGGGATGAATATGCGTCTTGGCTGTTTTCGTTGTGAAAACCTCATGTACGCTCTTATTTTGTAAGGTAACTTCCGGTAACAGAATATGAATAACGGTAGTTTTTTGTTTCTGTTTTCTAGTGATTTTATTTTTTGTTTTGAGAAGTAGAAAATGAAAACCATCCCGTTTTTTAAGTTTAGTAAATCCCTTTTTGACCATGATAAAGAAAAACGCCTTGTATTTCAATTTTGGTTTTTCAATTTTAAAACGAAAATTAAATATCCAGTCGTTTTTTTGTTTTTGAATATCCATTTGTGAAAAGAAAATCCAGTGACCAAAACATACACTGAAGCATAGAGAGCAGTAATCGACTGAGTCTGTTTTTTAATAAGGAGAAAATATTTACACAGAAAGTCTGCTGCTTAACCAAAACTACAGCAGCTGGAGAATTGCAAACAGTCTCTTGCAAGGATTCAAGATGGAAGCCTGTTTGTTTTGACAAGGTGTGTCTTCTAATCTTAGACTCTACATTTGATTAGGCAGACAGTATAGGCATTGTGCAGTGCAACATCAACATGATCAGTGGAGCTCAGTGCTTCTTCTACTTCTGACATGCGCTGTCTACTTAAATCAGGAGAACAAAAATGCTTTCTAATTTCACTGTCAGTTAAGAAACATCCTTTTCTTCCAAGATGAGCTTCAAATTAGACCTGTCTTGGTAATCACAGTATTTAGGTGAGTGGGATTTATGGGAAGTGGCACAGGACACATTGATGAGCACATTGTCAGTGGACCTGATATACACAGCAAGCAGAAAGTCACACAGGAGCACCACCCTTAGACAACTACAGTGCACACTAAACACACAAACACACACTAATGAGAAGGATGTAACGTGAAGAGGCGGCTCTGTGCTCTATCTCTGTAAAACAGCAGCTACAGATGCTCTCATCTAATCCTGCTATTCATTACAGCTCAGTTTGGAGAGGAGGCGACAGATGAAGAGGATGAAGCTCGTCTTGATGCCAGAGACTTGAGACCTTTATAGCTTATTTGTGGTAGACAATATATCCTCAGCCCAAAAATCTGTCTAGATTGCAGCCAAATGCACCATAGAGGAGAATTACAATAAATGATGACTCTTTTTTTGAATATTTTACTTCAAATGAGATCAAGACAGTGTGATTCAAAATATCTTAACTCAAGCTGAAAAAGCTGCCTTGTTCTTGGTAACCACATATTCATCATCATCATCATCATCATATATGGGAATATTTATTCTTTGAACAGCTTGAAAGAGCCTAGCTTTAATGTGCCCGGTTACCCTCGCCTAACCCATGTCGGCTTATAAATACAAAAACACAGCAGCACATTGAAGAGCGAGTTTTGCACTTCAAAGGTGAGAAAATTCAACACGACGTCACTTTAGTAGCTTTTTGTGTGAAGTTGGGAAATGCACCGGAGCATGAAAATGGACTCATGATTCATGTAAAATAACATTTCATTATGTTGTAGGTGGGAAAAATGTACTTTGTAATGCGGCAAACCAATGCTATTTATTCATTTCACTTTCATTTCCTATCAGCACACATTTTATCATGTGTGTACTGTGTCATTTGTTTAGTTTACCTTCAAAATCCTACAACTGTTATTAAACACTAAATGACTCCGTTCTGTTCCGTCAGTCATCGGCAGACACACTGTCTGAGGAGCTATCAAGGTCTTTGTGAGAAACAACACGACTGGCTGTGGACTTGTGTGTGTTTGCCAAGCCTTCTCTGCTGTGCCATATCAGTGTGAGTATTTGTGACTGCAGATAGCTCAGTTTTTACTCTTTACATAAGCACTAAAGATTAGATTACAGGTCATTTAAAGGACATGCAATCCATTTAATATGCCGTATACAGTAACCACACATACGTACACACACATACAGACACACACACACACAGTACCATGGCTCCTGAAGTCCTCCTCAAAGTAGTCTCTGTTCAGCGCAAACTCTGGCTCTTCAGTGTAACTGTAGAGCTCTGTGGACAGAAAACAAGAGTATCAGAGATTCAAATCAGTTAAGAATCGATTAGATGATAGACATAACATAATTGGCAATTATTTAGTTGTTCCATGTATGATTTGAATACATTTTCTAGCATTCGGCACAGCTCAGAAGAGTTATTTTCTGAGTATTCTTCATAACAGTTTATAGATTAAACGGGTCATAAATGAATCGAAAATCAACACATTACTCGGTAATGACACACACAGACAAGCTGCTGTCTCCTCATTGGTGATCTCATCTGTTTCATGCACAATCTAATGATTCGCCACGATTACAACTCGACCCAGAGTAGCTGCCACTAGAAAGCCTCTGTGAATGTCTGACTGTTCGTGTGTGTTTGCAAATGTGACTAACTCTCGACTGCTGCTTGCCATCCAACAGGAGAACACTCATGTCGACTGTAAATCAATGTGTTATTTTGGTGCTAATCAAAATCAAAATGACACACTTGGAATAAACTATTGCACTAGAGCAGTGGTTCTCAACTGGTCAGGCCTCGGGACCCACTTTTTACTTGGTCAATACATCGCGACCCAACATTTTGAAGCACTCAAATCTATTCAACAAAAAATCATGCTGTAATATACGCTTTTCAGCATACAATATTAATTAAAGTTTAGTACAGTGAATATATCCCTTATATCCCTTCACAGAACTAAAGTATGATTTAAAAAAAGGTTTAATAAGATTTTGGAATCAAAGCTGAACTATATAAAAAGGCACACATGCTGAACACCCAACCCCAGAAGGGGGGTCTGGGGGGTTTCTCCCCCCAGGAGATTTTTTGAAATACTAACATAAACTACGCATTCTGGTACACTCTGAGAAGAAAATAACTAAATCTATTACTACCCGACATGTTAATAATATTGTATGCCATTGTTTGTTTTTCACTTTGTTCCGACAGCTGAACTTGCTGCTCCACACAGAGAGAAGAGCAAAGAGGAGATAGTCTGTGTGAATTACTTTAAATTGTGGGTAAGGGTAGATAGCGCCCATTGTTCTGTGACCTGTCAGTCATCAAACAGGGGGTCATATTTCATCATGTGTTCATTTCTATCTGAAGTTGTACCCATGGATGTATAAAGAAGAGTTCTACCGCAAAGTTATTCTCCGTGGGGACTTCCGGCAACAATCTTTATTCTGATTGGCCAGAAGACTCGAAAAAACATCAGCAAAGATGTTTTATTGAGAAGATGATCACTACGTGACAGAAGTTTTCAAAACCGTTTATGGTCTCCGGTACTTCCAGTCCAACGCCTACTGCATGCACAGCGTTAGAAAATCGGGCCTTCAAAATAAAAGTTTGACTTTTTTCCCAAAAAAAAAAAAAAAGATTCCAAATTTTTATTTCAACTTTTTTTTCTTCACTCACACATCCGGGACCCACTCGAAACGGGTTCGCGACCCACTTTTGGGTCGCGACCCACCAGTTGAGAACCACTGCACTAGAGTACAATCAGTAAAATATGTTAGTGTTGTTGATTTCAGCTATTCTTTCATTTATGCATCTCTCTGTATTTATAATTCAAGCTCAAAGTCATGCATGAACTGTTACCAGATACTGGAACATTACAAATAAATAATCATCATCATCAAGTACTTGATTAAGCATAAAATAAGTCATTCAATGTGGCCAATGTCTGGAATTGATGTCAGGACCAGATGATGTGTTGTTCCTTCAGCAGTGTGTCAGCATTAGCATATTGTGTTGTTTTGATAAATAACACTGTAACTTAAAACAGCTGAAAAAAACATGAAGAAAGCAGACGCGGAATTATTTGTTCCCATCAATAGAACATTGTAGTCTGTATGCTAATTTGAAACAGAGTTATTACTGCATGAATGCTCGTGTGAAGCATTCATAATAATAGCTATCACAGGTTCAAGCAAGTTACCAGGCGAGATGTGTGGATGTCTTCAGAAGAAGAATTACAGAAAAACGTACCGGCCTACTTTTCATGAAACTTTGAGGAAGGGTGAAGCGTGGGCCAAGGAATAACATATCATTTTTTTGAGCAGACCCAAATCATCAGTGGATCCATAATTGTACACCTTGGGTTACATTGTGCGGTACTGCAATTCGGCTGCATTCATGTGGTGTCGGAATAATTGATTTCCGGACAGGGAATTTATATTCCTTCAAGTCTGAACAACAACTCGTATAGTTTGTGAAATGTTTTATTTTGTCCATGTTGACCAAAAAAGCTCAGAGACCATCAAAGTAATAGAAATTCATCCTCTGAGTACGATGTTTGTTGCAGTCATGAGGAACCTGAAGGCTTTTTATTTAAATAATTTAAAAGAAAAGTCCAGTGGTGAACTGCTTATCAGTCTTACCTGAAAGCTCAGCAGTCAGCGCGTCTGTATCTCCGTACTCGAACTCCAGGTTAGGGGACTCCATGGAGCTCTGTGAGGAACAAAACATAGAGCATAAACACGACAGGACAACACTGATTGCAGCTAATAATCAAACATACTGCAGGCTGTTCACGTTCTGCAACACCTACCACCACTCCATTTGCAGTCACCACACATCTCCCACGCACAGGCTTCAGACTCGCTCACTGTTTACTCTCATTGGGAGTACTTTTGAGTTTTGATTGGCTGCTGCATATCTAGACGGGGTTGATTAGTAATTTACCTTTTTACTCACTTACAATTACAGATGCTCTCTGCAGGCACACTTTGATTAGACTGATTACACGATGAAAGGATGCTCTCACTAACAAAGATCCAGATTGCCAGTTTAAGCATTTTACTGCAAAGATGAAGGAAAGATACGGTGCAGGAGGCAACATGGCGCCTTGTTTTATAGCAGATTAGCTCCTGTAGGTTTAGGGGTTCTAACAAGACAACATTTCTAGGAACACTAAGTGTCTCTGTTTGAAACAAGAGCCCAGTCTGCTCTGATTGGTTAGCTGGCCGGCTCTGTTGTAATTGGTTAACAGCTTAGGGATGACCTGCCCCTTAGCCTATAATGTACAATGTGTTGGAGCGCTAGCAATAGAAGCGCAAGTATTACATGGTGATGTCACTATCTGACGGTAGTAAACAAAGGACTACAAATGAGGCGTTTCAGGACGGTTGGGGAGTGTGCTGGAGACAAACTCCAACTTTGGGGTTTTAGCCTTTTGCAGACCATATACTTGCACAAAAATGTATTTACAACACTAAACCTAAAAAAGCATATTAGGGCCCCTTTAATAAGAACTTTGAGTAACCTCCATATGATTAACACATGGGGAAAAAAAAGAAGCTTAATTGTAGAAAGATAATTAATCTGGAGACTGGAACATCGCTTTGTCTTTCGGGTAAAGGATGTGAACTGATGACATTTTCCTCCAGGGAAGATGAAAAATTCATTTATGGGGCGAAGCCTGCGAGCTAATTCAGGCAGTCAACTCGAGCGCCAATGATACATTAACATGTGACGTGCTCGTCCCTCTTACAACCAACCAAACACATTCTCCTAAACATGCCGCTCTATTTAAGCTGCCAGGTCTTCCTGCCTCTGCCTCGCTAATGCTGCTGCTGCCACTGCTACGTTCACTTGCTAATGCTACGTTCATGCTCCTGCTGCTGTGTTTCATGTTGCTGCTGCTTGCCTGCCCCACCACCACCCCAGCTCCACCCCAGCTTCCACCTGTAGGATCGGGGGGATAGTTATCTAATCATCACTCAATGTTCTATGTACATCTGTGGAGTGATGAGGCCCGAGCCTAGACGCCAAACTCAACTATATGCTGCTTCTAATAAACATATTAAGAAACACGCGAGTTGTCTGACCGAACTATGTTAATGAGAATAATACATTAAAAAACTCTAGGTCCCAAGCGACGAGTGTTTTATGTTTACCCTGTGAGAAGTGTCCCAGGGACAGAATTGTAAATTCAAATGTGCTGCAAGTCATCTTCAAAAACTCCATGTGATGTCATGTAACTGTCTGCTATAAATACCTGCTGCAACCCAGTCAGCAGGATCTGAAATAAGCAGGACGTCAGACGTTGGTTTGTTTTTGATGAGCCAGAGCAGTGAGATTTGATGTCATTACTGCTCTTGTAAACCAGGAAATAATATCCACTTAGGATCGCTGATGATTCAACAAAATTACCCACAACTCTGAGTAAGAGTGAAGGAAGCCCGTGGGTGTTTGGTGCTGCCTCACTTGTTACAACCAGTTGTAAATAAAATAAAAATCACCAAGAAAACAACTGAAGTGGCATTTTTTGGAGGCCTACTTCATCTTTGGCGTATAGCGTTGCCTTGCAGTTAAAGCACCATAATGTCATTTGAAAATGTAATTATGATGTTAATAAATATCACCAGTATGTTGTTTCTGGCATATGTATATACTTGATTAATATTCACCCAGTGGCAAGAGGCCATTAAAAGGACAGCAGTATCATTAATAGCTGTCATAATTATTTATTTAGTACCTTATAATACGATGAGAATTAATTATTTAACATAAAACCTTCTGATGCCATGCAACCAATGCCAATTAAGAACAAGCTCTATTAGAAGGCCCATTTAACCTTGATATGAAGCACCTCATTGCTTAAATCATAGTCTGTCAAATAATACGGCTGATTATGTTTTATTTATGAAGTTATTCAGTCTATACTATGGCTTATTTTTCCTGTAGTGTCTTGCCTTAAACAGATTATCGTCTTCTACTACTATTACTTTAAACGTTTAATTAAACAAGTGGCCTCAACCACCATCCATCTGGTATGGCCACACAGGCTTGTCAATGAAAGTGAAGTGACCGTTTTGTCCAAAGCCGATTGATATGCATTTATTTTTCCCATATACACAGGAAAGAAAATGCCTGAGTTTCTACTTCTCCTTTTTCTCACCCTGTCTCCCTATTATTGCCCTTCCCCAGTCTCCCCTCTCTGCCGCCAGCTGATAACCAAAGCTCCAAACTGGCACTGCTCCTGTGCTCCTACACCACATCATGTGAAAAAACTGGGCACCATGTCAAGGCAGGCCACCCCCACTCACAGCAACATATGCCACATAGACGAGTCCTCTACCCAGCACACATGATGGACAATTTATATACATGGATGAATCAGATTTAAGGTCAAGTTAACTGACAGGGTGCAGTGGCCAGAGAGTATCAGCGTCAACACAACGTTGACGTTAAGTGCTTTCAACATCCATGTCATTCACCCCCCAAACACACCATCACCAAACCCCTCCCTCCCAGAATGCAACGGCTGTCAGATGAATATGCTCTAATTCCCCTCAAACCATTCAATGTGCTCAAACGACACACACACACACACACAAACACACACAGACGTCAGGGGTGACTGGATTTTTTGGCCTGGACGACAGCTTTGACTGCTTAGCTCCTCTGGTGTATCTGGGCTGAGAAACCCAGGAATGAAAACACATCTTCTAATTTTTTTACGAGGGAATGAATTATAGCTGCAGGAAAAAGAGGCATCATCAGACTGAGCCATGCTGCTTTCATGTTTAGAGAAGCAGAGAAGATTTACTGGTACGTATTTTTAGAAGCTGGCTCGAAACACTGTTGAAATCACATCAAGTTGGTTTGTAAACTGGTATGACTCAGCCGCTGAAAAGGAAATCTCAATTTGAGCGTTTTGGTCATTTTTCCAACGGGAAATTCCAACAACTGATGGTTGCAAGATCTCAAATGGAAGGATTTGCTGCTTCTGTTTATAAGATATTAAGGTGGATCTTTTCTGGTGTTTGACAGCTAGTCTAAGAAAACAAGCAATGTGAATAAGACGCGTAAAGATCTGAGAAAATCACCTTTTCCCTCTTGTTATGGACAAAACAAACAATTGATGAATGAAGAAAATAGTTTGCAGATTAAACAATATTGAAAATAATTGATAGTGACTCACCTACAATCAAGTATCTTTCAAATATAAGTCCATCGCCTTATCAGAGGCCAAAGTCAAGTATTACATTTGACCAGCAAACCTCTTTATAATGACATTAAGTGACTATTATATTGCCTATCTGAAGTCGAAACCTGCTAAATGTTTACCATTGTCTATTAGCTTTTATAGTAGACTATCAAAATGTCAACAAAGCAATGAATTAAAGGACAGAAGTCAATGTCAACTATGGAGAATACAGATAGTATAATGCATGGACTAATTCCCACAACATGACTCTAATAATAAGATACGTTTGGTAGTGGTGGTGTGGTCCTGACATTCCTCCACCTGCATTCTCCACGTTGACTTCCACAGTAGGATTACTGCTGGGTTATTTATAGGAGCCGGGTCCAAAATAACACCTCGCTGTCTGCCTGTCTGCGTGCTCCCCAGCCAAGAGACCGAGTCTCTGCATGGAAAAGGACATGTGAAAGCTCCCCAGCAACAACACGCACGCACACACACACACTCCTATACCATATGCAGTAGTATCCGACCGTACCCAAACACCCCTCCAATTTACCTCCGACTCCTTCTGCAGATCCTTGAACACATCTTTCCCTTTCGGCCTCTGTCGGTCGCCGTTATCATTAAGGATATTTATGATAGGTACCTCCATGTCCTCCGCCTGCATGTTTCTCGGTCACCGTGGATCACTTCCTCTCCGGCGGATAGTGCATACCGGTCCGGTGGAGAGCTGAGACTCACTGCACCGTTGGAGCACCGGCTCCTGAGCTCAAGTTGAGGGTCTCCTCCTCCTCCTCCTCCTCCTCCTGTCTGTTTGGTTTACTGTCCCTGGGCGCCCGGAGAAGGCGGGGTTAGAGATTTAACATCAGAGGGGACCACGCGAAAGTAAAACTAGGTGGTGTTTACACAGAGGCAGTGCACTAAAGAGCCAATGCTTGATGTATGGAGGTAGATTTGTCTCAATATTATTTGAGTGAACAGAAATATATTCCGTGTAAATGTGTAATCTGTAAATGTGAAACACCTTCCACAAACGCAAAAAAAGATTTGTAAACTCACAAAACCTAGGCCTACAGAGAATGACAGTAATGCACACACGTGTCTAAAACATTTCAGAAAACAGTCTAAAATTAAAAACATTAATTGCACGGTCACAAAGGCACATAATAAACCTTGTCACTGACCTTAGGCTACATACAATTAGGGTATCTATCTACAAAAAAGGCATTGTTTCTTTATTCAATTTAGCTGGGAGCTTAATACATTAACCCGATGATTTAGTACATCTACAGATGGGACTACAGATGCCTGTCGAAAAATATGAAAAACCACAATGTACCAGCTTTGGATGATGGATGAAGTTCCCCACCAGTTGTGTCAAACTGAATCAACATGAAACAAGCTTTCTCCTTGGTAATAAAATGTTGAGCAATACAATCTGCTGTCAGGGGTCCACATCAGTCTGTCTATTTATTTATGTGAAATGTAAGATGGAGGTGGAGGCCCCCGCACCCTCCCTTCAGGGCAGCAAGTGAATTATTGATATGTTGAGGTGGGGGTTTGTGTGTGTATAATGGAAAAAATGTCTACCAACACACAAACCCCTGACAGTGAAGAACCACTTATGATGACATGATTAGATTGCACAGTTGCTGGTTGAATCAGTTTAATAATTTGAAAGTGCAATCCAATGAGAGAGAAAGGTTGTGTTTCTAGAAGTTGTCAGATGGTTTTACCTGTGGTTAGAGGATGCTGCTTATTTTACATTTATAGTCTCCAAGCCAAAGCTGAAATCACCTTGATGACATCAGGGTTATTTCTAAAACTTAAACTGATAGAGCACTACGAAAAAAACAATTGACATGGCACATTTAAAATGATGTTGTACTGAGAACTCTGCAGCTTGGACATGGATTCCCATAACAATAAAATCAAACATTTTATTAAATTTCACCTTTCATTATTTTTTTTACAATGCAAAGGTATATATTTATTTGACATTGAACTTGATGAGTTCATACTTAAATGTTTGTTATATAATCTAAGATACAGTACCGCAATGTCATTATATATATTAAGTATTTCTCCTTTCATACAGTCACATGTAGAGTAAAAGTCCCTTTTGAAGATAAAAACCCATCTTGAACCCATGTCAGCACATAGTAGGTAAACAATAATTAAAGTATGGAGAAAGGGTAGAGTAATAATCTGAGAATCTCAAGATTTAGGTAATACATATTTCATTTTTTTACATTTTATATAACATACAATGCTTTTTAAAACCGTTGTATAAAGTCCCGAGCCAAAATACTTAAGTATAATAAAAACTCACTTTTCATTCTAACGGTGTGACAGATCTTTGACATTTCTTCCTATATGTTATAAACATTTCACTTTCAGGGCACAATGGGCTGATTTTGTTGTGTTGATTTGTGTGTCAAGAATAAATAAAAGGCTCACAGCCAGCTGTTGATGTCAGAGACGTCCCTGTGTGTTGGCTCCTGGCTCAGATGACATCACTGTGCCTCGGACAGACCTCAGCAGCTGCACCCCTTCCCCCAACACACATGAACACTATACTGAGAAATCAGACTGCAAAGAAACACAAACACCTACATAAGTGGGTGATTATGTGTTGATACCAGTCGAATCAAGGAGATGCGCACAAAGAGGTTACAGTTTTTTTTAACATCTTTATTCAGTAAGATTACAGAATGTTTTAAATTATTGCTCATCATCTACCATTATCACTTGCAATATTTAAACATAGGTTTTTTTTTAATTTATTCAACAACTTAAAACATGTTTGAGAATTTGCCAGTTTGCACTGTATTAGGATTTACAACAATAAATACAGGAGTGGATTCTTCTTTTACCTTCCTATACTTTTAAAGGTTGTCATATCTGTATAGTGTTTATATACAGATACGATGCTGGTGTCTTCCCCCGCCCACCCGTACGACAAAACAAAAAAATGCTTTCTCCCCATAACGCACAGGCTAGGATCCTGAGGCAGCTGTTAACGAAAAGCAATTGTGGACGACAAAAAAATGTGTTCAAACACAGAAAGACATTAAGACACACACGTCATCTTCTATAATCACCTCAGCTTTCTCTCCAGATGTTATACTCTTAATCACACATTCACACTTACAAAAGGGAAAGTAAGACAACAGGTTTAAGAGCACAGGTCGCACTACTATAAGAAGGGATTCTCAACTGCACAAGGAGACATTAATGCACAGACATTGTGATAATGAGGTTGTCTGCTGTGACAGTGTAGGACCTTGGGGCGTACGCTAGGTTACTACGCGCCTATTAATGTATATACGTTTGCCAAATTAATTAGGAATAGCTTGACATTTGGGAAATACTGTTATTGACTTTCTTGTTGAGACTTGCATAATAAGATCAATCCTACCCATATCTGTATGCCAAAATTGTAGCTGTGGCTAGCCGAAGATGGGAAATGATGGAAAACAGCTAGCGTGGCTTTGTCCAAAGTTAACAAAATCTAGATACAAGCACCTTGAAAGCTCACACACTTATGAGGCGCTTGTAGTCGGACATTGTTGCTCTTTAACCTTCATGTTAACATTAGCTAAGTGGCTGCTGGCTACAGTAACATATTTAACATGAGCGCTATACATTTTCTCAACTCTGCACAAAAGCAAATACAAATATTTAAAAAAAATGCCAAAATATTCCTTCAAAGACTTTGGTTGATGTTAAATAGTTTGTAAAGATACTAGTCAGTGTTACACAGCAATTACATTTTATTAATTGTGCATATTCTTAGTCTGAATGAGCTAAACTGTTAATTAAAAAACCTTGTTGTGCTATTTCCTCTTATTCAAAGTGTGTAAAATGATCAAAGACCTGGATAATGAGCTACTGTATGTGTGTTTAAGCATGTGATCCCTCTCTGTGAGAGTAATGGTGGCAGCGTCTCTCAGCAGGTTAGCAGAGGACCTGATGGGTTCAGGTGCAGAGCCAGTATTGCGGCGGGCGGGGAGCTGTCAGCTGAAATGACTGTCAGGACTTTCTAATTTGCACCGTCAGGTCAGCTGGAGAGAATCTAAGTCTTTCAGGAGGGGAAGAAGAAATTAAATATTTCAAGGCTAGCAAGCCGAGTTTTGAGAACTCGAAAGAAAAGGGGGAAATAACCGTTTACAGGCAAATGCACATGATATACAGCAAGGGTAAATGTGCTTCTTGGATGAAAAGAGAATATTTCCCAGATCTTACTTTTTAAACTGAACTTTTTCGGTGAGTACCAAAGAGTTGTGGTGTGTATGGTAAATACTATAAAAAAACAAACATATTTTTTCTTTGAGGACCTGATTGAAGATCTGTTTGAGTACCGGCCAGGCAGCAACTTGCTGCTCATTTGGTTTCTCTTTAAATATTTTCTGTCACAGTATTCAAAGTGAGGGCTTAAATACATTTATTACACTTATCATCAGAACACTTAATTGCTTATCTTTACGACATATGATGATTCCTTTCCAAAAGTAATGATATGAGGTGGCGCAGGAGAGAAAAGGATAGAAAATGTTTCAATATAAATATCTAAATATACAGTATGTAATGGTCTGACAACCTGCCATGCTTCTAATACAGTATAGTCATTCTTGGTAAAGGAAGAGGCTAAATGAAAAGGTTTATCTCTCACAAGCTGGAAATACTTCAACACAGGTGCTGTGTGAGCAGCTGGAAGCCGAGAAAGAAGCAGCCAATGAGATGTTTTCACTGTGGCTTTGAGTGACAGGTGGGAAGACCCCGTCCAGTCGTACTAAGACAAAAGTTCTGACAACTACAGGCTGATCGGACAGGACAGCACGCATACAAAAATGTTTAAAAACAGACACAACGGTGAATCTCAATGAGAATGATCAAATAAAAGTCATGATATGATTGGACCCTGAGATCCCACCTAATCCACGCCCACTAGGTCTAAACCCCGCCCTCTCAATGTTACACAAGAGAAAAACAAAATCACAGGTAGAAAAGAACAGACAACAAAAATAGGACAGGAAAAAAAGTGTCCGTCACTGAATCTTCAACGGCCTTCATTCACACAGATTTCTTTTCTTAAATCAATTTTTTTTTTTTTTTTTTATATATAGTATATATCTTTTTAGCATCAATAATTTCATCTTTAATAGTTAAACAATAAAAGATCTGGCAATGGGAAGGAGGATTTACATACAAGTCGACATACAAATGAGTGATTAAAGAGAAAGAGATAATTGTGGTGAAAAAGGAAGTAAAACATCTTCCGGAAGAAGACGTCGCGGAGCTAGCTAACGGCTAATGGCAGGAGCAGCTCCACAGATTTAGAGTTATCATTATTGTTGTCGAGCGTGAATAAATAAAACGGCTGCCATAAGCGCAAGATAAGCCCCGCCCCCTCTCAGTCAGAGCTCCTCCCCAACCTCCCCCCCATAACATAAAGCAGGTGTGTTGACTGTCCTTCCTTCTGTCTTCCTCCTCCTCCCCCTCTTTGAGTCTGTGCCAATCATGGAGTATTTGTATTTCTTCAGTCAAACGCCGACACTGGTTTAATACCTGTGGGAGAAAAACAGAAAGCACAAACGTTAGGATGATAGTTGACTTAAATATAAGAGGTGAACATGTATCCAAGCACTGTACATGCAGGATTGACGAGTTACGGTCTCTTCCTTTAAAGGATTTTATCTTGACCTTGACCTCTTGAATCTCGGCACAAAGTAGGTACAAAATTATTAAATTACGGAGCAAGGGTAGCGGTTAATAATCTGAGAAAAAAAATCTGATTTCTCTCAAGATTTAAGTCATAAATATTTGAGAGCAAACTTTTAATTGATTTTAGAAAATAGATGTTATTAAATATGAGTACACTATTTTCAATGATATTTTCGTAATAATTTAACTACATTTCTGAGTTTCATCTTGCAATGTTACCTATTCAAATATCGGAGATATATTTACACATTTTTGGTTTCAATTTTTTTTTTTACTTTTATATAACATACAATGCTTCTTAAAACCGTTGTATATAGCACCTAAAGTCCTTTCAAAATAAGATTGTTGTCAAGTGTTGAAGTGTTTCCTTACCTATAGTAGTTTGGCTTGAAGGGCCCGTTCTTGTTCAAGCCCAGGTACTTGGCCTGCTCGTCACTCAGCTCTGTGAGATGTGCGTCGAACGTGGGGAGATGTAGGCTGGCCACATACTCATCTGCAGGGCAAAAGAGAAAAGAAACATGTTAACCAGACCAGGCAACTGTGGCTGATCCATCATTCCAATGAGGGAAGCTCTCCGATGTACCATCTAATTTCTCTTGCACTGTCTACTATCTTGCTTCTCCTCATACTTCCTTCCTTTCCTCGCGTCAATCATCAGTGTGTGCTGTGGTAGCAGCAGCCCACACTGACCTACATTTGTCTCTCTGTTTTTATTTACTGTGTGTGCACTCTGCTTTAAGTCACAGAGTGGACACTAAGAGAAGTGACGGGCAGCGCTGCAGACATGCTGCACACACACACAGACTCGTTCTACTGTGACTGATAAGCTATCCACAGACTGAACAGATGAGACTGACTGTGTTGTCTATAGAGATAAACGCAGTGTGCCTGCAGGCTCTCTGCTGGGGAAGAAACAACCTCCCTGGAATGACTTCCTGCTTGGTGGCTACTTAAGTACCAAACGGGGTATTTTAGATCTTGCTGGCGTGATATCTTGCTGCGTGTTTGAAGTATTTTTGTATACAGAAGTCTGATTAATTCCTTAGCAAATTCTGGACTGGCAAATAGTCTTACCCATCTTCTTGGGCAGCAGGTAAACATCCTGTTTGTAGCGTCCCTCTGGGGCGTTGTAAAGCTCTATCAGAGCCAGCGCCTGGGCGGAGACACACAAGCGTTAGTTACAAACACACTTTTGCCGACATCTTTATAAATCTGAAATACAAAACTAATCATGTCAACTTATGTAAAAAGGTATTGTTTTACCTGGGTGGTGGCGGTGATGGAGAGAACAAAGGTGGGCACAGTGGAACAGCTGAGGTTCAGCAGACGACCCTGTGTAGGGGAAGGAAAATGTATGATTGTAAAGTATTACATTGTAAAACAAAGTTACAAAACAAAGTAGGCATAAGCTCTTATTTTAAAAACCAGCTATCGAAAAGTCACTATTTCAGCGGCACTAAATGATGACGTTAAGATGATGTATAAGTTCTTTAAATAAAACACATTTGACACACAGGTCTATTTTGGAACAGGGAAAGATGATGGCGGCAGGAGAGGTGAGTGTGGAGGATCTCGTGATGCGGTTAACACCTGCTGGAGATCAAACAGCTGCAGAGACACAGCCATCGATAGACAGACTGCTCTCATTCTGTCAGTGTGAGTCAAACACACGCCTATTCTTAACCTGCAATGTGCATCTGCAGTGTTGTTTCTGTAAGTATAATCCCTTGTTCTTTTCTAATTTGTTTACAAAATCTCAAATAAATAACAGTCTCAAGCCCCAGCTGGGTATTTTAAAGCTTGTATTCTGATGTGTTCTGAGTAAGTGCCTGTGTGTGTCTGGTGTGCGTGTGTCTGGTGTGCGTGTGCGTGTGCGTACCTCAGCCAGCAGCACTATCCTCTTGCCATCAGGCCAGATGACGTGGTCGACCTGAGAGCGCACTCTCTCCCAGGTCAGCTCAGGAGTCCGCAGGCTCGCCTACAAGAAGAGCAGATAAACAATCATTTGTTTCTGGTGATCTTTTTTTCTCGTCTACCACTTCTTATTTCTGTTGAGCTGAGCTGTTACACATGTATTACAGCAGCACAATTCATCAAAATCAAAATTGCAATATGTTCTAGTGAATTTTTCAAAACGCAGAAATCAATTTATTAAAGAGGACATGCTATTCTGCTCATGTTCAGGCTCATATTAGTATTTTGTGTCTCTACTGTGACATGTGTCCTTGCTTTAACGTTCACAGTTGCAATATCTGTCAAAATAATAATTTGTTCCACATGTGCAGCCATCATAACAACAGACCAGAAGTGTACTAGTATGTTTGGTCTTTTCCAGGATTTAATTACTGTAATAAGTGAGTCCCACCTCTCTTTAGTGTCTGAACTATTCCTCGATTGCAGTCTTCTTAAGAAAATACATTGATTTCATTTTGTTCTATTCCTAGCACTGCTGTCTCACCGTTTTATGTTTAGGAGAATCATCTCTGCTCACTAATTGTAAGACACTCTGCATGAGCACATGAGTAAAAAGCTTAATGTACTAATGAGAACCAAGCTGATCTAACAACAGCATTACACAGTGGGATCAAGTAGTAAAAAGGTGGTAAAAAGGTAGCAGTAAAGTAAGCTTAGTTAAATCATCCTTGTCCTTTTTAAAGACTAGCCTAATTCTGACCACAAATGAATCATCTTACATCAAACTCAAGCTAATCTGCCAGTTACTGTGACATTGTCATCATGTCAGGTGGTTTGTTTTATTCACTATGGTTTTGGTTTCTTGACAAGGTATTACTGGATGCTAACTGACCACATCGATCTCAGTGTTGGAGTGTCCCATGTTGCAGACGATGCAGCCGTTCTTCATGCGGTCCAGGTACTCTCTCACCACCACGTTCTTATTGCCTGATGGAGGAGGAGAGATGATGGAGGAGGAGGAGAGATGGTCAGGAACAGATTAGAGCACACAAGCAAAACGAGAGATTAAAATAGGGAGAAAGCAAAAAGGTGAAATTGACAGAGTTTTGTCAAATGACTTTTCAAACAGTCTTCAATAAGGTTAAAATAAATATATAGGGGAATGAGTCTATATCCATTTCTGTAAAACTTGGTTTTATTGCTTTAAATTTAACAATTTAGCATTGTTAAATTAGTATGGAAATGTTAAACCAAATGATATATGTATAAGTTACATTTTCGGTTGGAAATATGATGAAGGATGAACTCAGCTGAAAAGGATAGGATAGGATACATTTAGTCAGTGGCCGTTTCTCAATGTCGAGTAGAGCTGCTCCAGAGCCACTATTTCAAGCATACTACGTCATCGAGTGGCGCAGAGTCACTGTTTAAATGCCCAGCATACATGTGCTACCAAGCAAGCCTCCTCGACATTGAGAAACGGCCTTCATTATTCTTACTGATAATAGCTTATCCCTGTATTTCACTTAACAATCATTCATAATTTGCAAGAAACCGACAAGCTTAATGGAGCTAAAGCCTATACTGGTTTATTTATTTACACCACTTTCTAACTAAAAAGGGAAAATCTGACATGAATCCCATGCAGCTTCTTCTACCTCTTATCTGTCATATTGCAGTCACCCTGTGAGAGAGCTCCACTGCTGCAGGCCTGCCAGCGAAACATTAAGTAATGACGCAGAGAGGCAAGTAATTCTCCGCTCTAATTAAGTGCAACTCCCTGGCTGCTGATCTGAGAACTTGATTAGTGACTGTTAGACACAGCCGACAAAGACTGAGAATCTGCGCGGTCATCCTGAAGAAACACTGAGAGAACGGCATGTTCCTCACACAGAGAGCGACGGATGAGGCTGACCTGTGCAGGTGATGACGATGTCCACTTGTCTGATGACTTCATTCAGCTTCACCAGCCTGAAGCCGTCCATGCTGTGATTGGGAGATAAAAAGGTGTGAGGCTAATGAAACACAGCAGTGGTGCATAGGAAGTGAAACGAGTGGAGTCCTACCACGCCTGCAAGGCACAGATGGGGTCGATCTCTGTGACGTACACGATGGAGCCCATGGCTTTGAGGGCAGCGCAGCAGCCTTTTCCCACCTGGGAGTGAACGACATGAGATTATATTATACAGTAGTGAGACAGCAGTATGTTTCAAGCATTAGTCCATCTGTTAAAGCAGGTGGTGTTTCATTGAGAGCCTGTGCAGTTAACAACTCATTAAAGAATGTTCAACATTTTCAGATTGTTATTTTTAATTTTGAGGTTTAAAAAACGTAGAAAATTTAAACAAAAAGGTCACTTCCGGGAAAATGCATGCATCCACATAATCCCACATTTCCTTACATGTCGTCAAATGTAACTTGGGTGATTCTTTCACAGAAGCAGATAAACTCACTACTCCAAATTAGTATTTTATTTTGAATACTAGTAGATGTTGAATGTAGAAACCCAAACTGGATGTCCCGAATAAAAGTTTTTTTTGTTGTTTTCACCCTTCTTTATAAACACAATATCATTTTTTTGTCTCCAAACTACATGAATTATTCAACAGTTTTCCAGTCTGGTAGTCTTTTATAATGAAACATTCAGCAAAACAGAATAAATTAGTTTTAACAGAAGCTAGCCAATGCTGTATAGATGGTGAGGATTTTCTATACAAAGCTCTTTAAGGACCTGTCACAATTTATATGAAAAAAGCAGTTTAAAAAAACAAACCGTTGCATACTTAATTCCCTGTCCTTACTTGCTTTGGTGCCAAACAAAAAGGGGAAACTGATCTTCTAGCTCTAAATCTCTCCATTTCAAAAGTGGATGTACTCTACCTAACTTATTATTCCAGTCATAATAGTATTTCAGAATAGAAGTGTAAGATGTAGGTGTCTCAGTGAACAGGCCTGTATGAAAATGTCCGCCTTACCTCTCCGTATCCACACACCACCACCTGTTTGCCTCCAAACATGACATCAGTGGTCCTCTTCAGGCTGAGGACAGAAACACCATTATTTCTCTGGCCGACTGATACATATTCAGACAGTATGGAACAGAGTGGGTCTGCCCCGCCACATTGAATACTCTAAAACTATCAAATATTCTGTTTTAATATACGTTTCATACCCGTCGAGGATGGACTCCCTGCAGCAGTACAGGTTGTCAAACTTCTGCTTGGTCACCGAGTCGTTGACGTTCATGGCTGGAACACACAGCTTCCCCGCCTTGGACAGCTGGTACAACCTACACACACACAACAAATATAAATGTAAATAACTCAAGCTATGCAATAATAATAATTGTTTTATGTTTAGTGTTGACAATGCCGCTTCAATCGCTAGTCATACATTTACCTTAAGGACAGACTAAATAATGACTAAACTAAATATAAAACAATTATTTTCCATTCATTTTTAGAAAGGCAAATGCCTGACAAATACAACCTGAAGCAGAATATATTGTTAAAGGTCCCATGACATCTGGTTATTACCCGTCCCCTTGTGTGTTATGAAGGTTTTTCTGCATGTAAACGGTCTGCAAAGTCACAAACCCTCAAAGTACACCCTGTAGGGAGTAAAACTCTAACACAGAAAAGACCTGTCTATGCTGCCCCAGAACGCCTCGTTGGAGATTTCTCTTTTTCTTCCTGGGTACAGTGACGTGCCCATACCCAAATGGACCCATTGGTCCAAATGGACCAATCCGTGGAGCCGTTACGTCCGCGGAGCCGTTAGGTTAAGTCCGTGGATTGGTCGAAATGGACCAATCTGTGGACTTCCTCACACACACTTGTGTGTGTTCGGGCTGGGTTTCGCTGTGTCTCGCTGTCTCGCAGACGGCCACTGGGCTCATAGGGAGGGGGGGGCAGGAGCTCCAACAAGCCGTTTAGGACAGAGAGTGAATACACATACTATACAGAGATGCTGTATGAGAAACCAATGTGAGTTTGGAAAATTGCACAATATAAATGTATTCTAGTAGACCTCAACAATGGAATTATGATCAGTAGAAATGGCCATGACATGGGACCTTTAAATAAAACATGTGGATTTTGGAAATGATTGCCTCTATTTTTTTAATAATATAAACGTAACATATCCTTTTTTTGCCTTAGGCTCTGCAAATACTGCAAATGTTTTAATCACAGATTTCTCTAAGCGTCTGTAGAATTCACAGCCTCTGGATATTCAATTGACCATTGTTCAAACAGTCTTTTATTTAAAGATGATTAAAGACCTACCTTTTTATCTGGCTATATTTAGAGTGATATAGCCTTAGTTTTTAAGTTTTAATCAGCAATTTCATTTCTATTTATTCACATTGTTAATTCATAATTTTATATTCTTGTTTTTTTGTTATTTTATGTCAACCCTTTTGGCTGCATGTTTGTATAAAAGGAGCTGCATAAATAAATAGTTATTAATGTTAACATTTTCACCACTAGATGGCGATGGTACACCAGAAACTGTGCGTGTCTATAAGCTGTCAGTTTTGTAAAAGCTATACGTGTACATTCTCCCAATTAAACTAGAGCGGACTGGTTTTATCTGGGTCAAGAAGTAATATATCTTTTGAAAACTTTGCTTAAGATAATGAAGGATGTGTGCATGTGTTGTGTCCCACCTGTGCACACCGGTAACACTCTCCTCTACAATGCCTTTTATCTTCTTGAACATGTTGGGGTATTTTTTATAGATCCAGTGAGTCAGGTCTCCACCGTCATCCAGGATCTGACAGAGAGAGAAACACAATTAACACATTAAAAAAATGGTTAACTGACCCTGCAAATAAGGTAAGTTAACACATTTTTAAATAGAGTGTCCTTTCTCAAATCTAGATCTAGTACTGTGGTAAAAATAGAAGCACCTCCAACAGGGATTGTAGGTTAACAAAACAATTTGTTTAGATATTCTTGTAAAATATGCGTAAACTAGGCTTTATTTAGAGTGTAGGTGTGCTACCATGTTGGGTTGCCAGCCTTCCACGTTGACACAGCGATCGATGCACCACCAGAAGTCGTCCTCTGACTCACCCTTCCATGCAAACACACTGAAACCTAGAATCGAGACAGGAAGTATTTTATATATATTATATATACAGAGAAGAGCAGAAAAGGATTTGGTCACACACATACACACACCGATAAACTCCCAGTCTCACCTCCTTCTGCCAGAGCAGCTGCCACTTCATTCTGGGTGGAGTAGATGTTGCAGGCGGCCCATCGACACTGAGCCCCCAGAGCTGAGAGGGTCTCCATCAGCACCTGAGGAGGAGGGGAGTTTGTCATAACTGCTGCAGTAAAACCATCGTATGCTGAAGGTCCCCTATTATACTATTTTTCATCAATATATTATAGGTCTCAGATATATACAAAACATGTCTCTGAAAGGTTTGGCTCCAAACACCAAACAGATCATTGTAGCATCCCATAATCCCCTCTGTTTCAGCCCTGTTTCAAAAGTGCTGATTCTCTGTCTGTTACTTCAGATGAAAATAAGGAGCCCCTCCCCACGCCCCTCTGAGAGATATTTGGTTAAAAAGAACACAATGGTGCTCTAGGAGGAGATTCAGGTGATAAGGTGGGGGGGGGGTTACCTTGGTTGGTGATAGGCTAATAGTTACTCAAGCCAAAACATCGTTATGACATCATAAAGTGGCCAAAATCTGATCAGCTCATTTTCAGACAGGTTTTTATATAAATGGATCAGGACAAAAAGAGAGCGCATCTTTGTTCCTGAAGCTTCCAGAATCTCTTTACACAGAGGGGACACACGTTGATGTAGAAAAGACATGAACAAGTGGATTTTGCATAATAGGTGACCTTTAAAAAGGTGTGTGTGTGTTTTGCATTCCCACTTACAGCAGTCTGGGCAGTGATGTGGGTGCATCCCACCACCTTGGCTCCAGCGAGGGGCTTCTCCCCCTGGGCTCGCTTCCTCAGAGCCATCAGGGCCGGCATCTCTGAAAGACACACGAGGGAGCGGATAATCAGCTGGATGTTTGAGGAATCCCAAACGTTGAATCCTTCTGATACTTCATCGCTAATCCATCGACTAATCCAGCTGAAGGAGTTACGGATGCTGTGTGTCTGCCTGTCTGTCTGTGTGTGTGTCTGTGTGTCTGCCTGTCTGTCTGTGTGTGTGTCTGTGTGTCTGTGTGTCTGTGTGTCTGTGTGTCTGTCTGTGTGTGTGTCTGTGTGTCTGTCTGTGTGTGTGTCTGTGTGTGTGTGTGTCTGTGTGTCTGTGTGTCTGTGTGTCTGTGTGTCTGTGTGTCTGTCTGTGTGTGTCTGTGTGTGTCTGTGTGTCTGTGTGTCTGTCTGTCTGTCTGTGTGTCTGTCTGTGTGTCTGTGTGTCTGTGTGTCTGTCTGTGTCTGTCTGTGTGTCTGTCTGTCTGTCTGTCTGTGTGAGAGAACGTAGCCTGCAGGGTTCAGCTGCATGTTCTGTGAAGTCATTAGGCAATGATATGTATAAACGGTGTTTACACGTTGGTTTTTAAAGAGTGTTCTCACTTGCCAGTCTCATATTTACACAGCCATATGTTTGTATTACTGATGTTACAAATAGGATTTGAAAGGGAACTTGGTTATTTGATGAAGTAATCACTGCCGGTTGTTTGGTTTACCTTGCTCTGCAATCTCGATCTCTCTGCGTCCGAAGTCGGCCTGTTTGATGTTTTTGATGCAGAAGTCTCCGTTGCCCTTGGAGTTCTTCTGCTGTTTGTCCCGGGGAGACGTCTCATCGTCAGAGCTGTCCGTGTACGACGCCGCTAAAAAATAAACGTGCATAAAAACAACAGAACTGTCAGTATGTGACACACGTAAAATAGGTAGAAAATGTGCTTGTATCGAATTGACTCATAAAACCAAAATATAATCGTTTGGTTCGTCATCAAATGGTTTCATTTCTACTTATCTCAAACACATTTAAGGAGGTTTCCTATAGAGACTTTGTGAAGATGCCATTATTTACTTCTAACTGCCATCTGCTCACAACACAATAACGTGAGCCAAACTGAAACGTCTGCTCTATTTCTACTTAATGGTTCTGCTCGACTTGACTCACTGTGGGTTAGAGGTTTTTTTCTAGATTTTGTTAATAATCTGGGTTGAGAGAAAAAAGAAAAATGCAGTAGCCTTTGATGGTAGCTTGTTTATTTAAAATTAAAGGCAAGTAACCCTTCTCTCTTGGACCAATCAGTGCCACTGCTCCACCTTCTAAGGCGTTATAAAAACCAGGTACTACCCACAACTTTGCTAATGGAAAACACAAAAAGAGTAAGTTGTGTACAGTGGAGTACAATGTAGTGGACATGTGACATTAGTGGAGATATTTGTTCCCAGGAATGCACTAAGCTTTCAGAATCAACAAAGTGCACATACTGTTGTGTTTGAACTCAAGACAAGGATATTTCCAGTGGTGAAATCTTCTGACCTCCGTGACACTTCTACTATGGCCTATGTTTATGCATTGGTAACCCCTAGCTTACAAGGATTGTATTGAACTGTTTAACCGTAAGGATCACAGCCAACGGTCAACAGAGGAATCAGCAGGTTCAGCCGACTAAGTGTTCTCAAGCCATGACTCAGCAATACCTGCAGTCTTAAAAAGGATCGATTACATTGGTACCTTTAAGCGCAGGCATTATTTCAGGCCAGTTAAAGTACCGATGGACCCTTTTTAGTTATCTTCGCGACACCCATTGGCCTGATGATGACACACAGCACTTGGCGCCACTAAGACAAAACATCACAGCTTCAATGTCAGCGTGTTTACAACCGGCTTATGGATCAGTCTCATAAATCCTCTTCCCTTCACTCTCCTCGTCTCTTTTGGGATGCACTGATAAAAACGGAAGCGCTGGTTAATGCGGGCATTACATTCAGCCCACGGTCACGGCCATATCTTACTTTAATCTTCTGTTTTAATCCCTTTAAAGCCTATGTATGTGTGTTTTGATACTGCCATGTGTTTATATCTCGACTTTATTTCCAAGTAAAGCTCCTTGAATATCTTGCAGATTTGTTTTTATGTCTTTTCAACAGCAAGGAAATTCAGAGCTTTAAGGTTTCAAATTGCAGAAACAAACACAATGGTTTCTTCACTGTGAATAAAGCCTGTATTTTTCCTCAAGCCTGCAATTTGACTTCGGTAGGCCACAGATTTATTCTGCCCAGCACAGAGTTTAATTGATTCTGAAGCCGTGTGTAAAACCCCTCTGCAAAAACCCCAGTCTCTTTCCAATATAAGACTGCAGTAGAATGTAAAGATGGTACAAATGTGCTTCAACACTAAAAGGAAGCATGTCACAGCAGCACATGACCACCATGCAAAATGACCATGGATGGATCAGTAGCAGAAAACACTTGGTACCTTGCCAGCACTTTAACAATACTGCAGTTAGAGAACATGCTGTACTGTGCCAGAAAGGAAAAGGGCTTTAAAGTAATAATCCATGAGTCTACCATTTTCTTTTGAAACCCCCCATCCGTACTGACAGGAAGAAAGGGTGGAGGTGGGAGGGGGGGGTGGGGGGAGGAGATCTTGGGGGTCATGAGGGTGGATGCAGTGATACTGCAAAAGATAGTGTCTGGCACAAAGCCACAGACACCGAGCTGGTAAAGATAAAGTCTTGGAGGAGAATATACTACTACAACACTACTTGATATCTTCCAATCTACCAGCCAGAACTATAACTGTTATTTTAGATTCACTGTTCAAATGTAACTTGGTGTGCATTAAAAATAGCAATCCATTGTGAGGAATTGTACCCTTCAACAATGTCAGATAAAGGGCCAAACAGAAAAAGTCAGATTTCTCTTTTCTTTCTGGGCATTCGTCCAAAACCGAGCCAGTTCAAAGAGTAATACAAGTTCTCCTGTTAAACTAATGTAAACCTGCATTCAGTCCTCTTGTACTTTTATCTATTTGAATGGTTTTGCTCTTAGCCAATCGCCGCAAGTGACAAAGCTACGTGTGATTGGCGCCCACTACAGCAGCAGCTATGGGGAGAAGAAGTGGTTGAACTTTACGCAATTACATTACATGTTACTTGTTAGACGCTTTTATCCAAAGCGACTTACATACTCAATACTGTGGGCAATCCCCACAGGAGCAATTTGGGGTGAAGTGTCTCAGGGACACAACGACATGCTGACTGCAGTGGGGTTTGAACCTGTGCTCCCCTGATCCGAACACCAACGCTCTATCCACTGCGCCACACGCCAATTAACTGCTTCCATCCCCAAGATTGGTATCAAAATAAATAGACCAAAAAAAACAAGAACTCCATTGGTATTGGTTTAATTTTGAGGGTAATGGTGGCAGGTTTTTTTTTGTGCCTGACCACATTTCCATATTGTTCTTATTTTCTATTTTGTAGTCCTAAAAGAAACTGCACTTGAGGCAATTTTTTCAGACTTTCTGGCGCCACAAAGGGGTACAAATGTGGTAAAAATGAATGACATATTAAAGTATTTCACCGTAACAAATAAAAAATTCTTAAATATACATTTTCACAAAACAAAATTAACACAAACACATCCTCTCATTCAAAACCACAACCTTAAGAGGAACCTTTTATAATCTTAATCTAAACCAAAGTGTTCCTGGGAAAAGTACTCCTGATGTGTTCAGTGTGTCCTCTGCACTGTGGGAACCATCAGAAAAATGAGAGGCAATCCAGTGAGGGAATTATGGGAGAAGAAAGGGAATCAGCAGACAGGGTGGGAGAAAAAAAGAGAAAGAGGATAACACAGATGGTTCAAAGGGGCGATAATAGGGCTGCACATGTTTCTGAGAAAGAAAACGTAATGTTGGCAGCACTGACGCATTTCAATTAAGGTCCAGTTGCTGCCGGTAATAGCTTGAGTTGAGCAAAGGCAAAAAATAGTTGAGCCAGATAAATGCAGGCCGAGTGCTCCAATAATGAACTTAATATCTAGTGAAATAATTATAAGCATATAATTAAATATATAAGTTCCTGCAGTTCTCTCGAAAACAAAGAGTAATACATTTCAAGCCTGATTTTTCACTTCCTGAAAGAAAGAAAGAATGGCATGGTACTTTTTAAATCAGCTGACCCCATTAAGTATTACCAACCCTAAAAAAACATTTGGTGTCCAGCAAACATGCCGGTTGGAGGTCACAGGACCAATATATTTAATCATTTCTCAGCAAGAGTATTATACACTCACTATATTTTCAGCTTCCTACTCCATTTGTCCATCTGCCCTCCATCTGTTTGTCCATTATATTCTGCCACTGGACATGACGCCATCCAGGCAATACAGACTAAGTGATCACGTAAATGACCCTGACACACAGCAGGAACTCTAAAAGCAGAGTTATCAGCAATGTGTACACACTGCTTAATCTGCTTCAATTTTGGATGTTCTTTGAGTGCAGAACAGGATTATTAATATTAGAGTGCGCTCTCGAAGCCAGTACTTTTCTAAAGGGTATGCCTTTTTTAAAGTTTGACATTTTTGGAAAAACAGCACTCTTATTTGTTGTCCTTTAGTGACACCTTATTGAGAAAAGTCCAGGAAGTAATGAAATAATCCAGTATTACTTTCCCCTAAAACCCCAACAAGATTTTTGTATCCGTTGTTGTACCAATTAACAAACACTCTTGAATAATGTTTAACTTGTGGGCGTAAGAGCAGCTGGTAGAACATTGTGTTGCTTTTTAGAGAAGCTGTTTTCCTCCATTTTCAGCCTTTAGTGCCTACTTTCCCTTGTTTACCTATCTCAC
Organism: Trematomus bernacchii; assembly: GCF_902827165.1. Lineage (NCBI taxonomy): Eukaryota > Metazoa > Chordata > Actinopteri > Perciformes > Nototheniidae > Trematomus > Trematomus bernacchii. The sequence continues at coordinate 4,976,462 of NW_022987608.1, forward strand.
TTGACCCCAACTAGAAAGTACAATCAGGCCAAGCAAACAGATTTCCAAGGGAAAACACTTTCTTTATCTCTGTTGTCGTAAAAAACAACCGTAATGGAAACATGTCCACTGGCGGTGTGATAAGTTGTGGGCTGTTGGGATTGAGCAACAGGAAGTGTCTACCTGAACTGTAGCTGTCTGTGGAGGACTGGGAGATGGAGCGGGACAGGGAGCGCCGGCCGATCTTGGAGGGCCGCTTGGTGAACTCCTGCTTCTGGTCCGCAAACTGGATCTGTGGGTGGACGGAGCAAAAAGGGACAGAGATCAGAGCGCGATACAGATTTTACAGCTGCATTGGTTAAGATCACATTTAAAAAAAATAGTTATTTTTGTCAATATGAATTTTCAAGTGGGCACATGTATAAGGGTACAAGGGTCTGTGTCCAAATAGTGCATTTTTCTGGCAGAAAGGCACTGGGAGAAGCCTCCTCTCAGTGATTCATCGAAAAATATACCCAAGAGCAGGGGTCTCAAACTCAAGGCCCGGGGGCCAAATCCGGCCTGCGACTTCATTTTATGTGGCCCTGCAAGAGCTTGCAAAGAATATAATACGTTTATTATACGGTTACATGCCACTTTACAGAAGCAGGTTGCCCATAAACTACATGTCCCACAATGCATCTCGTTTTGTGACATGCGCACTGAAGAGACTTGCAATTATTTGCCCTGGACTTCTGCTTTCAGACGTAGTTAATTACTCAATTATTATCCTATCCGATAATAACCCAATTCAGAGGCAATAATGTAATATAATACATTATTTTATTTATATATATATATATATATATATATATATATATATGTTGATATCTTTACAACAAATCACCGCTGTTGTATGACATATGCCTTGGATTGCATTATCCGTTTGTGCTACTATTTCCACTTTGTTTTTTTTTCACATCTAACCTTAAGGTTCTTGCTCTCACACTTTGTATTAATGGGCTTCATGGCTCCGTCTGAAAGCCTTATAGTGGGACGGACGATCCGTGTCTTTTAGAGTTTCCGTCTAAAACATTCTGTCAAAAACAAGCTTTTTCACAAATGTCTACAGTGACGCTACAGGCTTGTTCTGAAAAGTTGAAATACTTTACGCTGCTACTTTTCTTTGCTGGATGTAGCACTTTTTCACGAGGCAACCCCATTCAGCGGCATGTGCTCTGTTCTCATTGGAATCAATTGAAAAAAGTTGTGTATGGACCAGGTATCTCTTACTTCTTGCAAATGACCACAAGGTTTTGTATACATACATATACAGTTATTGTAGCAAACACTCTTGTAATATGGGAATTAGGGCTGTCAGTAGACTTAAAGTGGACCTATCATGCTATATTTGAATAATATAGTGTAGGACCATGCCTATATAAGGCATATTTATACTTACCAAACAGATCATGCATTTTAGCCATGCCTCATTTTGCTCAATTTGACATTTTTTAGATCTGTTTTAGCAAGGGCAGATTCAGTGAGAACAGCACCACCACAAAAGTGCATTTTGCATGATAGGTCCCCTTTAAAGAGAACATCTATTTTTTATGACTTTTTCTTTATCTTGCGTCGATGCAAGGACAGCAGAATATTGGCAGTGCCGTCTGCAAGAGAGTAGTTGAGTACACTCTGACTTTAAAAGATAATGAAGACAATGGGGCCATTATCAACCCGGTGACAAGGCCACACAGCTGACACAAGGTACAACAGTTCAGCCGGGTCTGTGAAATACGTGGGTGTATGGTTTTATTAACTGTAGCCAGGTCACAAACTGAACATGATTCTATCGCATTGTTAATCTTTTTCCGTTATTAGAGTCAATAGCTTGGTGCATTATAATCCATGTCCTGATAACATTAAGAGTATGAATAGCTTACGTATTCCTACCATTAAAAAAAAACATGCGACAAGAACAAAACATGTAAATAGGGTTTGTGAAGAGGAACATGAAAAAGCAATTAAAGTGTGTCTCTCCAACTGAGAAAAGCTTTTGAATGACGTCAAATTCACCAATGCCACACAGACGGAGGTGGTGAGCCGCTTTAAAGAGTTGATAAAGAGAAGCAGAATGAGTGAGTGCTATTCCTTTTTCACCGTCCTCATTCTCCTTGTTTGAAAAGGACCGTCCTTGAGTACAATACAAGCAAATATGTTCAGGTTTTAATCAAAGAGAAATTGCAGGATTTCTGTACTATACTCCTCTAAAAGGACCCAGCTCACGAAGAACATCGAGTCAACAAGAGGTCTCACACCGTTTCATGAGGAAAAAGTTGTATACTTTTGATGATGGAATATAATAATGTCTTAGCTTTTCTCTCAGGCCTGTGAGCAATTTCTTAGAGGGACCATATAATGCTTATTTTCAGGTTTCTTTTGGATTTTCTGCTCTGATTGGTTAGCTGGCCGGCTCTGTTGTGATTGGTCAACAGCTTAGAGATGTCCCGCCCCTTAGCTTATCAAGTACAATGTGTTGGAGCGCTAGCCAATCGAAGCACGAGTGTTACGTAGTGATGTCACTATAATAAAAAGTAAACAAAGGAGTCCAAGCGAGGCGTTTCAGAAGGGAAACTCTGGGATTTAAGCCTTTTCAGACCATTTACATGCACACAAAAAAACACTACAGGGAAAGGAAGATCCCAAAAAGCATAATAAGGCCTCTAAGACATATGCTGTGTCTCAATCAGGAGACTTCACTCAGTACATTGCAATGTCGTACACTGAAGAATTTGGATGTAGCATGTGAATTTTGACTGCATCATCCGGGTACTCGCGGCACACTGATGCTCGTTTCTCAATATGAACAAAGTCAATACAGCAAGTGTAAGTACAGAAGTCTGTCGAATTATGAGGGGTCAAATGCCAATATTGAAACAAACAAACGGCTGTTCGTCAAATGAGGGCGACCTGAGCTAACATTACAAACATGCCATGACCGAGCCTCCCTAAAGAGACCTATTATGCGTTATGTAAGAAATTCACAGAGGACAGCTAATGGGGGCAGCAACACTCTGGTCCTATTCTAGTACACTCGATAGTAGTGACTCAGCAACATGTAAAAAAGCTCATTTTACAAATGCTGGCTTCTTTTCTGTAAGGTTATAATGTGAAGTTCATTAAATCTACATTTTAGAGGACAGTTTGTAAAATAAATCTCATTGACATTGAAGAAACAAATACGCAGTTTTCTCTTATTTTACATATAAAACAGTGTAGAAACTACGCTATGAGATGAGAAATGTATGCGGACTGCGGAGCAAACAATCTGTTGTGTCCGTGACAAGCTGCAACTATACTTTTTTTACCCGTCTCTTTAACCGAGTCCTTTTTCTCCTTCTGTCACATTTTCCATCGTCCTTTAACCTCTCAGTGCACTCCTTTGCATTATGGATGGTGACTGATTGGGAACAGGGTGACATGTGAATATTGAATGTTAACTTAATACTGGGACTCATGGGAGCTCACCCAAGACTGTCACCTTCCACTCATGTGTGTGTGTGACTGTGAAATTGGCCTGCAGGGAAACCAAATGGTATAGTAGCAAAAACGGGCTTTTCTTCTGGTAGAAAACGCAGTAGGAGTAACATGGTTGTGCGATACTGGGAAAGAAGCCAGGAGCAGAGACCCCACCGAGGTGGATTGTGAAGTTTGGCAAGGGTGACTCGGACAGCTTGTTCACACTTGTTTACGACGCTAGTAGTCCGGTACAAATGCGTGTGCAAAAGGTAGATAATAGTTCCCGATGTTACCAAGCAACATTGTGCTCTTCTGACACACAACGTACTGAAAACACAAAATAAGATACTACCCTTTCTCTGATTTTCCTCTCATGTTTTTATATTAAAAATCAAGTACACAGACTGAGCAGAACCCTCCCCTCCTGATTATGACACCTTACACAACTGTATGTGAAGTTAAAAAAGGAAATTCACACCATGATTCCTCAAGAAAATGCCTCACATGTTAAGCAACAGGTCAGTTAAGTGGCTTAATGTATAACTCAAGCTTAAAATATTAACACTTTGATTTGCTTTCTTCCTAAGATCTATAGGACAGGTTAGATACCACTCATAAAGGTCAGCCAAAAATAATGTTCCATTTATGACCTGGTTGGAGGAGTAAGCTTTAGTCATATTTAATTCATCATTGTAACTCCAAATACAAGCCCGAATGCAGCACCCGATATTAAACTCAATGAATAGCCGATCCAGGAGATCACTCAGAGGCTTTGTGTTCCATCTGCTTATCTTACTCATGATACTATAGAGTTATAACCTAAGTGTGTGCGTGCGTGCGTGCGTGCGTGCGTGCGTGCGTGCGTGCGTGCGTGCGTGCGTGCGTGCGTGCGTGCGTGCGTGCGTGCGTGCGTGCGTGCGTGCGTGCGTGTTACATTTTGTATAGCTGACACTTGTTTTTCCCGCTGGATCTGAGGTAATCTCTGTATAAATAGTAAGTTGAGAAAATCAACAAATCTAAGAAATGAACAACAGACGAGTTAAAAGCTTGGATTTGGTAGCCATTGTAAGTTACTTTTCTCTTCTACAGAGCAGCTTGAAATTACTTCATTTTAAAAACAAATCAAACAAAAAAGCTCAATAGTTTTCTACAGAAGACCAATGTACATATGAAGTTCAAAATGCAAAGCTCCCTGTGCATTTCAGCTGCACTCAATAAGCCTTTGGCATGCCTCACAAAAGGGAAAAAGTTAAGCTAAAATGTTTCCAAGTCCGTGCAAAAAACAAAAAAAGAATCTGGAAAGAGTCTAAAACCTTAGTAGATTAGTGGGAGCTTTGGCAACACATCAGCAGTGAATGACGTCTTGAAAAAGTAAAACAGTATCTCCGATGTCAAGACTTTAAGTTAACCGGACTGCAGTAACTCTATACTGACGTAATTTGTGACGTCACTGGTTGATGAGCATAGAAATGTGTAACTTAATATACACACACACACACACACTTTGGCTTGTGATTAACCCGAGATGGTTGAATGGCTCACATCATCATACAAGCAACACGTGTGGAGTCAGATTTAATGGCATGTTAAGGGGCCGACACACCAAAACTGACACCAAAGAACACGTCCCAACGGAACACGACTGTCGGGTCGCCTCACGTCTCCTGCGTCTTGGCCATGTGTCGCACTGGAACACACCGCAAAGACTTCAGCCGACGGCCAAGTAGCACGTACAAACTGCGCATGCATGAGTGGCAATAACTCTCCTTACCAGCAGGCGGCGGGTAGTGTGTATTCGTCATTCAAAAGAGGCAACAACCGGAAGACAGACTGCGTGATACACCGAGAGAAGAAGAACAGACTGCGTGATATAAACAAACAACAAATAGCGTGTGCGTTCCATTTTCACCGTTTCGCTTCTCATGCACTGATTCGCTAGCTGAACAGCCAATCAGAGTGATTTATTTAGCCGACGGCCTTTTACCGACAGCCGAAGCCGGAAGGTGTCGGCACGGCCGAAAAGACACGACAGGGCGGGACACACCAATCTGACTAGGGCGACAGGACACTCATCGACGGCCAGACATCTATCGACATCTCTCAACTCCGAAAATCGGCTTGGTGTTTAAGGACCTTTAGTTGCCGCCCAACATAGGATTATAGGGAATTAGTTACTTATTAAATGTGCACACATCATAATTCTATTTGGAAAACAAGAAGCTCCTTCCCAGGTATTTCATGCCGTCAGCCAAATGCGTTACATTTAAAGATAATGCTTACATTAGCGGCGACACCAACGCTGCATGTGTGTATATTCAGCTGCAGATACAAGATGGTATTTGATGCTGAAGACATACAGCGATGTCTTTACAGCTGCAGGGTGTCCACTCTGAACATTGGGGTCTCTCAAAATAAAAGTACCTGACTCCACAAATCGCTGTATGAGCTTTTCCTGTGCTTATTTTTATAGTGGATCCACACCAGAAGAGATTCATCTTCTGTATGTTTCCACACATGTGTCACAAGGGAACCCGATCCTAATCAAACACAAAGGGGTCATGGGATGAAGACCCCAGCAAGCAAGCTGGCACTGGGCCTCTTCAGCTGTCAGCTGGAAGTATGTCACGTGGGTTGCAGAAATGTCTTGGTTTTGCTGCCTTAAATGCAAACCACATTGAAGACATTTGCAACCAAGTAGTTCGATTTTGTTTTTGTGTATTAGCCAATGGCCTAATTGAAATTCAAGAGGACGACACCATTTTGTCAGACGGTTATGACCCCCATTATTGGACTGGTCCACGGGAACATCAAATTAAACCTCATAAACGTTCATGTCCTTGTTGGCCCATTTAAAATGAACCTTTATCATTGTTCGCAGATTTCCATGCTTTAGAAAATTGAAATCTGATCATTGGCACAAAATGGCAAGCTTGTTATTGCTTCATTTGCTCTGATGCACCCAGACTCAATCTGTGCTCAGAATGGTTCAGCTCTTCACAATATAGTATCACCTTGAACCTGGTCGACAGGGTCATGGGCGCGTAGGGATTGGGAACCGAAACTCGGTTCCAGATGAGAACCGATAAGAAAATGCTGGGTACCGTGTACTAGGGCTGCTCAATTCATCGTATTTCAATCGCAATTACGATTTTGGCTTGCAACGATTATGAAAACAACATAATCGAAATAAAACGATTCTTTTTTTTTTGTAATTATTATTATTGGTTTTATTGTTTTTTTCAGTTGAAATATACTTAAAGTTCAGGGTAATCAACTGTTAAAAACATACGGTTCACATTTTTTTTCTTCAATAAATAGATGTTTTCAAAGTAAATGGATAATCGTTTTTTAATAATCATGATATCAATTATTGACCCAAATAATCGAGATTATGATTTTTGAGATAATCGAGCAGCCCTACCGGGTACCAATACAAAATACACAATTTTGGTTCTGCTTAACGGTTCCTAAACGCGGTAGACCCTGTATTCCACCGGGTCCGTCTGCGCCGCGGCGACCCGGTGGAATACAGGGTCATCTGTGTGTTCTGGAGAATCACAGAACGGCCGGCTCGGTTCGCTGACGGCCAGAACCGCCCTTATTTTTTTTTAAACGGCATCATGTATGTTGCGCTGACAGGCGACTGAGGTCTACAGTTTGCCCGCAGCGAGGCTCCCCCCGCCCTCCCGTAGACAGTTCACAAGCTCAGTCACTTCATAACACCAAAGATGGATCGCGGTAAACGCTCTAAAGTGAGGCTCCACTACACTAAAAAAGAAAAAGACAAGGCACAGTGCTATGCCTGTTAATAGCTTGCCACAGGCATAGCTCAGTTAAAATAAAGCACAGCTATTGTGTAATACATTTGTATTGCATGTATTTTTTTTTATTTGTAAAAATGTCAGTTAAAGCTTAAAAGAATAAAGATATTTTTGTTATCTAAACGTTTGACCTCTTTCTTTTATAATTTTGGAATCGAAACGGGGAATTGATAAGAACCGGAATCGATAAGCAGAACCGGAGGAATCGATACATTTCAGACCCATCCCTATGTTATACACTCAGCTAAATGTTTCTTATTCATGTCTTTGTTTGTCCCCTCTTGTTTTTTTCACTTCAGCAAAAGAGAGCAGAATGTCAATATAAGGACAAAATAAGACAAGCCTTGTCTTTCATCATTAAATCAAATTGGGGAAAAAAGAAACACTCCCACAAACATTGATATTTATAGCACCTCAAGGCAGCCTTTCAAGCTGCAGGACATCTATAATTACTGCCCTTTAGATGGAAAATCATCCATCAACACGGACAGCTGTCTGTTTCTAGACCTGCACCTCAAAGACCTGCCACAGACCATTAAAGGCCACATCATTCAACCCACTTCCATCGCTTCAAAATAAACCAGGAGCCATTGTCCAGAGAGACCAAATTGAACGTAAGGAAAGGTACACGTCCAACACGTCGTTTGTGTTTATCAAAATAATGTCAGCGCCATTTATTTCCTTGACTAAGAAAACAAAGGCTCTTTATGATATATTGAATCGATTTTAGCCGATTCTGTCTGTACCGTTATTCCACCCAACAATTTATCAAAAATCTGATCGATATTGGAAGTCTCATTCAAGCACTTTCAAGATGCATTATCACGTTTTTCCTGCACATCTGGTTAATTGCATACTTAAATACAGTTCATAGTATATTCTGTATACTGATTATTTCACGCATTTATCATTTCACGCATTTATAACTAAACATAAATTGTGACAGCATTCATCTGGCAATTTATTTTTCAAGCAGTTTCAAGCCCATTCATTCAAAATGCAAGGACATTTCAAAACGTTTGAAGACATCACAAAGATGTAAGATATTCTATGGTTTTCAGGCGACCCGTATGGAACCGTGTGGGTTAATTTCCCACTTCTGTCCAAGTTTACAAGCTTGGGTTTTGAGTTGATGCAATGTAACCATAGGAATGTAACGTACAAAGACAAAGAGTTTGTTAAGTATTTGACACATTTTAAAAGCTATTAACATTGAGAAGGAATTACAGGACTAAGAGCGGCTGTGACCTAAGGATTAATATTCCTCAGAATTTGTTGTCCCTGAAATAAGTTTTTAGTTTGTTGCAGAAAAGCTGCTTTCTGTAGACTTCTTTTAGCCTGTATCTGAATCAGGAAAGAGAGAGGCACTAGAGGAAAACGAAACCAGCAGAGACCTGTTGCAAGATCCTTTGTGGGGAAACCTAAAAGGGAGAGAAGGGAAGGAAGTGTTCTCCATAAGGCCCATTGGGAAGCTGCTTTATGGGGGAACACAGCCTCCGTCTCTGGCAACACAACCTGGGCTCCAGCCAAAGGACTCACAGTGAGGGTATATGTGCCAAGACTTGGTATTAAGGAACAACACCAGAGAAGGAGAGGATTGTATAGCAATATTTCATCATTACTTGGACAATATATTACAACCACAGTCCTTGTGGTAATTTAATAACAATCTCATTGTGTAAATATGTTATTGTGAAAGCATCAAAACTACAACGTCAATGCAACATCGAAATAGGCATTAAGTCAAAAAAGATGACTCTTTATAGGAGTGAACGTTTCTCAGAAATAACTCATTAGTAATGAGTAATTAAAGTATGCTTTGGTCATACCAATACATGAATAAAAATGCACAAGCCCTTTATCAACATTGAAACCGTACCAAAACACAATGTACTATTTTCAATGTTAACTGAAAACTTGGATCACTACTACAGTATGTTGAGTGTCAATACCTTCTCTGTTCTGGAAAGCTTGCACAGAACAGGAAATCTCATATTAGCTGACAGACACAGAGTCAGTGTCACTGATGAGTGTGTTGTCAACAAGTAGCTCAGTCAGGCTTATGATATGATTCCCTACAGATATAGGGGTAAAAGCCTCAAAGGATTAAAAAGACAATTACTTTTTCCAGGTCATAATTGTTTTATAAACAACATGACCTCTAATAGGACAACTGTTAAAGTGTATGGTGTACAAACTTTGCACCCACAGCCATTGTTCACAGGCAAACAGCCAGTGTTTGGCTCTAATGCTTTTCCACAGGGAGTCCACGTGATGCTAGCAGTAGAAGAGCTGCTGATGACTGAACAAAGTTAAAACGAGAACACACAGAGATGAGACGGGCCAAGTGCAGGGAGGGTTACTCTCAAATCAAAGTGCCAATGGGCTTTTAATAGCTTGATGTTATGAGGTCTGCCAACAGAACTCAAAAGTGAGTGATGATTTAGGAAAAAAAGGGCTACGGGAAGAGGAAAAGAGGAAAGCGTGTCCTGTTAATGACTTAATGCTATAAACAAATGACTGGAAATATCCACAAAGCTAAATCCTGGAAGTGCTTCTGCCACGCTGTCCAAAATCTGGGAGTCATTTACAGTAGAGTGAAATACAGGCCTGCAAAACTGAAAATGTTCTGACAGAGGAGAGGAGACAAATAATAAGAGGCCAGAGTCCTTTTGTTTAGCTGCCTTTTATGTGGACACGAGAGGCTACTGGACAAAGTAGGACACGTCTTATTTCAGATTTCCCACACGCAACACTCTGCAGAGGCTTGTTTGTGCTTTTTCTCCTTTCATTTGAGCCATTTCACTCCTTTTCAAATGCCCCTTTCTTCCTTCCTGCCAAAACACTCTCCCTTAAACAAGTTGGAGAGTAGAGCAGAGTTTCATTATGTCCATGTTATGAAGCCGTTGCTTGGCACATCAAAGAGTGGTTCACTGTTAATGTGATGTAATGTGTTTCTCAAATAGTATTCCTGGGTGACCATTGTGCAAGAAAATCAAAAGCAGACGGAGAGGTGCTTATGATTTTCTTCTTCTGCTTTTCGGTCATCCCTCCACAGCCCTTTTCACAACTTCCCTGCCTCCCTAATGAAGCTAGATCAAACACAATCCACTGGCCTGTGATTCAACTCGCACAGCGTCTATGTTTAGGGATGAAAGGAGGACAGACTGAATTGTATAAAGCCTCAGATTGGTGTTTACAAAAAAACATGTTTCTTAGAATTATTTACCAAGTTGTGTAGCAGTTGAGATGTAAGCCCTGCTTTATAGGTTTCTATAATAACCTCCATCATGAGTACTATAAAAGCCATATATCTACAAAAGAAAAATGCATAAATTACATTTCTATTTTATGCATTTTTCCATATAATTGACAGACTGAGATCCATGAAAACAACTTTAATGTGTTACTGTTGCGTTATCATTTAACAGTTCTAAGCACAGTTCATTAATCCCACTGAACAGCAGGGGAGCAATGTGCACATTTACCCCCGTCTGTGTTCACCTGTTGTCTGAATAATAGCTAATTTAGCTTGACTTGCATTTTCTGAGTCACAAGTCAAGTTATTGGCTAACACTTTACAAACACTTTCAAGCAGTAAAACCTCAAGTCAAAGCTCAGAGGAGAAACAAGAAAAACAGACGAATAGATAATCGCTTCATCTTCAGAGTGCATGCACACATTACTAACGTTTGCCTGTCAGTGTATGCCTCTAATGTGAGCCAGCTGTTATGACTTTGACATTTCCATACAAGGGTCAATATGGTGGGGGGGTCCCAGTACTGGACTACATGCAATTTTCTAATGGGACGAAGAGTTTTCATGCAACATATGAGAAATCCAACAGGCGAGACTGCGTGCACAGTGAGGAAATAAAAAGTAGGCCACGAGTACAAGAAAATCCTGAAAGGGAAGGTGGCGGCTCCAGTTGTAGCTCAATGATCCGCCTCTCATGTAATAGTAAAGACTAGCTAACCAATAAAAGAAGGAGAAGCAGCTAGTGTGAGGTGGTGGTGTGTGTATATGTGTGCGTATCAGAGCGCAGCATGCTGCCCTGAGGGTGGCTGTGATGTAAGAATGAGTCCTGATGAGAGAGAGATACACACACACACACACACACGCACACACACACACACACACACAATGCCGTTCAACTATGTAAACTACAAACAGCGTCTGCATACAAAGTACAATATGTCTGTTATGGGAAGAGAGCGCCACAATTTGCTTTGTTAAAATCTTGATAAATAAATCAATTCTACACCAGTTGCATTAAGACAACCCATTATTAAAAGGTGACCCATTATGAGCTGGTGAAGGAATAAGTCCCAAACTAGGAACATAGTCAGCATTTTAGCACTTCTGGGTTCCCTCTGCTTATCCAACAAGAGAATAGAGAAGCTAACAAGATTTTCCCTTTTTTTTAAGCCAAATAATACGTCAGTAAACGTCTGAAGCTTTTCTGTGTGTTGAAAACGGCATTTGCTAAATGGCTCAAGTGGCTAAATGAGACTACTAAATGTCATCATACGGAGCATTAGCCGCTATTAGCTTAGCGTTGGTACAGTTAGTCATTTACGTCCGTCAATTGCATGTATGCTTTAACTATTATAAAAGTGGTATAAATATCTGGATATCATAAATGTTTCTGTGTCACAGATCTTATTTTCTGCATCATTCCAAAAAAGGGAGCCCTTGCAATGCCAATTTTGGGGTCGCCCGACAAAGATACGTCATCACTGGACCATTCTATAGAGTACAGTAAATGACATTGAGCTACATAAATACTAAAGCCTGACTGATTGATTGATTGATTGAAAAGTTTATTAACAGCTTGTATATTGGGTACAGTACAGTACAGCTCAAAACATACAATTGTTAAGGGGATGCAGACCAGAGAAAGACTTTCGTCTTGTTTACATCAGGGTCCCCCATTTCCAATTCATCATATCATTTAAGACATATAAGACATATTTGACATACAGATGGCTTATTTACAATTTACATACAGGTGGTTTTTTTACATAGAGATGGCTTATTTACAATTTTCATTTTAGATTTCGTTCTAATACATCCTAACTGGACATTTAAGACATACCAAGTCTACAGATATACAGTTAGTAACAGAGTCTAAAATGCGAGTATATACATAGATGGAAGTTTCTTTTTGGGACTGTGACACGATGGTTAGCAGTTAAGTGTACTATGCCAATGGAAAGCAGTATTCAGTGACCTGCCTCCAAGTATTTATCACCCATTACCCGATTTCTTAATGCTCATGTAAACAGCATATCCCGAATATGATCATAACCAGGATAAGCCTCATAAACGGTTTATTCATGTCCATGTAAACAAACTCACTGACTGTTACAGCCTTAAATAATCCCACTGCTGCTGTAAAACTATGGAAAGTATGCAGGGCCATCTACACCGAGCACTGGCCACTAGAACAATCTTCGTCCTTGTGATATGGTCTGATATTCACTGTTAAAGTCAGGGACACTGATACTAAAAGGAGGACAGGCAATGGATGATGGGGCTTAGTGACAACTTAAACCCTACCTACTTCTCAACAGAGAGGGGTGAGAGAAGCCCACTCACTCCAGGCTCTCTCTAACTTTGTGCTGCTCGTTCACATGCTTTTCCCTTCTTATCAGCTGCAGAGTGCCAAGACTGCAGGCTTCACATGTCATTCAAGGACAAGCTTTCACTGGGTTGCTGGCATCACATTTTTTTTTTGCAATATGCCCAAGAAAGATATTTTTGTAACTAGGTCAGCTACAGGTATGTGGTTTTCCCCTTAAATTCAATTACTACTTTTAAAATGGTATCTCCCCTTCTCATATAGACATTTCTGTAGTGTGACAGGGTCTTGTTGCCTGAGTGAACCAAACTAGGGCACCGGTTAGGAGCCCCAAGGCTTAGTGATCGCAGCGAATGACGCTGACAGCAAAGTGATCAGCAATATCGATCAGATCGTTTAGAAATATATTGTTTCCGACCCTATGGGGTGCTCAAATCAGAGAGAAAAAACAATGACAGCATGCAGCAGATGCTGGATTAACAATGCAGAGGCTTTTACGTGAATTAAACAAAAGCTGTATAAAATCCATCCACTCCTATATTTACCCCTGCATGCTTTTTGTTATATTCGTCACTTTTTTTTAAAAAACCATTCACTTAAGAGTAAAATCCTTTCACAGAATTAAATAAATGGATTGTTACTGTCAGACATTAAGCTAAGGGAAACCTCCCATAAGCTTTAAAGCAAAACTAAAGATTTAACAGCTAAAAAATTGACTCAAAAATAAAAGTTGTCTGTTTCTTCCCGACTCTTAAATCGCCAATCATAGCCAAGTCTCCCTTTGGGGAAGGTATCATTTCATTAAAGCCACACAGACCCAGGTGATGATGGTCTTTTTTTCAAATAAACCTATTAAGGGGGTCAACGATCAATGTTTAATAAGGACTGTGAAGCAATTCTTCATCGGTTATTAGGCTGGATTTTCAATGCTCTTATCCTCTTAGCTCCAGATAAGTCGATGCTGGCAAAAAACTGAAATGTGCAAATGTGAGGACACGCATTGTTTAAAGCTGCTCCGATCAACAACAGCTGAAATAACTACTTTTATTGATGAGCTCACAGATAAATATCACCTAACTCTTCACTCTGCTTCACAGGACGTTTTAGCCTCCTTCAGCTTTCTGTTTTGGTTTTACTGCTCTCATCTTTATAGTCTTGGTTTGGTTTCCTTCAAACGCTAAACATTCGCAGGTTTTCAACAAAGAAATCGATGCTAAATCCACTGTATACTAATGCTGCTTGGCTGGCACCAAACAAAGGGAGAACTTAGTGGAGCATCCTACTGCAAAAAGAGCCCAATATTTTCCGTATGTGGCCAGAAATACATCTCCAAATGAATGATAATAATGCTCCATGCTTGCCTTATGTAAACCTATACGATGATATGAATGTATCCATTTCCCAGGGCTAACCGCTTCCTCCTCTGTCTGCCAGGGGTTGGTGGTTTGGTCCGACTAATAGGAAGCAGCGCAGACTGATGGGTGTGTTGGGGGTTCATTTCAGGCTTTGTGAGGGCCCTTTTGTGAGGCAGCACTTTTTGTACACAATGCTAGCCCTTTGTTTGCATGCAGTGCTTGAATATGGAGCCGCATTCCTCATCATACTGCAAAGCCAGTTCAGTGTTAATGTCCACTACTGTCTACTGATCCTCATGTACACTCAACACTGTGGGCTTGTGCACAAACACACACACTGACCCATCTAACAGTAACTAAACCAAGGGAGTTTTACATTTCACACTACAATGGCTTCTTGTGGGCACAGGTTTTAGTAAAAGTGAGTGCTCTTCTTTTCCGGTTACCTCCCTGTTCCAAGTGCCTGAGAAAAATAATGTTTTTTGATAGAAATATGTAACTCAATGAGATGAACACGCTCAGTGATAACAAGCTGGGATGACGGGGCAGGAAATGAGTGTCAGCCGGGGAGTCACAGACGCACATGTGTGGGTGGTACAGTACACGAAGGAACAAGGAAACACTGACATCGCCAAAAGCAGCATAAAAACAGAGCTGAGAGACAGAATACTGAAACCCAAGAGCCACATGCCAGAAACCAGAGCAAAGCTACTCTATTCTCTGCTTTAGGATATTGTAAGGACTGCAATATACGAAGTGTGAAATTGAATTTAGCATGTAGTCAGTCAATGGGGGCTCAGAAGTGACTGCCATTGGAAAGGCAAGTAATTCATCCGACATCATACACCGGTGTAAAATTGGAAAAATATATAGGTAATGGCAGAAACTGACAGAATTCATATATACGAGGTACTTTTTCCAAAACCGCGGATTCATACGTTTTAAAATGTCACAAAAAGGTTGGATGTGATCATTACAAGATCTACTGGCCAAACCTACATTCGGACATAGAGGTAATTAAAGCTAATGTAATAGTTTTGCTAGATATTGGCTTGACTTCCTCAACTAAGGCACTCCAACATCTGTGTTCATGCATGTACAGTACATCTGCATTAAAACACACAGATATGGCTATTGGTATGTAGCATCAATCCTTCAGGAAGTCGGGTGTTGAAGCAAGTTTTCGTAGTGCCCAAAAGCTGGTACAATACTTCCATATCAGTCATGTGACGTCATTTGGGCCAAAAAAGGACTTATTTCCCGTTGACTTACATTGAAAGAGACTGTCATTTTATTTTGGTAAATCAACTCAATTATTTTATTATTATAATAAATCTATGTGAGGCAAAATTAGCCAAATTATATAAGACACAACTTTCTTTTAACCATAAGTATTTGCATGTTTTTATTGCTCAAGATCTTCTCTCGTGTTAATGACTGTGGCTCAACGTTTTTTGGTGGCGTACAAATATGATTTTCAAATAAATATTTGCCATTTGGAAAGATTATGTTCCTAAGACTTTTGAGATCAAGAGGAAATTGTGATCTTTAATCCTATCATGCAGCCCGACAGCAATGAAGCTGCTAGAACATCCCGTCTGGATAGTGATGAAGAGAGAGAGAGATCACTTTCTGGCAGCCCGGGGGTGAGAGAAACTCAAACTGGTGTAAAGTTCCAAACAATCCTTCCCCCGAGTCGGCCCCCGTGGCACGGATGAAGATGGTTAGCGGGGTGAGATCTCACTCAGGCCTTCGCTGTGTGGGCTGCTGAGATTTACAGAATGCTCGGCACTTGAACAAAATGAGACTGTGAGAAAGCTTGACAGGAACTAAATAACAAAACAATCAAAACGACAGAGGACGTGGCGGCCTGCGGCGGGTGTAGTGTGAAACTAAAGACAGAGGAAGAAGTAATGATTTTCAGTTTCTTTTAAAGTCAACATGAAGGCTACATGATATTGTAACTGTTGACTAGTGTAAGAAGGGAGGAAAAGGAAAAATGAAAGTGTTGTGACATGGTCATTTGAGGGAAAGGAGAGTGAAAGCGCCAGGAAAGGATCAGGTAAATCAGGGTTTCATTAAAAACTACTGCTTAGTTCACTGAGGGCAAAGCATGCAAAATATCCCTTTCCTCTTCCATGATTGCCAGAGGCAGCGAAGACATGCGAAATTATAACTATTTATTTTAAGTCTAATTTCGTATTCTGCTGTCTAGAAGAGTTTCACAGTAGGTCAAAGACATTTAGCTATCAATTTCTTCAAGTTTACAGAATTTCAAAGTAAACACTGCCTAGCCCCCCCACCAACACTGATTATCTAGCAAGATACTTGAACTCTTTTGCAGGATTTAAGGTGCCATAGAGCCCATACAATTATTGACAGCAACCCTGATCGAATACACAATGATTAGGTATAATAACGAACGTATTAAAGTATGTAAAAAATACTCTTATATGACTAATAGAAGGGTGTTATGTGACTTTTTTACGACTAATATAAGATCATTATGGGGTTTCTACTAGGGCTGCTCGATTATGGCAAAAATCATAATCTCGATTATTTGGGTCAATAATTGATATCCCGATTATTAAAAACGATTATCCATTTACTTTGAAAACATCCATTTATTGAAAAAAAAAAAAATGTGAACAGTATGTTTTTAACAGTTGGATACCCTGAACTTTAAGTATAATTCAACTGAAAAACCAATAAAAAAAAAATCGTTTTATTTCGATTATGTTGTTTTCATAATCGTTGCAAGCCAAAATTGTAATTGCGATTAAAATACGATTAATTGAGCAGCCCTAGTTTCTACATTAAAAAAGTGGCCGTGGCTTACAGCACATAGTTATGAGAACACACAATAAGTCAGTATAGTTATGTTTGAATCTTGGAAAATTAATCACCTACTATACACCTTGTGAGCAACCACCTATATACAGAGTGAAGCATAATTAAAAATCAAGTAAAAATGGAACTATATACATATAGGTATTAGTTAATAGTAAATAGATCTCCCTACCCATAAAGCCTTACATAATCCATTACCTGCAGCATTCAATGGATGTAAAAAGGGGTGATACTTTTTCAGTAACTTCTCTTATTCATCATCACTTATGTCACAATCGTTCATGACAGGGCACTGGGAAGGTGTCAACTAAATAAACCCTGGAACGGATATTTCACGTGAATTTCTACCAACTTGTAGTGACTAACTCTTCATATATGAATCATTAACATCCAAGGTATGTGTTGAAGCAAACAGAAAAACGCTATCCACCCCCCACCTACTTTTCTCAATGCAGCCCTAACCCAAGTGTTTTCTCTTCTTCAGATAGTGCCCTCTGACAATGGTCAAACTTACTTCCTGCCCTCGGAGAACCAATGAAAGCTGCTGTCAGCACAATAACCAGCACTGCAGTGTTTAATATATTACAGGGCTGGACAGAGAGAGCAGAAGCTTTCAGGCAAACTCCTGTCACTCAGTTTCTAAATCACTAGTAAGGTTTCTCTGAAAGGCCTTGCGGTTTTAAAAAATATCAATGCCTACAAGGGTGAAAGACTGAGGGATCCGAGTCCAACGTCTCCATCTCTTTCTCTCAGGGCATTTCTCAGACTTCACACCAGGGCTCCACATTCCCCTTGTCGACACAAAGCAAAAGGATGCCTCTGTTAGTGTGTTTGGACGCCTTAAAAGGACACTCTATCTGTCTAATGTGGTAAAGTGTCTAAGGCTGGCAGTATACTCCAAATGAAATCACATTTGGTGCTTTTTATGTCGCTGCCAAAGACGGCGCAGCTGGCAAGTGCTTGTTTACTCACTGTGACTGCAGATGTGAGTTTTAAAGCCACGTACGTATATTATATGTGTTGGCCTTTCTGTCACATTAAGAGGGCCTTTTTGCACCAGTGCATCTAATAAACATCTCAAACGTGTTTATGTGGATATAGAAAAGGATCTTTTTAAGATGAATGCCATATTGTCACATTACATAATTATGTCTTAACAGCAGCAATGTAATGTTGTGTAGTCAATATTTCCGTTGATTACTAGTATAGCCTAAAGACCAAAGTTAGACAAGTTTGTATAAGAGGGTGCCGATTACATTCAGGCGATTAACATCCATAGTAGATCTACTCAAAACCAGTGTCAAAAGACAACGGTAGGTTTAAACTCTGAGCACATTTTGACTCTAATAAAAGAAGACAGGATTCCCTTGGGAGTTTGCATGTGATTTCCACTGTGCATGCTCTCAGAGAAACATACAGACCAGCTCCTGTTGGTGCTGCTGACTCACAAATAAAAAAGGCATAGTAGTGGAAAGAAAGTGACTCGTATCCTTTATAGCCGATGACATCACAGGAAGATGAAGATGCTCAATGACAATTCTGGTAATCAACACAATGTGTATGACCGTGCTCTTACAGGACCGTGCTCTTACAGGAATATCCACCTATGCTTTGTTGAATTTTGATAGAAATGTATAAGTAACACACTCAAAGGTATTATGGGAAATGTTGTTCTCTCAGATCGTTCAACACAATTATCAAACAAGATATGCAACAGAAAGGAGGTTCTATTTTCCAAAAATGAAACAAATATGATACAGAGCTATAGTTTCTAGTGTCTAGTGATGTTTTTGGTTTTCGTCTCCATACTTATTTACAGGTAAGAATAGCCAATGCTCATGCTAGGTCTAATAGGGATTCTTCCACAAGACAACGCAGCAGTGACTTTGTATCAGTTACTGGATAACTTTCTATAGTCATATGAAGGGACCTCATGAGTAAACTGGCTAATGGACTAACATCACCCTGTGGCCTTATGTTAGCTTAATTAATTGCTTAACTAACCATGAACCTTTAGCTCCAACTTGTTTGCTTGTCCACCTATTCCCACCACAGTGAAATCACTATAGTGTCAGAAAAAAGACATTTAAACCAAATGACATCCCTTGAAATGTTAAAGGGTTATATTTGTGCAACACCAAATGTAAGACATAATTGGTTACCAAAAAGGATTCTAATGCAGGGTATATGCAGGAATCCTGAAGTCAAATGTAATACCTTTTAAGACCTCATCGCCACTTCGAGTTCTAACCGGTTACATTGGCGACACACTTTACCTCACATTGACTATATACAGTATTGATTGTCCTTCCTCCTTATCTTCCAACCATTTGGACACAAACTTGCATTTCCCCATAACGATGTTGTTTAACAACCGGCGTAAACGGACCTTCGCGCGCTATCAAGCAGTGAGCGTGCGATGTCCTGTTCAGATGACGTCAAATCCAACGAGATGCCATAAATAAACTACACAGAATCACACTACACACCTACGCAATGATTACATTCAGGCAAACTGTAGAATGGGACACTAATGCAGAGTAGGGTGGACGTGTTACAAATACAGAATCAGTCTGAGAAAAGTGGAGCACTGCATTAAACCCCAAATGTCTTTTTTTGGACACATAACCTCTTCTACCCAAGTGGAGCAGCCTCTGTAAACCTGTGAGCACTACCAGGAACACCAGATTAGTGGGTGACATAACATTACATCAGCGAGGGATGACCTTACTAACACCCTGCTCCCTGTCGTCATAAATATCATGCTAATCACCATGGCAGTCAGCGTGCTCAACAGGTAAACCGTCTTCTACCAACAAAGCCCACTGTCGTGAAGCCTCTCAGTGACCCTTGTGTGTTAAATGTGAGACTTCTGGACATATTTGTGCCAAGCCTTGAATGAAAAGCCAACATGTGGGACCACCTACAACAGAGGGTTTGGCCTGTTAATCCTCTCATGTGGCGACATGATAAAGGCATGGATTAAAAGATAGCCAGTCATACAGTCAGTCAGTAAACACTACTGGCAGCCTCCGTCCTGATTCACTTACCCTTTACTGCACTGGGCAAGCAGGAACCAGCAGATGTGCAACCCTGGTCGTATATCTATAATGCAGTGTGCCATATATGCGTTGTGGACTATAAATAGGCTGGAAGCAACGCTGCGTCCCAGTGGATATACACTGAAGTAGTTGATTAACACAAATACAGCAACTACAGAGTATTTAAATTATTATAATGGACGGATATCAGCCCCAATGTATTCAAGAGTCTATTATCTGTTACTATGGCTTAGAGGTCTCTGCATTAGATCAATAAAAACAACAACCTTTGACCCCAAACATTCAGAAATGGCTTCTTTTAGGGTGAAATGTTCCTTATTGTACAGTTTCTCTTCACATTAACATGATCCCTTATAATTCAAATGGATTAACCAGACAGAGAATATCCCTATACTTGTATTATTAATTTCATCATAAAATGGATTACTCTTCCGTTAAAAGAGAGACTGGAGCTTAAATAAAACAAATCCATACGTTTAGGGCAGGGGTGTCAAACTCAATTTCATCACGGGCCACATTAGCATTATGGTTGCACTCAAAGGGCCGGTTGTAACTTTAAGACTATATAAAAAATACATATATAAATATTTAATATATAAAATAATGTATTACATTACATTATTGCCTCTGCATTGGGTTATTATCGGTCTACGTCTGAAAGCAGAAGTCTAGGGCAAATAATTGCAAGTCTCTTCAGTAAGAATGTCACAAAATGATTTAAAAAGAAAAGCCACATTCTGGAAAAACAAAAAAAAAGTGAAATTTTGAAAAAAAAGTGAAATTTTGAAGAAAAAAAAGTAACATTTTGAGAGAAAACATTTTAATTCTGAGAAAAAGGCAAATTCTAAGAAAAAATGCATATTTTGAAGAAAAAAATGCATATTTTGAAGAAAAAAAATTCAAATTCTGTGAACAAATTCAAATTTGAGATGCATTGTGGGACATGTAGTTTATGGGCAACGTGCTTCTGTAAAGTAGCATGTAACCGTATAATAAACATATTATATTCTTTGCAAGCTCTTATGGGGCCACATAAAATGAAGTCGCGGGCTGGCTTTGGCCCCCGGGCCTTGAGTTTGACACCCCTGGTTTAGGGCCTGTAGCTTCTTCTAAGCATAAGCACACATGTATGTTATTCCAACATATAATACTTAACATGCCTTCGAGGGGCATAAAAAGTATAGATTTAACACAAATATTATGTAAATTTAAGTAATATGTATAAGAACGTTTTGTTAATGATAGACTACTTGGAGAGGAGAGTGTATATTTCTAGAGATACAAGTTTATAAGCTTCTGAATATGTCTCAAAATTCATCTCAAGAGTTCACACTAAAAACACACTGATGTATTTTGCAATGGCTTCACAGTAGATGCAGAAACGCACCGGTACAATGAGCGAAGCATATTTCAAAATCAACAACTAAAGCATTAGGCTTGTTAAGATCTGATATCTAAAGTGAATTCCTGATTCTGACATTCACTGATAAGGTGTATGGGAGTCTATAAATTACTGTCAACTTTTAATAATAACTGTGATCAAAGGACTAGAGCTGGAAACTTCCTCAAAGGAGTTCTTATCAATAGTGTTCTCTCCTTGAACCTTGTCCTTCATATTCACTCTGCCCCAATCAACACTTTGTGAGACACAAAGAGATAAGATGCATTTAGGTCACAACCACAGAAAGACATTTTGGATCCTTGCTCACAAAGGAAAGTCATGCTAAGTCAGTCCGACCTCTGAATTATCTACAAGGACAGGAACTCCCTTAGCTGAGGTAAATGTGCCCGAAAGGCTAAACCCGGCTTGAGAAAAGTGACAGCACTGCTCTGGGGTCAGGGATAAGTTACTACTGTTATGTCTGAGTCACTTCACACACCTTGGGTGGCAATGCATCAAT
Organism: Trematomus bernacchii; assembly: GCF_902827165.1. NCBI lineage: Eukaryota > Metazoa > Chordata > Actinopteri > Perciformes > Nototheniidae > Trematomus > Trematomus bernacchii. The sequence continues at coordinate 4,998,512 of NW_022987608.1, forward strand.
CAAACCATGTTTACAATGGCGTGTATTTTAGGCATTGAACTGTAAATATCTCAAATATACTAAACTGAGGTCAAGCAAGGATCATTTGAACTACCAAGATCATGCAAAAAGTTAAAGTCTTCACTGCATCAAAATCATGTAGCAACTCAGAGATGTGATCAATAATGTAAGCTCTTACATAAAAACAGCCCTACAAAGATGATAATGCTATCTCTCAGATGCAAAACCTGCCAAAAGAGTGAAAGTTACTATACAAAAATGTTAAAGTACAAAAATGGGATTTTAAAACAACTTCACCAAAGCAATCTTTCAAGTGACTGACACAGCTTTTTTATCTAGCATCATATCCTGTATTTTGTGTGTTCTTGTTGTGCATGATAATCGTTATTCACAAAGCAATACAAGTAACCTAGTTTAGGAAAAGGGAATAGCAAAACCCCCTCTCCACAAAACTTGTGACAGCAGTTGGATACTTTTGTAGTGTCATTGAGTTTATTCCCCTAAATATTTAGCTATGTCAGCCTATATGATATGGATACAAACAGTGTTTAGCTCTTATTACACCCTCCACACTGCAATTACAATCCAAGACCATTATTAAAAGCGTTAACTGCAGTAGTGTAAAGTAACTACGTACATTTACTTAAGTTGTACCCTACTTCCATTCAGAGGTAAACCGTGTACTTTTACACTACATTTATTTAATACCTTTGGCTACTTTGCAGTTTTTATTAATGATGTCAAACCAAATCAACAATGAAATAAGACTTTAGTTGCACCTGGAGTCAAAAGCTACCCTGCAGCATACAAGTGATTAAAATTACCAGCTTTGATAAAACACTTTAATGCACATATAATTTTAGTCAAAACATATCATATTTATTATTCTGAAATGGGTCAATCTGCAAACTTTTGACACCTTACGCATATTTTGATGCCAATACTTTTTCTACTTTTACTTTAGTAACATTTTGAATGCAGGACGTTTACTTGTAACAGAGTATTCCTACATTCTTCTACTTTTACTTAAGATCTGAGTACTTCTTCCACCTCTAACTGTTAACTGTCGCCACTGAACCAGCTCTGGGACTGGCTAGCCTGTTAGCATCGTGACACAATGCAGGCTTTCCAAAGCGGTTGGTCCAATAACACCGAGGAGATATTAGAGAGAAAACGTTGTCTCTCACTCGCCTTTTTCATGCGCGGAGCCTCGGCCACGGTACCGTCCCGGTTGACAAAAGCCTCTCCGCCGTTCAGCTGCGGGTCCGTCCGCTTCAAAGCCGACGCCTGAGGCATCTTCGACGGGTTCGTGTTGAGCAAACCCAGGCTGCCTTCCCCGGCTTTGGAGGGCTCCGCTGTAGGGGACGCAGCAGCGGAGGAACCGGCCTCATGTGGGTCGTTTCTGCCCAGGCATTTGCCCTCCGAGGTCGGTGTCATGGGGGAACCCGCCGGTAAGTCTTTGCCGGTGGGGACGTCTTTCAGTTCGACCTCTGCCATTTTCGCTGCCACAACCTGGACTGACATCGCTGCAGTTTCACAAAGTCCTTTTTTTCCAACACAAATAGCGAGTCGAGCGGATGTGAACGGTGGAGCGACTACGGCCCAAATGCATTGTGGTCCATGTAGTTTCTTTAAGAATTTCAAACATGTCCACCCCGGTCCACCCACAGGCCACCTTCAGCACAACTGCAACATACATCTGACATTTTACAAAACGTGAGTCAACATGGGAAGCAAATATAAAACCGTTGACAAATTATTTTTCATTTATCTATAAAGCACTCATAATTGACCACTTTTCTACTGTGCGAATTGCATTATGGGAAACGGCGTTTGTCATAAAGGAGGACGACATTAAACTAAAAAACAAACCGATTTATGCAATATAGGGCTTTTTGCTCACAGGACAAACACATTAAACATTCTACATGGTTTCATACAAACAAGCAGTCTGAATTATGAGCTTAACTCTCAATTTCCCATATGATTAAATACACCATGATGCCCTTAATGTTTACATTTTAAAGGAATTTCCCTGCAAGTGTCCCCAACATTATTTTAATGTTACTTGAAATTGTCAATCAGCATGTTCTCCAGCATCAAGTGTGTCACTGCAGCACGAGCTACTGCATCACATTACAGTGCTTGTGCGGTTGATATGCAGTATGTCATGAGAAAATGCAACCAGGAGTAAGGTCAAATCTTAAGAAATGAACTACATTGCCACCAAGTGGTTGATTTTGATAGTAGAAAATACATAATTAGGTAGAGGAAAATGAACACTTTTTGTTTTCAATATCACAATTTTATTTTCAAGTCTCATCTGAATCAAATGACATTATAGAAAATAATCAACCATGTGAAGGTTTGGAAATCAACACATTAAACACTTTTGAGAAAGCTGTTATATTCAGAAAAAAGGGTTGGTAGTTCAAAGGCTTTTTATTTGTTCATTTAATATCAAAATAATTACCAGTAGCTTTGTGTTGCATTGCATCCCAATACTATGGGAAGCTTCGGAAAACAGAATATTACAAACTTAAAAATTGTGTTTATTACTTCCAAATGCAAGGTGACTTCAAGCATGTCAGGAGCGTCTCTACTAAAGCAATCATTCAACTCTGGGGAAATAAAAATAATACTAGTTGCAAAAGATTTATTACAGCTGAGGTAACAAAAGTCAATTCCACACATACTGTATTTACATTCAAGCTAAATGGGTCTGAGCGCTCAACGTTTGACCAGATAAATCAGAGGTGTATTATTTACAAGGCTGCCATGCTGGTACATTCTCAAAATACAAAAACCTTACCATGTTATAAAAAAACCTCTGCAGCGTTTCCTAAGCACACTTTGGCGCAACATAAAGGTGTCCTTAAAATGACAATACAGAATCTTACACTAAAATTGAGAAAACTTCCAAAAATATGGATTTATCGTCTGTCCAGGTGAAGTGCTGCTTTTCCGATGTGCTGCTGAACGGGCAGTCCTTTAATTGAGGCGGTATTCCAACCAGTGTAGCCACACAGCATTGTAGGGGGGGAAATCCACCTGTAGTTCCTTGTTTCTTGTAAATGATGACGCATTAGTTTTCGAATATCCACAAGATGTTCACACCAGAGAGGCCGAGATTTACCCTCCTGCAAGAAATATGAAAAAGGAATTATTTTACAGACAAGCAGGGTCAAACCATTTAATATCAGAATGCAATCTGTGCCTGGGTGTTTGGCATTTTTGTTGAAAATGAATCAATGACAGCAGCATTAGATGTACTCACCCCAGCATCCCTGACTCCTTAGTCTTGATGACGTAGAGGAACATGAGGATTGTGTGGAACAGGTTGTTCCTGCCCTGAAATAGAAATCAAAATGGGTTTATGTAATCACACTTAGGTGTTGAAATAAGGAACACTTCTTGATTTGTTCATGAATGAGTGTTTGTTAGAAAACCCTTGAGTTTCCTGGTTTTTTCTCAGGGGTATTTGTCACATAGGTGTGAATAACAGGTTCTATACATGACCTTATACAAAGCTCTCTATGTTGTATCACTGTATAACAAGAACAAATGCATAAGAGTGTTTTATCAACTTTAATTTAAGAGATTAATACGATTTGATGAGGTTAGACCCCGGCTTACAAGCAAACAATCAAATTGACAAGAAATATCACATTTTTACAAACAGCTATTATTTAGTTTTATCCATGGCCAGAAATCATCAAATGATAACCTTTGATCTCAACCAGAAAACCCTCTAAAAACTACAATATTCAAAAGCTTACAGAACACTAACAAACCAGATTGATCTGATCTTTAATGTGTTCAGAATAGGGTTTTATACCAATTAAAAACCAAAGACTTAGAATAAGATAAAGATGTTTTCTATTTGTGATGCAATAGAAAAAAACGTTTTCTTAAAAAAGGGTAAGGTGGTGAATCCATAATGTTTTGTGCCATTTTAAAAGTGTTACGCCTATTTAGATGATAATAAGATTAACAATGTAAATCGCAATTATCATGGCCCTGGAAAATCATGACAACACATTTTCCCATCATCGCATGCCCTGAAAATATTCTCTTACTGGTGGAAATGTGTGCTACTTTCCGTCTCCCCGTTATTTGTATGTACTTTGCATTTATTATTCTACTTTTTTGATCCATTGGCAAGTTCAATCCTTAAGGGAGTGAGTAAAGATGGTTTGATCTTCCACCTTAGTGAGATATATAAAAATAAATAAGCACTGAAATCCCTTGGGATTTGATTTGAAGTCAGTAAGGGGAAAATAGGAGCGCAAACAGTTTATATAAAAGCCTGAATAAAAAGAAAGCACAGTTTGTCTTTGCTGTCACCTTGGGTAGACTGTAGACGTGTCCCTGGTAGATGAGCTGGTAGTGAGGGGGGGTGGTGCTGCTTTGGTGGATGCAGAAAAGGCTCTCCTTGGTAACATCTAAGAGAAATAACACAGAAAGATGAAACAGCATAACGAAGTGAACCAAAGAAATCACAAGCCAATATTCTTCCTTCCTGTTGGGCCAGTGTGTGTGTGTGTGTGTATGTGTATGTGTATGTGTATGTGTATGTGTATGTGTATGTGTATGTGTATGTGTGTGTGTGTGTGTGTGTGTGTGTGTGTGTGTGTGTGTTCACCAGGTTTATCGGGGGTGTGGCTGAAGTGCTGCGAGGTAAAAGTCTTCCCGTCTGGGTACTTTGGGTGGGGGGGCAGTCTGGAGTCCAAGTATGTGCAACACATATGCATGAGGACCTAAAGAGACAGAAGGAGTATTAAGCAGAGGTATTTGGAGATTAACCCCACACTGAGGAGGAAAGCCCCCCACTGTGTCACTGTATCGAGTTCTCAGCACAGATCCTGCAGTTAGAAGTCTAAAGGAAGGCCATGTCAACTTGTAATTACATATTATTAAGCACTCTGTAAACTGTATGACTTTAAGTTGCAATGCTATCTACTCCCAGACTGAGGAGGCGGCTCTCTGGTCTTTAAAATAAAAATAAAAATAAAACAAATTTGAGATGCACCTATCTTTTTTTCCAAATTTCAAAAGTCTTGCCTGTCGATTTCTATTATCTTTTTTTCTAATAATTGTAATTGACAGCCTACACACATTTTGGGGAATTTTCTTAAATATGAAAAACAGAGAAAAATTTGAGAACATTTTAACGGTGTCTGTACACTTATTTTAGAGAGTCAAATATTCATTATATATATTTTTTTAAATCTATTTCTTTTATTTTTAGAAATGAACTCGCTAAGGGGGTCTGAAAAGTTGATGATTTAGTAAGAACATGCCAATGGGTTAGTTGCTTAACAGATAACTTGCCATTTCTACTGAAACTGTGATAATCCAAGTCGCTAGATGCACTCCATTTTTACATATTTCCCACTTTACTGATACTTTAAGGACCAAATGAATAGATAAATCACGGAATATCTGATCTATAAACTAGCTGTGTGTGTGTTGACTCACAGTGCAGTCCGTGGGGAGGTCCGTGTCCCACTTCCTGTTCTTCAGATCTCCGCCACCATTCCAGCGAAAGGAGCTCATGCAGCCGCTGTGGGCCAGCTCTGACAGGACAGATCAAAAAAACATATAAGGAATAACAAATGTGTTCCACTTTCACTCATCATACCACCATCAAATCCTATTCATTGAGTTTTTTCCCCTCTCCTCACTTAAACACATGTACTTGCACACACATCATTGCATAAACGTCAGACACACACACACATTATGTAAAGTGTTGTTGAGCGTACCCTTCACACGGTCCACGAGGTATTCCTGGTTGGGAGTGATGTCCAGATACTGAACAATAGAGTTCATGGTGGGGATGGAGGAGGCTTTCATCACCGCTGCCTGCTTTAAACTGCTAATGCTGGCCTCTGGTGGAGGAGACAGAGAAAAGTAGTCGCATTAAAAAAAAAAATTCTACATTTCAGGACATTTTCTGTATTAAATGGTATGGTGTATAAACTAGGGATGTTAAGATTCACTGATTCGCACCGGCATAAACGTTCAAGATGCAAGTGCACCGGTTGAAAGAGTGCACATCGGCTACAGTTTGGGTTGAACTCGCGATGCATCGATTGTAGCGTCTTTGCATCGGTAAAAAAACGATTCATTCATATAATATCCTCTCATCCTGTCAGCACTCAGCAGAGACGATCTTTGATCTTTGCTTCGCCACTACGGAGGCCGAGAGTCTCAGTTATCAACACACATGGAAATCGAGGAGAAAGAGAAACACAGCGCACCGAAAAATACCTACAAATCAAACGTTTGGCAACACTTCGGATTTTTCAAGAAAGACGGACAACTTGAAAAATCGCTCGCAAATTGTAAACGATGCCGTGCGGCTTTAAAGTACACAAGTAGGCTAGTACGACGTGGGGTCTGCGGCTGAAAAGAAAAACCTGAAAGTAAGACATATGAGTTAAATCACTCAGTGAGGTGTTCTGTCAGTGAGAGTGGTGTTTAGTATACAGCAGACTGTGACTGCCAATAATAGTTTAAATGTCTTCCTTACAATTGTAAGCAGTTATTTGTATTCTTTATTGTTCCTATAGAAACCACTGCTTTCTGCTCACTGGTGAGTTAGCCTATGAATGAGTGTTAAGCACATCAGTCTGGCAGTTGTATGTGCATTGCACTATGGTAGTTGTTATTTGCACATTGTTAATCATGGGCAATGCATCCTTAAATTGTTTAACTGTGAGGTGTTATAACATTGTACTGTACTCTGGAGACACTACTACACTTGTGAAAAGGCCTGTTTGTGAAAGGTCCAAGTGTTTTTTTTTTTAAGGTAAAAAAGAATGGGATGCCCAGTACTAGTAGAGGGAACCAAATATGTAAAGCACTTTTTTGTTAATTTATGTTTTGCTGCATATAAGGAATAAAACAAAATCCTCTGTCGTACCATATTGAAGTATCATTATTTTGCATCGTATTGAATCGCATCGTATCGCCCCGAATCGCATAATGTTGAATCAAATCGTATCGAACTGTATCGCAACAGGGGTGAATCGTATCGTATCGCATCGCCTGGTGTTTCAAATGTATCGTTAATGTATCGTAGGCAACGTATCGAGATGCGCATCGCATTGGCCTCAGTGATGGAGATGCACATCCCTAGTATAAACACTTTCTTTAACAAACTTCTCTCTTGCTGCACATTTCACTTATCCCCGCTGGTATATACAAATAAATATGAAAAAATAAGCTCTGTTGCTTCAAAAAACATTTTCCTACAATCAAACTTTGTGTGTTGAAATCAAATATTGAAATGCAGTTTATTTTTACGTTTTTCGTATATTGCTTTGTTGGACTTTCATTGCCAAATATATGCTACAACTTTTGTGCATCTGACAATAAAGCATTTGAACCTTGACATATATAAATATTATATAATGGCTATGGTTTACCTCCTATCTGCAGCTCAGGGCAGCCCATCCTCCTGAGCTGGCTGTTGACGGAGTCGATTTCCTTCACCAGGGGGACCAAGATGGTGTCACTGATCCACTGCAGAGACACATATTAAGGTTCAGTTCCTTTTTTTGTAAAGCTTTGTGTAATTGAAAAGGAATGATGCACAATTTACAGTGAAGTTGCAATGTTAGGTACAAAAGAAAATAGAAAGTACATTATCATACTTGTGGAAAAATACGTTTTTTATAAAGAGATTAAATTACAAATTGTATAATAACATATATGACACCTTTCAGATATATCTAGTATTTCTAACGTAGTTTCCTACTTAATCAATGTAAGGTAGAAGGTTTGTCACAGATTTTTTTTTATGTGGAATAAATGTTAAACTTTTTTCATTAATAATGTTTTTTTTGTGTTAGGTGAATATGTATGAACACTCACATTTCGAAGCTTGGCGGTCCAGCTATCAATGCGGTCCACTACAGGACGACTGGTTGTGATTCTGGCCCACACCTGAATAACAGGAGGGGGAAAATATATAATGTCAATCATGCATTCAACTAAGACACAGACAGACTAACTCATCCATATACATTTTCTTTACAACGGTACACCAACACTGCTTATTCACAGACCTCCTCTGCAGCCTGTTTGGAGCCCAGGTCCGTCTCGTCCTTGCTGGCAGACGGAGCCAGAGAGCGGCAGGCCGGCTGGTACAGGAACTTCCTCAGGCTCTGGGCATAGTCTCCCACGGAGCGGTTGTAGTTCCAAAATGTTGGGCTGTGGCTCGGAGACACAGCCTCTGGACTCCCTATTGAGAGCATCAATGTTCATTCTGTGGTTATAAATATTGCCACGTATCTCCACAATAAGGGAGATTGAGATAATTCTTTACAAAAACTCTTTGTCTAGATCTGCTGTTTATACTAGCAGTGACATTCGTACAACCTTAGGTCACATTAAGGTTTTTTTTCTTTTTCAAATGACAGAACTATCTGAAAGAGGTGTGTTGTTTTTTTAAATAAAATACTTCCTCATCAGCAGCCAATCCATTTTAAATTGTACAATGTAGCATTCATATTTTTTTCTTACCCATTCACCACTGTTAAAGACGGTAATACAATGTAAACATTTTTTTTTACAACTGTACCTAGCTGGCTGCGGTGACTCCTCTCCCCCTCTGTTCGGAGGAACCTCTCCAGGCTTTTCAAATCCTCCATGTAGTCCTCCTTGCTTCCAGGGGAGTTAAACACTGAGGGGGACGTGCGGTATCGGGCTCTCAAACTGGAGCCTTCTGCTGGTCCGATGCTGCTGGCGTAGGGAGAGGAGCCAGGGGAGGGACTGTAGTTCAACACCTGAGAAAGGAAGGACATAATGTGCTCAATGTGAAGAGGAGAAACACAGAAGGAGTTATTCAATAAATTGCTAGGATAGATAACAGTGATGTAAGGGACGTACCTTTCCAAAGGCAACTGAGGAGGAAAAGGCCCCCCCTGCACTGTTTGGGGTGGATGGGCTGCCGAGCGGAGGGCTGTACCCGGGTACACAGCTCGGGGAGAACTTGGGGCTGGTAGTGGCCGGTCTTGAGGGGCTGAAACTCAGAACACTTTGGCCCTGCAGCGGAGACGACTGGGCCGGGGCTGGGGTCTCCTTTTTTTCAGGCTTTTGGGGCGGAGAGGCAAGAATACCTAGGAGGGGAGAGACAACAAGCAGCATACTTAGAACTTAATTTCTTTACTTACATCTAATAAGAAATGTTGCAGGTAAAAAAACAGAGCCTCACTTGTGTTTCTCAGACCCAGGAGTTTATGCTGCTCAGGGGATACAGCAATGGAGGAGGGAGCCATGGTGTATTTGAAATATTTCCAGAAGTCAAAAAGAGCATTAAGGCTAAACAGAGAGGCGAGCGCCAGTTCTGCAAACAAGGAAAGAAGATTAACACATTTTTGACAGGATCTTCCAGAACATATTATAAACATGTCTGTCTGTCTGTTAGAGTCAATTTCAGATTTTCTTTTTTAATATCATTTAGATGAAGGCTTTTTGTCCATCAGACATCCATTAATAAATGAGTGAGCAGTGGGACCTCACCGATGTACCAGATAGGCCAGTAGGTGATGTTGTAGTATCGGCTCAGCAACTGTCCTGACCTAAAATATAGTAAAAAAGATAAACATATCATTATACTTTGCCCTGGACAGATGGAAGATGGTAGTTAGTAAATCAGTGCTTCATTGCAAACAGTTGCTCATGTTTGCCGTAGATAACATTGCTGAACAACTTACATTTCAGTGTAAATCATGCCAGCTAGAGACACGTTCAGCACGGCCCAGGCCAGGACCACCTGTCGAGCCTGCTCCTCCCTCCTCATCCTCAGCGCCCTGTCTATCATGCTGGGCATCCCGTCCTTCACTGGAGTCAACATGATCTGATCTGTTCAGGCTGAGGCAAGAAGCACAAAAAGACACTGTCAGAATACCTTTACTCGTCCCACAGAAGGGAAGTGTACATTGTTACAGCAAAGAGCCAAAGACAGCTTAATATTAATTAAGAAGCATGCATAAAATATTAAAGATATTAATATAAATTACACAATTAACCAAATACACATCCAGTGCCAGTGACAGTATTGTTTTGTCCTAGCTACATTCAAGGAGAGATCTTACAAGTTAGAAATAACTAATAACGTGTAGCTTGTGTTACAAATAAATCCCTATCCTTTTGCAAATAAAACATAGTGGCACCAAACGGTGGCAACATGACACAAATGCTGGTAGTGCAGGACAGTTAGCAGACATGCTACCTAAACGGTTAGCTAAAGTTAGCTAGCTTAAATATAAACAATGCGAATACGTAGGGGAATGTTTAGATTTTAGTGTACATTTAAAACACCGAAAACACATTTGTGCTTTACCGATACAATGAAACAACCAAAATACGAATAGATAATGCATGAAATATAGATAATTCATACCACGTTAAAGTGAATGATAGCTGCACCGCTGCATGTTTTGTATTTTAACCGGAAGCTACACTACGTACTTCCGGTCCGAACTTTATTCTTTTAAATAACTTTAATTTAAGTTTAAATGTGTTTTACTATTACATAAGTCTCCAGGAACTGCAGTATAATATTTAGAAGTAGTCAAAAACAAAAGGAAAAGGGCTATTTAGTTCCCTGACAGTTACAGATAGTACTGAAGATTGTTAGATACATTGTTATAATACTTTTTTTTTATAGTGTTTAAAGATGCTAAAATGTGTTTAAGCTTAAGATAAGTAGCACACCTAGCAAAGCAATCATATGTATTAATTTATGATAATTATAGTCTGCTTTTAGTCAGAAAACATATCAAAGTAAGTTACTCATACATACTGCCAAATGAGGGCGTTATTGCTCAATTTTATCCATAGGTATTTCATGTAATGAGGATGTGATGGATGTACAGCAGCTGCATTTACACACAAATATGTATTCAGTGAAGTAGTTATTTATGCTTTCAACTTGTGTAAATCAATCAACAACATAAAGCAGCGGTTATTGTCCATTTATTCAAACATAACGCAACAGATAGGATGGAGCTATAACATTTCATAATGTTCAACAGAAACAAAAAGGAATATGAATTGAATGCCCAGCTTCACGTTTCCAAGAGTCTTACTTTCATTCACACATTGACATTTTTACTTAAATAAAAAGAAATACAAAATCATGATTTTTAAATAAATAGAGTAAAGCACAGTCCAGTTAGCAATAACATATCAGGTCTAAAATGCAAGAATATGGCATCAGAAGTTTGAATTGACATTATTATGCAACTACAAATAAACATCAGCCATTCATCCCATGTTATCGAGTGAGTCAAAAGAAACAGAGTAACTAATATTACACAGGTCTGAGGTAATGAAGAGAAAGGAGAGCTTTGTAGAAATACAGTCAGATGTTTATCAGTTCTCTTATAATATGGCAAATATTATTTTAGCAGCACTGATAAGCTTGTGAGACTTGACATATATTTATGTACAATGTGGTAATTGCAATGCAGTGAATATGTGACAATGTAACTGACATTTGGCAAAAACTGGAGGTAAACATCAGTTTTCTAGTAAAGTATATAAATAAAATCTCAAAAGGCACAGTGTTGTCAATGAGGGGGTGACAGGGACTTCTCAGAGTTATATCCTCCAACGTCTAAACCACAGTCCTCATTGCTGGCTGAGTCTGCTCCTCTTCCCCTACCATCATCTTCCTCCTCTTCTTCTTCCTCCTCCTCCTCCTCCTCCTCCTCCTCCTCCTCATCTTCTTCCTCCTCTAATTCCTGCTCCTTCCGCGACGCTCTCTCAGTCTTGGGCCCTTTGCATATTTTGAGGTGACGGGTAAGGTGGTATTTGGTGAGGAAAGCTTTGTGGCATTTCTCACAGACAAAGTCTCGTCGGCCCTCGTGAGAGTTCATGTGCTTCTTCAGGTGGTTGTTCTTGAGGAAATGTTTGTTACACTTTGGGCACTGTATCCGGCGCTCACTGCGGGGGAAAAGGACAAAAAACACACATTATATAACCTAAATAACCTTATTTGCTAAAGATCTCTCCATCTGTTTAGTTCTACAGCTTTGTATAAAGTGCAATAAATAAGTAACGTACTGTGTATGAGAGAACATGTGTTGTTTCAGGTCATGTTTCCTGATGAATGCTCGCTCACAGAGGTCACACTTGAATTTCTCTGCAACAGTATGGATGAGCATGTGTGACGCCACATGGGATTTCTGGGTGAACAACTTCTCGCAAACAGTGCATCTGTAGTTCTTCTGACCTGTTGTGGCAAAAAGAAAAAGCCATATTATGATAATTCTCCGGTTTATATTTGTATTTAGTGTCTCTACTATGACATGTTTCCATGATTTAATGTTCAAAAAGGTAAAGAAAAAATATATATATCATAATATGGCCCCTTTAATGAACCGTGTACACACCTGTGTGAATCTTGAGGTGCTGCCTGAGGTTGCTGGGATCGCTGAAGGCCTTACTGCAGTAATCACACTTGTGAGGTTTCATGCCCACGTGCCCCATGAAGTGCACGTTGAGCCTGGTGGATGTGATGAAAGCCCGGGAACACATGCTGCACTTGAATTTCTTCTCCCGAACATGACCCTGACTTTTTCCTCTGGGTGTTACATTGTTAGAGTTTCTATCACTGCTGCCTTTGCTGCTGCTGTGTAATTGTCCTGCAGCGTGGGCATGGCAGGGCCATGGGGAGGAGGAGGAGCTTGAGGTCCCATTGGCCAGCTTCTCTTCCTGGTGTTGTAGCTGTTGCTCTTGCTGCTGCTGCTGCTGCTGCTGTTGCTGAGAGTGGTCCTGCTGCGCTGGGCTGTGGCTGTGTGGAGGCTGGTTATGGCTGTGGTTGCTGTTATGGCTGCCAAGGTGAGACTTGAGCTCGGAGAAGGAGGAGCACTCTTTGCCACATTGGCAGATCTGGCCCTCTGGCACTTGAGGAACACCTGTGGAGACACAAAAGATGGTTTAACGGTCAACATCAAGCAGTGGATAACCGTCATTATAACATTTAAAATCATCTGTCATCTCACCCATCAGCCTGCAGTAGTCTCTGCTGTAGTAGAAGAGCAGCTCCTGGTCCGGGTGGATCTCTGTGGTTGTGCAGAAGAACAGTTTACCGTTGGCAGAGTAAGCCACCAGGTTCTGCTCCTCACGGCTCCTAAACACACACACATAAACACTGCATGTTTATTTACATATTGGCGAAATTGCATTGCAAACGTTGATCACGAGCGCTGACAATGTCGCATTCCTCATTATTGGGTTTGCCTTTATTATAACAGGACAATTACAGTTCATTGTGGCAAAAATGTCATTCAAAATTCTGGTTGCATTGAAATACATATTTTACTCTTTACCTTGCTTTGCGAACAAACATCATCCAGTTGCACTCGTTCTCGTCCGTTGTCACAATGTAGAATTCCAGCACATTGTTGTGGTACATCTGAAACAAAGAGACGGGTTTATCACTTAATATAGTTTTGCAGTGATTGTGACTGGAAAACCCACAGTCCAATAAAAAAAAAAGCTACTGCACTGACCTTCCATATTTGTGGCGTGTCCTTTTCTGGCCAATCAGAGAGATCCACGTTGCTACAGTGCTGGCCCGCCATTGGTCCAAAGCAGGTCCTTGAAGGAATGACGTCCCGTGCAAAAACTCCTAAAAAAGGGGGAACATTATGTCAGCAAGCTAATTCATAGTCTACCAAAAGCTTTGTCTACCTATGCATTAGCTTTTTCTATATGAAAAATAATTTCTTTATATAAAAACTTCTTATAAATGTAGTTATTTTATTTTGTAAATCACATAGATGACAGTGTTAACAAAAATACAAAATAAATTACAAGAAAAAGACAATAAAATAAATACCACAAAATGTAAAACTACTCTCAGAAAGTGCCCTTATTATTACATTAGTGTGCATAGAATCAGGTATGATGATCTTTAAAAAGTCTATCAATCTGTTCCACGGATAATAATGAACTAGCAGATATATAAATGATCACAATGCCCTTACCGAGCGGTTCGTCAGCCACTGAGATGCGCAGGCACAGCGGGCGCGGCAGAGAGAGGCGTGCCCGGCTTTGGATTGGAGCGTCTGGGATGAAGGTGACCGGGCCGTGTTCTGGGCAGTCTGAGGTATACGAGCGCTCACACAGTGTGCACCCTGGGAGAACATAACAACATATGAGTTAATACTGATACAAGTCCTTATACAGAGTCAAGTCCCTGCTTTGTGTACACCATGCTCTTTTTACTTTAAGTTTGAGACTAATCTCTACAATAACTGTTAAAAGAGTATTAGTGGAAACAAACATGGGAAAGTAAGAACACTTATAAGAGGGATTAGAGGGAAAGAAAGGTAGGCTTCAATTTGGAGGAATAATATTTTTGTTCAGAGCTTCATAGCTTTTGTCAGACCGAGAAAACATGACTTTGAAATCCATTGATATTTTTAAGGTTTAAAAGATATACAAAATAAACACTCACAGATGGTGTAGGCAGTGACCATGTTCTCCTTGTTGGAGGTAGAGTCCTCCAGCTGCAGGGTGGAGTTGACCAGCACCAGGTTGTTTTCTGGCCCCAGGGACACCTCTGCAGTGATGGGGGACACGTTGACCGCCTCCAGCCCCATCCCAGAGTGTCCGTGGAGCGACACCGGCTCCAGCTGGCCCTGGTTGAGCACCACACTGACTACGCCTGAGTTCAGTTCCCCATTTGTGAGGAGTCCTCCCGCTCCTCCTCCTCCGGTGTTCCCCACTCGACCCCCCATGTGATCCGGCTCCATCACCACAGGTAGTTCGAGAACAGTGGGTCCATGGAGGGGCATAACCCCGCCGGACGAGTCCACCCCGGTCAGTCCCTCGTGCTGAGGTTGCCTACCCCCTCCGAGCTGCTGCTGGGAGTCGGACACTGACACCACCCCGACTCCCTCCATGGAGGACAGCTCCTCCCCCATCCGGTCAGGGGACATGGGGCTGCTGACACGCGACTCCATGGCCAATCCTGAAGAGTCCAGCTCATGAGGGCCGGGCTGGTGGAGGTCCCCCTGGCCGCTGACCTGTCTGGAGTCCATGGGCACCAGGCCCTGCTCCAGGGGGCCTCCAGGGCCACTGTAGTGATCCAGACCTGAGGGGTTGTTGCTGGACACAGACAGGGTCCCATCCATGTTGAGGCTGCTGGGATGAATGTACTGAGGGGGTGGACGGTCTGCCAGATAGGACAGGATACCTACAGCAGGAAAGAAAAAGGGAAAGTGATTACTGTCACTTCATGACCCTCTAATGAGGAACAGGAATAGCGTCAGTGTAAGACTGATTCTACCACGATGCAACAAAGAACGTCATTCCTGCCTGTCAATACACTGGCAATAAGAATGACTAATATCTAATAATACAACACTGTATATATTATAATATAAATAGCATATATTGTAGTAAAATGTGCAGATTTTTACTTTAATTTGTTATATTTATATACATATTTCATTCTATTATTCTAATATTACAGTACCTGGCAATATGTGTCGGAAGTAGCTGCTCTCCAGGTGGGGGTACGGAGGCGGGGGCAAAGAGTAGTTCCTCTCCGGCAGACCACACATCACTCCTCTGTCACTCAGCGGACCCATGGGGAGCATCAGCGAGAGGGCCGAGGGGAGGGATCCCAGGGAAGGACCCAGGCTGGGGATGGCCACTGGCATGCCTGAAATATAAAAAAATAAATTAAAACAAGAATAATTTTAGCAAAGAAAGGAAAGAAATCAGTAGCCTGAGACTAGATCCTTAATATCTAATCCAACAAAGATTAATGCACAATAACTATTTTATATAGTTTAAAAGTTGATGTTCCTCTATATCAAACATAACATATGAAACATACATTATTCAAAGTGACGAATATAATGCTGTGCTTCTCTTTAACTTCAATTTGGACATTTGCTGATCACGTGATGCTTTATCTTATCACAGTAGGTCTTGCTATAGTGCGTTGTTTGAGCAAACATGCCTGGCTTGTCGCGTCTTTCATACCTGGAGTGGGAATGGGGTTGTGTGTGGGGGAGGTGGGCAGACCCAGGTGGCTGGCACTCACTGAGGGCACACTGAGCTGGTCCATGCCCACAGGACTCAGGTTCATGTCGTTCATCCTGAAGAAACAGCAGCAGAGTTACTCCAGAGACAGAGCAATAACAGACTGCTCCGGCCCCGCCGTCATAATGACAGATATAGCAAAACACTTTACAACACCTCACCTCTGGCTGGCAGATAAATCACTGCTCTATAGTTTTAGTTTCTCCCTCTCCATAACCATGAACAATGTGCACAAAATCTACCTTGCAAATCTGTAATTGATATAATATCCTACAGTATGTGTTTATATTACTGCTACTGTAGTATATGTCTATATTTCAATTGCTGCACATTTTCCCAATTTGGGATCAATAAAGTATCTATCTATCCATCTATAGGACAGCAAGCTAAATACCATGATAACAATGTGGGATATTGGCTGCTGTTTACACACTGTTAGCTAGTAGAAACACTTAGATTAAGTCTATTTTGTCGTTCTTCATTTTTGATTTATTGAGCCCTTATGTAAGTTAGCATGTAGAGACACATAGTTAATACACGTAAGCAACGTTACCTGAATTCAACAACTGTCCATCAACCATGTACTGCTGAATGGTGCTTTTATTCGTCTCTCCCTGTGAAATAAAACACCTGGTATAACAACAACATGACCTAAAACGACACACAATTCACACTTCTTATAGATATTCCATTCAAGCAGCTACAATTAATGACAGAATAACATTTAAGCGACATTTTTGCAAGTACCTTCAACCAGTGTTGTTACAATGCTAACATTAGCCTTGCTAACTTATATCTACATAGATCGTCAAAACTAAGAATTATAATGCGTTTTAACTGCAGAAATAGCTGTTACCACCGAATGTGAAGCTCCATTGCAAAAATACGTCTTATATAAAAAGGAGTACGACTTGAAAATAAAAACATACCAGCACAATAGTTCCCTGCACGGGGCCATGGCAGTATTCTGCTTCTAGTGCGCATGCGCAGCTGTAAGAGTGAATGTGTGTTGTGCTGATCTCAGGTCAGATCTTCGGTCCTCCACTCTCCCGATTCACAAAAAGCGGCGGATCGTCAGGGGGCTTTATTGTATGGAAGACAATTTTTGCCAATGTGATGGGAAAAATAAATATGTATGTCATAAAATTCCAAACTTTCCCTATATAATGACTTAATGTGACAACATTATAACTTATTCAACGAATACTGTCATTATTATTACTGGGATCTTTTTATATATAATCAAAATTAACATAACAAATACAAATATTACTTTTTGTGTTTGGTTTAAAACTTTGTGTGTGCTGTTTTAAAAAGAAAAAAGAAACAGCAGGGGAATTTATCATAGATATGGGTGTGAATACAAATCTTACCCCCCAAAAGGTCCTTTTCAATTATGCTAATAAAGACTCAAACAATCTCGATTTCAGTTTATATACAATCTTGAACATGTATCACAGAAATGGTCAAATCATTTTAATGTCAAAAACTCATCGTTAGAAATATATTAATTATTAGGTGTTACACCACACATGTTACCTTTTACAATTATAGTCCAAGAGTAAACTGGCTTGAATTATCATATGTGTACACAGCTTAGCAAATAAAAAGTATTTATATGTTGCCTACATTTGCAAAACATTTACAATGAAAAAGTCAGTAGTGTAAATTTCCATGATGAGTTGCTTCACAGTATGAACGGAAGGAAGAAAGGTTATATAAACAGTTTTATCTTGATGAGAAAACCACTCTGCATCTCCGCCCCGGATCACACCCACCATGCCTCCAGCCTCAAAACCCAAACTAACAAGATGACACACAGACTGAACATTTACCCGATGAAGAAGTGCCCACTTATAGAAGATCACAACTTAGATATTTAATCACAATAAAAAGAAAACTCTTGCTGAAAACATGAGATTACTTTGAGGAGACTCTGGCAGGGTAAGTTGCATTGATGGCACAACGTTTATTTCATATTCAACCGCTATGTACTTTAATTGTTCCCTTTTTCTATTAGAAAGATGTCTCATACATGTAAGGATATAATGGAGCTTACTCCATTCATCCCTCCACTGGCTCTCCACGGCTTCTCTATGGAAAACAGTGGAGCACACTACAAGGATGCACTACGACTGAGACTGCCCCTCCACCTGGACGCATATCTGGACCCAGTGCACGGCCAGAGGTTACCCTACAGACGGCTAACTTATTTCCCTTTCCACGTCCCCTTTGGTGTGTGTGATTATTCCTTTGAACCTGCTTTTATCCGGAAAAGGAACGAAAGGGAGCGGCACCGAGTGCGCTGCGTAAACGAAGGTTACGCACGACTCAGAGAGCATCTGCCGCAGGAGTTTGAGGACAAGCGGCTCAGCAAAGTGGAGACCCTGCGCGCTGCTATCGACTATATCAAACACCTGCAGAGTCTGCTGGACTTAAACGTGTCCGGGATGGAGATGCCACTCGTTGGAGACGCGCGTAACCGTGCGTCGCTGCCGCAGAGGACAGAGTGCAACAGTGATGGAGAATCCAAAACTGGCCTCAACGAAAGGGAGGAAATTGTTTACTGATATTAAGTGTATCTCTTTCTGTGATCTGCTGTACATTATTTAAAATTTGGAGAAAGTAAAGCATGCCAAATGGAAACAATTCACTATCTGATTGTATTCGGTCTGCATTAATCAACATCCTTTGTTTACATTTGGGGGGGTTCAGTATAGGACAAACAACCATCAAAAAAAGCTGTTGATTTCAGATTAAAATATCCTTGATTCATTTTAAGCTTGTATTCTTTTTTGCATCTTGTTGCTATTGTTGATATGGTGATTATGTGCTTTTCGGTCATTGGAAAAAAAGAAAAAATCTTATCTTGACCATATTTTATAAACTGAATGAAGTAAATTTAGCAAAAAACATAAAACAAAATATTACATAAGAATATTATGCATAAGAATTCAAAAATACATTTAAAAAGAAGAATTATACCTTTTTTGTGGTACATTTGACAGGTTGAGCATGTCATCTCAATACTTTACATATTACGTTTCCTTAATTTGTGAGGGCTAACCAAATGTTTTATCATTGTATTTAATACAGGAAAAACGATATAAATAACAAACCTATACAAGACATGACAGTATAACCTCAAAATAAAAAATAAAAGGGAAAAAGGGAATCAAATAAGACAACAATAGACAAAATAAAATTACTATAAATGAAAATCACATTTATAGTGTAGTACTGATTGAGATTGTAATATAAATATTTTACCCAACAGAAGAAAAAATGCTATCAGGCTTTAAATAACTAGTAGGCTTAACTGGTCCCTGAAGCACAGAAATGACACCTCAAACTAAGTATTCCTTAAGTGCTCTTCAAAGACCACCTACTGACTGCACCGTATATCTCAGGAAGCTTCTTCCCCTAATAGCTTAAAGAATGCATTTATCAGGCAGCCATGTGTGTGTGTTTTTGCTTCCCACCTCCGCTGACCTGCACGGAAACAGCTCACAATTTCAGATTTTCAGAAAAACCCAAACCACAAATTGGGGGGAAAAAGGTAAACATGATATTGTATACAAGTAGAAGGAGTTTGGAGAGACCAGCAGAGTGCCGTGCAAGTGAACCGTGTTGCTGCTGAAGAAAGGCATTGCTTTCCACGAAGGCGTGACATAACAAAGGTGTTGGGCTGTGCAGTTTGTGAATTAGACCCAATAATTATCCAAGTGCTGGTACCCGGGCTGGATGGTTCAGTGGCATTCTGAAGATAGGGAACATGGAGCTACTTAAATGAAAGCCTCCGCTATAATGGATGTTTTCTCTCCGGAAGCTCACACGCTGATTTTAATCTCATTCCTGCACATATTCCTTACAGACATTGCTCCACTTTACTGGAAGGTATAGTTGCGAATGCATGAATCTGATTTAGTACAAAAGCCAGAAGAAAATATGATATGTTTCGGTAATGGTAAGGATCATATCAACAGATTTATGTTATCATCTTGGTGAATCTATTTATGTCACAATAACCTTGTAGTCTTAACACAACACAGTACGAACTGCATACTTACTCCGATATCTTGGAGTCAACACATATAGACAATATCTTTTACATATACCTCGTAGATATACATAGGCAAAAAAAGCTCTCCCAATTAAGGATATGAAGCATAGAATATGAAAATGTAGTCAAAAGAAAAAGTAGAATCATGGGCAAAACATTTGACAATGACCCCTGGGACCAGTCATTTAAAAGGCCCCAGTATCTGTACAACATAGAAGCAAGACAGACTATATGGTTGTTTGTTTAGCCTCTTTTTGTTGTTGTTTTGTGACTTTAAAGTCATTTTCTGTCTTTCTGTCCTTTTAAGTCTATTGGTAGTTTTTTTAAAGGTGTTTTGCATGTCTATTTTGTCATTATTTTGGACTCTTTATAGTTGCCTAATGTCTATTTTTTGTAGTTTTTTTCCTTTTCATAATTGTTTAGTCTTGTTCTCTTTGCAGCTGTTCTGCATCTCTTTGTTGTTGGATATGTATTTAATTGGTCACTTGAGTTTATTCCTCGTTGGTACATGCGTCTTTGACTTACATATTATAGGTGAAGGCCAGTTGGGCCCCTGACACTTTGGTTTCCTGCTCCGGTTAAAAAATCCATCCACGGGTGGAATAATCAACCAAGATGGAGGAGGGAATGGATTATTGAAAAATAAATACTCCTGTGTGTGTGACAGATTAGAGTTCTTTGATAGGCCTGCTAGTGTTGCCTTCTGTGTTTAAGGCTGCAGATTAGTGCTGTGCAGGAGAGAAAATACCTGCTAACATGCACGATGACTTGGATAGATAACGTTTATCAGTTCAATAAGATCAGTGCGGGACCACCGGGTAAGGTTTCTGCAACGTGTCGAGACACAGAGCCCACATTCAGAGACGGAAACGGAACAAATGTGAGTAACAGGACACACAGTGATGTGGGGAAAATATATTGATGCACTTTAGCTTAAACAATTTCTCAGCTGCCTTGGGAATTGTATTACACAGTATCAAAGCTGAAAAATGTCCACCATTTGGGATTATTAAAAAATAAGATATTTTACAACCCTCCATTTCCAGTAGATACCTGTATAAGTGGTTGAAGCAAGTGGCATAATGTTGTTTACATTGCATTTGTGGGAAAATAATGTATTTATGAGCTACACTAGTAAACAACATTGCAATTATATTAGCAAGAAAATGTACTTAAAGTGTCAAAAGTAATGGTACTCACACAGAATGCTCACTATCAGTGTCATGTATTGAATTATTGGATCATTGTTGCAGATACATTAAGATGTAAGCAGTACTTGAAGGTTAAACTTCTTTATATACCTTTTGGTAGTTCCATCTTTAGAAACACATCTTATTTTATAAAATGGAAATTCTCAAAAAGAACACATTTCTCAAAATTGTTAGAAAGATTCGCCCCTAAATATTGACGTATATAGTTGATCATTTTGTCCACTCTCTGCATCTCTTTTATGAAGTGAACTACTGGAGTAAGGAGAAGAAAAGGATTATTATAATATATTATAATGATGCATAATTACAACAGGGCTTGTTTATAATAAAGTTACAAAATCAGGTCAGTCAAGTTTCAGTGATTCAGCAAAAACTGGTTAGTTCTTGAAGGATGACACAGAAGCCAATTATGCATCCGTAAATGTGTAATTTATTAAATTAAATACATATTTACAAGTGGGTATAAGTTAGCAAATGTGTGACATGAAGTGAAATGATGTGATTAACGTGCCTGCAGTTCATCAAGCTGCTCAAGGATGGCGTCTTTTTCGAATTCCAAAAGTGAGATCTTACGGTTCTTGTCACTCACCTCCTGTCAAAAATATGGAAACAATGGCCACATCAAAAAGAAGCAAACAGACCAATCGATCAGAAATTATTGCAAATTTAAACAAAGGCATAATTTGAATAAAAAGGAAAATGAAAGGGGGGGAAACATTTAATATAGCAAAAATAATTTCTAAAGAAAGTAACAAAACTGGACTTTATAAAAAAAATGCATTTGAACAGTTTTTAAGCTTTACAGCAGGGGTGTCCAAACTACGGCCCGGGGGCAAAATGCGGCCTGCGGACCATTTTGAATCGGCCCTCATCAAATTCAAAAAGTATAATGGAATATGGCCCACAAATGAAACTTGTGCTTGTCTTATATTGTACTTCTTAAATATAAATGTAAAAATATATTACAAAGTATTATTCACGTGTTAATAAGACCTATTTCTCCTTATTATAATCAATCTGAGGCTTCTGTTTTAAGGGATGAGCTGCCAACACTCACGAGCATAATTGACCTAGCCTACATTTGATTGATTTTGCTAATTTATAACTGAACTTATGAGGCAATATCTCTAATGAGTGGCCCAGCCCTATGTATATTTTTCTGTATCTCGGTGAAAAAAGTTTGGACACCCCTTGTTTACATTAATAACATTTCCCACATTTTCTGCTCTCCTCACCTGAGCCAGTGCTGTGTTCTGCCACCGGAGGTCGCTGTCGGTCACTGCGTCGGGCAGAGAGGCGCTGCTGCCGCTGGTCACATTGGGCTCAGTCATCACAGAGCCCAGAGAGCCGTTCACCCCGCTGGATCCGAGACCTGAGGAGGCAAGACCAGGCCTGCAGAGACGCAGGGCGGCGGGCGTTTACACCATGAGTGACAGAACACGGAGTTATGATTAGTAAAGTCAATGAGGCATGCACTCGGCCCCGCCTCCTACCTCTGCTGCTCCGTCCTGCCGGGGGTTGACCCCACTCTGCTGGGTCTGGAAGCTGCCCTGCCTGGCTCGGTTCTCCTCCAGCCGCTGGAGGTACCAGAGGCGGGCCTTCTCCAGAACCTCCAGGCCCGAGCACAGAGCGTCCTTCTCCTGCTCCAAGTCCTTCAGACGCTTAACCTGAGGTGGGAGGAAAACCTCTCAATCATGTGAATTTTAAAGATTCGTCAGGATGTTTGAAGTGGGGTTTAATAAAGGTAGGCCTACTTAAACATAGGTGTATATCACCCAGGAGGTACCCCCAGTCTGGAGAAACAGAAAGAAGTAGGCTACTTGAAAGGAAGCTAAGAAATGTACTGTGAACTGTGGAATCAGCAAATAAATATATATTTTTGTCTGAGTATGCTTTACATATTTACCTTACATGCCATTTGGCTGACGCTTTTGTCCAAAGTGACTTACATAAACACTCAAAAACTGAACCGTTGACTTTAATTAAATGTATCATGTCAACAGATTTCACATAACTGTATTAGGTTAATTGAAAGCAATAATATTAAGTTCAAATAACAAATATTCAGTTCAACCTAATACACTGATGTGAAATCTGTTGACATAAAACATTTAGTTAAAGTCAACGGTTCAGTTTTTTCAGTCCACTAAAGTTCTGTTGACATGACAACGAGAGCAACTAGGGGTTGGCGAAGGACATGTTGACTGCACCCAATATATACACTATTAAGAGTATTTAACCTTTACCTTGTCGCCAACCCCGTTTTCGTATGGTACGCTGAATTTGTTATTTATGCTCTGGCCAAAGACACCATTCTCCTTTGATAAAAATTGCAATTTTACCTTATTCAAATAAACTCTCCCATTGAGGCAGTGGTTAACCAGCTAATACCAGGTTCTGAGAGGTAAAATCATAGTTTTGTCAATGGAGTCTGGTTGCTTTTCAAAAAAGCTTAGGAAACAAATGTAGTTCCCGACGAGAAAGCAGTCCAATGGCAAGGTAAAGCAGTGAGAATTTTCTTAATATAGCAAATACTTTAACTGGAATCAAATGTTTTAAGGCTGGGTCCTTGTTTAGGTGGCTAAAATATATTTCATTTCTGCCTGTGTCCAAAGCAGGACAGAGCCTCTGTGCCAGTAGTACTTCCTGTTTCTCCAAACTGGTGGCAGGTCGACCACCATCTACTGTACATAAAACTGTCACTATGGATAAGTACTTCATATCACCCCCATAAAAAAAAAAAAGTATTTTTCATAGACAGTATCCAGACTCTTCCGGTCACATTTCCACAGTTGAAAAAAGCAGGAAACCCCCCAGAAACAAAATCATAAATGTTTATTTTGGAGGTACAGACAGTTTTGTGAGGTGTGTGTGTTTGATGGCACCATGGGGCTGACTAATGCACAGCACTGCCTGTTGTCTTCCAGAGGCCCCGAGGCTTTGTTTGAATCAGCGGAGCCAATCTACAGAGCAGCAGGGGGCCTGTAGTCCTTTTGTCCCCGCTCTTTGGAAAACATGCTGTTTAAATGGGCTCACACAGAGCTAACAACGGACAGGCAATCATAACATACTGTAGGGTGGTGGTGATACACCTCTACTGTCATGGGGTTACAGTCAGTTTTAAGGCAATCACATGACAGTGTTGTATCACTAGTTAATTATTCATTTAGCTGTGTGTGACTAATCACATTTCAAGACATGCCCACAAGCTAACTGTTATTTATTATAAGATAAGATTTTACAGCTATTATAGCAATCTCAAATCTTGACAACTGTTATAATAACACATTTACAGTAGTTGAAAAACTGGTTATATTCAGCCTTTAACAGGAAGCTGTGAGAGGCAGACTTGACATGTGGGAATGTATCACCGGGATGACTGCAGCTACCTTCAAAATAACACTGGAGCAACGATGGAAAACTGATTTAAAACAGAGGGACTTTACAAGCACCTAGGTTAAATGTCCAGTATCAAGAAAACAAGTTCTGTTTTAACATGATTTATTCAGTCGAGCTGTCATTTGCCAGTTTAGTCATTGTACATCTATCTTTTTCATTTCCCAATAAAAACTTATTTTCAAAGCCGACGACTACAGTGTGATTACTACCAAAATAAATATAATAAATACAGGATTTACCAGCAAGAAGTGTATTTATTGCAGTGTGGAGAATGCTTTCGAGCTGCAAAATGTACAGGAAATATAATTTAACAGTAAGTCTGGATCTATTCATAATATTAAAAACACTACTACTGATTTAAAATGTAATCTTTTTAAAGGGTGTGTATTGCAGGAAGTTGGAATAATTATTAGTATTTTAAAAAATCCAAATGATTCTGCCTTCCTGTTGACACTCCTTCCATGTACTATTAATATAATAACTAAATTCAAACACGTTTAGATTAGTCAAAATCATGTAAAGGCCTTTATTGTGATTGTGTGTGTCTAAATTGACTATAGAAATCTCTTTTAGTATCAGTTGAATTTAAAAAAGTGAACTATTTCACAGGATGACTCAAATGAATAATTAGTTCCACATTCCAGAGGAATAGGAAATGTCATGTGAACGTTCCGTGTCCATATAATTCCAACTGGTGACACTCGAGAAGCAGTAAACTTTTTATAATGTACAGTAAGCTTTTACAGTATAACTATAGTCATTGGTGCTGAAAACTGTGAAACAAAACACATGTTCATACACACATTAGCCGATAAGAATCCTCAACTGTTGAGAAGCACACTCAAAGAGATGTACCTGATTAAAAAGCATGTTCATACACCCCCCCCCCCCCCCCCCCACACACACACCACAACATCACACCCACACACCACACACACACACACACACACACTACAACACACACATCACACACCACACACACACACACACAAACACACACACACACACCACACACACCCACACACACACACACACACACACACACATATCACACACACACCACACACACACACACACATACACACACACACACACCAACCACACACACACACATCACACACACACACCACCACCTCCCTACTCACCCATAGGTAGAAGCGCAGAGCGTCCAGGCTGTAGAGGCTGCTCCTGAGCGGGATGATTACCACGGTGTAGGAGGCAGAGCCGGGGGGTCGACAGGCCATGGAGCTCTGAGACCACTACCACTGCCCCACAGCTGAACCACAAACAACAAACCCAGCCAACACCGGCTGACTCACAATAACACCACAGAGGTGACAGTGTGTGTGTGTGTGAGAGAGAGAGAGAGAGAGAGAGAGAGAGAGAGAGAGAGAGAGAGAGAGAGAGAGAGAGAGAGAGAGAGAGAGAGAGAAGGCAGGGGTGGGAAAAAAACCTGCACGATACACAGGCACAGACAGCATTGTGCCCCCGGGGCGAGGTAATGAAAAATTCCACATGTCACTGCCATGACTGGGTACTCTACACGTTTTGGGGAGTAATGGATTACATGTAATGGGATTACCTGATCAGGATACAAACAAAGTATTCCCTTACAGTCACATACAAAATATGTAATCAGATTACTGTTACTTTTTCTTAAATGGGGATAACTTGCAGGATCTATCAATAAAGTTTAATTCAAAATTCAGGTTGGTTTTCATTTAGGCTACTTTAATTTTTATGTTTTTAATGCAGTACATGGATACCTGATTTAATTTTTGTATCCATATATAATTGTTGTAAACTCTACTATTCTGTAGGTCTAGCCTAAATTTAAGAGGACACATTTTTTATCCTAAATATCCTATATGGTTTCCTCTTTTCTAAAGTTACATCCCTGTAATCGGCACAGTGACAGAGTGAGAGGGGTGCAACAGTGAGTACAGGATCAAATAAGGCAGAGAAGACCACAGTGAGGGGCAGGAAGTGGAGCTGGGGATGGCAGATATGAGAGGAGGATACAGGTGTGTTGTTTGCCAGCTAAAACAAGCCTCTTTCTCTGGCAGAAGCTTCCAGCAATCATGGAGTGAAAACATTCCTGTGCTGAATGGGAAGAGGGTGCATGTGATTATTATTCTGGTTTCAGGTGAGCACTCTGTTCCGACATGTTCGCAGGAATGTGACATAACCTGGGGACAAGCAGTGTGCGTGCCAGTGGACATTAGGGCAAACAAGCAAAACAGACAAGTACAGTTTGGAAAGCAGGGACAGAGGGTGGAGCGCTGCATTGATAACACCGTCATCACTACAGCACTCAGCTGTTCTGCTGGTCGATGTCAGGGCAGAAATCAGTGGCACACGTTCCTTTATAACTGCCTCAGGCCATACTGAAAGTAAGGATGGATGAAAACTGAAACAGTGGCTATATGTGCAGCTCAAAAATGTGGTTATCATATATTTTTCTTGGCATTAAAAACAATCTGGTGAATATGACACAAGCTGTAGAAGCTCTCTGTCATCCGATTTCAAATGCTTGCCTATGTATCATCAATTATGTGTATGAATGATGAGATTTTATTTAGAGTGATACTAAGGTGTTTCTTTTTATATTTGTGATTCCATTCATGAGCCATTGAAACCTTGTCTTTCCCACTTTAATGCTGCAGTCCTGCTTGATCCCCAGCAGAGAGAGCTATGAGTGCATATGGCTCATAAACTGAGCTGACATTTTGTCACTTTTTATAATATCCTTATGAAGCTGTATCTTTCCCACAGGCAGCACCAGATGGCGCTGCAGAGTGAAGCTACAGAGCGCCAGGATACTACCAAAAGTATGTCAACTATCCAACCTTTATTAAAGGTCCCATGTCATGGCCATTTCAACTGATCATAATTCCATTGTTGAGGTCTACTAGAATAAATGTATATTGTGCAATTTTCCAAACTCACATTGGTTTCTCATACAGCATCTCTGTATAGTATGTGTATTCACTCTCTGTCCTAAACGGCTTGTTGGAGCTCCTGCTCCCTGTGAGCCCAGTGTGCTCTGATTGGTCAGCTCGCCCACTCTGTTCTGATGAGTCTACCACCGTTACAGCGGAACATCAGTGATTATGTGTTACAATGGCGTTTGTTAGCAACCAGAAAATGACACCAGTAAGGACAAACAGATGAGGAATGCTGCGTTGGGTCTGGGTGCCGTGTTGGCGGGACAGTGTGAGCTGGGTTCATTTCCTGCTTGCTGCGTGGGATCTGCGAGACATCGAGACATCGCGAATGGACGCGGGAAGGGAGGGGGGGGGGGTGCTGAGGGGGCCCATCTGTGAGGCTCCACTAGCACATTTCATTCGTGACTATAACACGGCATTTCGTGTTATAGTCACAAAATTAATCTATTGATTCGTGTTCACCAACACGATTTTGCCATTTTTTTCGTGTCACACAGAACGATTTTAAAAGCAATGTAAATAATAACAAATTAGAAGGAAAAAAAGATGACACAAAATGCAGATTTCAATATACTGAGGCTCTGAGCCCCATTTCTTTTCCTCGCGGATTGCAAAAAAACTCAGACATTATACAATTTTAAATAAAAGGGAAAGGGTTAGGCTTAGGGTAAGATTTTGAGTAAGAAAATGTTTTTATGAACCACACAGCTTCTGGTATTCCAAGACCCGTCTGGACAAAAAGACGTGGTGCAGGCACGAAACACACTACCAATAGAAATACATTGCTTTTAAAATCGTTCTGTGTGACACGAAAAAAATGCAAAAATCGTGTTGGTGAACACGAATCAATAGATTAAATTAATTTTGTGACTATAACACGAAATGCCGTGAGACTGGGTTGGACCACCACACAATACACACTGTTGCAATAGTGTGCAATAAACCTGCAATGTGCAATACAGACACTTGTTGTACTGTGCAATTATGACTTTTATGTGAAAAAACATACATTTTAATAAATGTCTCAACCTATTTTTAAATCGCTGCTTCTCATTCTTAGCAAAGGCTGTGTACTTATTGGTCTTTATTTGTTTTATTCTATTACTAATGTGTGTTTTTCTTCTCTATATTAAAAAGTTAAATTACTCTATTACTACTATTTCCCCGCTGCAGGACTAATAAAGGAAGTCTGATTCTGATTAATAAGGTCCCTGGGGGCCACTTTCACTGTACATAACACACCTTATTTTGTATTTTGTACATTTGTTATCTTTAATATTTTTTATGCATGCTTCTTAGTTAATATTAAGCTATCTTTGGCTCTTTTCTGCTGTTACAAATAAATGTAAATGTACCCTCTATGGGACGAGTAAAGGTACTCTGATTCTGATTGTGCTTTACATGTGGATATTCCTTATTTATAAAAAATAGTTTATTTCTGTTATATTTTCACAATGAGTCACAAGCTGAAGGCTAATCACTCTTGAGGCTTGGGGTTCGGATCAAAACATGGGATTAAGAGCTCTGTGTGCTCCAGCGTCTCTGACACGCAGCCTGAGGGGAACCCATGACTGTTACATCACCGGACACATGATGCTCCAGCAGCAAAAAGACTGGAGCTCTTCATGAGCTCATGACAGGCGTTCAAGAAGAAATTGTGCGTCTTCTACATTTGGCTTTTTTTTGGGAGAGACATAAAATGCTTTAAACTCCTACATAGTTTAAATGTATGTTAAGGAATGTATGTGACTTTACAGAGGCGTCTTTACAATAAAAACTCAGCCCCCTTTGTGTTGTCACAGATCACGATGAGTTTCCACCGTGGGGCCCCCGAGGGGGACGTTCACATTGTCACACAATTAGTGTGAAATATATTCATAAAAGCTGCATTTCACACTCATTCACTTCACGTCGGAGGCTTTTATGGTGATCTCTTAAGTTACACACAAGTCTACACACACACAGGCAGACACACAGACACACACACTGAAGTAGCCTATACAGACTCTTTTTAGTCACTACTACTACTTTGCGGTAGTGGGCCCCTATTGCTTCCTGTCTCTTCCTCACACACACACACTTTCACACACATATTTGCAGTCTTGCTGTCACTACTATTTTCTTACATAGTTTTGAAACCGCTAAGAATGGAAATGACATGTGAACATGCATTTGAAAGCAGCGAGAGTGGTCACAATAACAGCAGTGCAGCTCAGCCAGGGAGATTTGAGAAATGATTCAGGGCCAGAGAAGTCGGGCCCTCTCTTTTAGCCTCTCCAGCACCACTGGTTGCTAAAGGCTCACTGTTCCAGATCATAGCTCCAAGGAATCTAATCCAGATATGTAACCCCCCCCCCCCCCCCACCACACACACACATGCATGCATGCATGCACACACACACACACACACACACACACACACACACACACACACACACACACACACACACACACACACACACACACACACACACACACACACACACACACACACACACACACACACACACACACACACACACACACACACACACACACACACACACTTCAATCAAGAAGACCTGCGTCACTCTGGTCTCTCTAAGGGGCCTCATTACAGACTCACACTAACATATTGTCCTCAGAAACCCTAGCAATGAATTCAGAAAAAGTGAAATACAAAAAGATAGGTTTTCAAGTCAAAGGTGTTTTTTAAGTAAGATTAAGTAACATTTTTTCATGGTTTTAATCTAAAATATAGTAGCTAAAATGTCATTACACATAGTATTGCAATGATTTTTTACAAATTAAATTCAGTTGTAATGTGATCTAAAAAGAACAAGATAAGATTGTTTTATTTTAAACTCTGGTGGAGAGCTTATAGTTTTCCGAAATATGCCAAATAAGCGCAAGAATATTTATTACTGTAGCAGTACACAATGCACATTTTAAGATAACCTGCTTTTTCTAACCTCAAAGGGGTACTCTGATTTGAAGTGCACTTTCATAAAGTTCAGGGACTCAAAAGAACTCAAAGAGTTGTCAAAATGGAAGCATCCGAGGCCGAGCTATCCTGCCTTTTAAGTCTCTTAAGCAGGACAAGCACCAAGAACTAATGATCCTACATTTCCCAAAATGCCGGTCAATAGCGTCTTTGATTTAATCCTCCCTGCTTCCTGAATGCAAATATCTTTATACCCCACATTTTATGTATTGTTAAAAATCTTAAGGCAAATCGGAAACGACATCGCTATGATCGTGGGAAGTATACCTGAACATTATATGTTTTTTGCCTTACCTCTGTCTCCATCCACTCTTTTTTTCCCTCTTTCTTGCTTGTTTCTCTTGCAGTAAGACATTGCAGCACATATATTGTACCTAAGCACAATAAGGACCCTGTTACCATTAATACCAGGGACCCCCAACACAGGGACCCATTCACCTCTCCTGCTCCATCTCCTCACCCTTTATCCCGATTTTCAAAGCAACGTCTCGTCATCTTGATGTCCCTCTGAAATGTATCACAAAAATATTTGTCATGTGTGAAACCCAGGTATCTCCTTGAAGACACTTCATTTAAACTGATGCAATATATACTCTAAAAATGACCTTTGAAGCATGCACCAGTGGAATCTTTCCAACTGTTAAACTGTAATTAAGAAGTTTCCACCCTCAAATGTCAAACAGATAAGGCTAGCTGCGAAGTCATGCATTACTTTTCTGATACTCACAGGTGTTGGACAGATTGCCTGTATAATTTTCCTTCTTAAAAAAACTGTTAAGCAAACTTAAATCTTGACAATTGAAGCAACATTAAGATTGCAAGCAAGGTAACACAATCACTCATTATCCAGCCTGTCACACACACACAACTCATATATTCCGTGCCCTCTTCTTGTCTTTCTCTCTCACACACACACACACCTATTGTCACGCTCATGCACAGCCCGATACTACGAGGCCAAGGCCAGATGCAAACCAGATGTTCCGCAGATGTAGATAAGAGCCAAAACACATTAGCTGAAGCACACCACCTTTCACCTAAGCTGCACAGAGCAGGAACAGATGCACGCACCTCTTTGTGTCTTAACGGGCAGGTACAGTATGTTTCACACAGAGTTACGGTTATTATTATCTTTACTGTAGTGGTTTGCTTTACAAAAAAAAGGCACGTATATTTTTAAAGCAGGATATTTTACATGTGTGGTAAAAAATAGGACTTGTTTTGTTCAAACATACTTATTCTTGCTTGATTTATAACCAAATGTTTCATATTTCAGACGTGCCTTTCCATTATTCTGGCTTTTTGTATAGTTTTGACATTGAACTCGTCTCAAAGTCATCTTGGTGAGTCCAAAACAAAATCCCTCTCAGACACATGCAGGGACGAAAACAAAGGATCGATTTACACCCCCTTGCACCCCCTTTAACCCCTCCCCCTCCTTGTCTGCTCACACCCACAAGCACACCCATACATACACACAAACAAAAAAACTTAATTTGAAACTATATGTCAAATAAAAACACTTTCTGGCCTCAAAGCACAAGCTGCTATAAAAAACAACAAAGAGTGCTACCTTTACAAATAAGTGCACAAGGGCGGCACCCTCACTGACCACCAATGCTCAAAGAAAGAATAAATCTGAGAACCCACTATGTGTGTTATACCGGCACCCCCAAGCCCAGCCCGAGGACCCCCCCCTCCCAAAACAAACACAGTAAGTCAGGGTCGCCTCAGGCACATTTCATCTTAAACCCGTTCACCCCGACTTGCAAGCTCCCCTGGTGAACCCCTGACAATATCCAGCTGCTGGAGAGTTGCCTCGCTCTCCCTGCACCTCAAAAGACAGACACACACACACACACACACACACACACACACACGCACGCACGCACGCACACACACACACACCCCCCCCCCCCCAATATCAGAGTACGGCTCAATCCTTCTCCCTCCCCCACAACCCCACCTGTGGCCTCCACAGCTGGGAGAATACTCCCATGAAAACTCCACCTCCTTATGTATGGAAATACTTGTACTGTGTGTGTGTGTGTGTGTGTGTGTGTGTGTGTGTGTGTGTGTGTGTGTGTGTGTGTGTGTGCGTGTGTTATGGGGTTCACTGCCTTTTTTAATCCTCTGTGTAGGCTATGTGCCCCACCCCCACTCACATAGTAGCCTACACAGTTTAAAGATATTATACCCAGCCCAGAGCAGGACACATTGCATTGTGTAACCATGACGATAAGTTACTCCCCATTCAGTTTTTGTATTCCTGTAAGAGTATATTTTGTAATGTGCAGGTCAAATAGAAAGACAACTGCTGTTTAAACACCATAACAATGACTTTATATCAGGCTCTACATATTCAAATGAAGTCGTTTTACTGCGGTTGATCCAGATAATCCCCACTTTAGAAACTCTTCTGCGCCATGTTAGCCTGCAGGAATCTTTTATTCCTGTCATGCAAAGCTTGTTTTGAGTCTGGACATGTCCGTCTTCAATAGGGAATTGACTAAGGACTTGTCAGTATTGGCTGTAGTTGTGCATGTGATTGACATTAAACCTTTGAATCATGAATCTTGAATGATCTGACTTGGGACTTGGTTTTATCTCTGGACTGGATTTTGGACTAGTCAGTCTCGGCTTAAAACTTGACTTAGGACATCACAGTCTGAGCTCAGGAGTTAGTCTCGGTATGGGAATTGAATCACGATTTATAAGTCTTGACTTGACTTGACAGACTTGACCTGGTACATCCCTTGGGACTTGACTATGGACTTATAAGTCTTGACGTAGGACTTGGCTCAGGAATTTTCAGTCTTGTCTTGGTACATGATTTGGAATTTTTAAGTCTCGATTAGGGACTTCTCAATCTTGGCATGTGACTTGATTTGGGAATTAAGTCCAGACTTGAGAGTTACTAATGTCTTGAAAAACAATGACTTGATCCTACCTCTGCTTTGTACTGTATGAATGTTTGCATGTACAGATGTGTATATGTAGCTGCTTATAGGGGATATAAGCAGTCGAAATATATCAGTAAATGTGAGGCCATCAACTCTGAAAGCTTTCCTAACTTAAGTGCACAGCGTGTCCTTTCTCTGGCATCCTGCTGTAATTCTCTAACATTTTGTCATTTGTTACACTACATGTCTACATGATGCCTTTGTTCTTCCACTTTCCCGTACATTTGTTGTGCTGTGACAGTCAATTACGTCTAACGTGACCAATTCACTGTCTGTGGTGAGCCACTTCTCAGTATTTTCCTCCGCAAGTCTAGGGCAGAAGGACACGGAAACCCCCACACTGCACCTGTGAACCAACAACTTCCTCTGCTCTGTTTGTCGTCCTCCTCTCTCCATCACAGATTCTCCTTCACCGCAGAGACTTCCTGCTGAAATGAGACTGCAATATGGTACACACTGTACATCCTCTCAGAGCTTCACTGACACCTCTGACACCAAACTCTCACTTTCAAGGTTCTGGTTTAGCCAATGAAATGACCTTTTGACCTGCAGCTTTGTGAAACCTCATCCGGAGTGAAACCACAATTTGTTAACGCTTTTGTGCGCATAAAAAAAATATATAACAATTGTTCATTTGTGAGCTATATAGGTTCAGTAGGTGTTACATTTGAAGAGTCGGGCTAGCAGTTCCCGCCTGTTCAAAGTCTTTATGCTAAGCTAAGCTAAAGAGCTTCATATCTATCGCACAATCATGTGGTATCGATCATTTTGAGTCTCGGCAAGAACGCTAAGTGTAAGTATCAAACTATTCCTTTAAATAATGCATGGTGAATGTGTTTGAATTAGGCTATTTGGTTAATTAATGTTGGTAAAACACTACCTTCAGTTCCTCTTTTTTAAGCTATATGTGTACTATTCCCTCTTATCTGATAAAACAATTACGTTACTGATCATATCCAACTGATTAACACTTAAACTACATACATTTGTAAAACACTGCCTGCGGTTTGAGGATATATGCACGGTCAGATTCTTAACGGCGTCTCGGCTGTGTCCTTTGTATGTTTTACGACCCGGCGAATCAGTAACATATGAATGAAAAGAGCTGAATTGATGTATTTCCCAGAGCACAAGACCCACCGCGACAGAAGCACATAGTCTTCTGACCCGAGTCAAACTGCACTGTGTGACTGTTGTTTTACAAACAAGCTAATGTATTCGAAGGCTGCTGACCGTGGAGAGGAGACAATGGGTTTGAACTGTAACATACAGCAAAGGATTAAGGATTAGTGGGAGGGGGGTCACACCAAAACACACAGCACTGTAGACAACAAGAAGAGGATTAGGAGTTTCACGTTGAACAATAAACTGACTGCTGTAAATACAGGTCAGAGAGCTGGAGAAACAGTGAGGGATCATGCTGCTGAGGCCTCATTGTCTATCGCCGATCCTCACATATATGACAGTGAATAAAGGCCACTTGACACAGATTAGATGGGAATTTGGGAACTGGGGCACAACCCTCATTGACTATTATGTATCATGATGGGAAAGATACAAAATAATAATAAAATAAGAGTTTGTGCAGAATGCAGATCCTCAAGCAACAATCATCACAACCTTTTTCAATGTATTTATTTGTATGTACATTGTTTAAGGGGATCAGAAAGGGGAATGGTTATATTTTTCTTTGCTGATCATATTTCAATAATAAAAAGTCCATAATGAAATCAAAAGAGAGCCGTGTGAAGTATCTATATATTGAAAGCAGATGATCAGTTGACATGGGTCTTTATAGATAGAATGGATACAAATGTTTTACTGGAAAAGTAAAGATAATCCACACAAGACTGCATCCCAAACCATTCGTTCACACATCCACACCCAGGGTTTAGGAATCTGCTGGATAAATGTTTTTACAGAGAGAGAAGGGGAGAATGAAGCAACTGAACCTGAGTCACTTATGTTTCCCCTTCCCCGGTCCAAAAAACATAGATGCCAGAAAATCTGGAATTTTTCGCATCAAGACGCGGAGCAACCTGGTTTCCTGTTCTCCGATGTGCAGGTTTTAACAAGACATTCCCATTTCCTACAGGCAATTCATTTGATTTTTTAAAGCGTCACCACAATTGTGCATTAACCTTCACTACATGTTATATTTAATTGTGAGCATGACAACAAAGCTCCGTCATCAAGTCATTTGAACCCAAACCACAATTTTCCCTAGAGCTACATGAAGACTAACCACACCTAAATGTTACATCATGAAAACAGATACATTTCCCAGTGTGGTTTGTGTCTTTTTTTGGAGGGAAAACTCAAATGATGTCATCCTACTGATGAGGCGACGTTTTTTGTTTAATTTGGACGACTTTGAGATACTGATTAGGCCTTGCTTTATTAAAAACTTGGCCGAATAATTTCCATTCAGCCCCTTCCCATTCAGAAATTAATTAAGTCAAGTCCAAGGTTGAGATTTATGGTGAAATACACACCCTTGGATGGCGACATTGGTCTGCTTTGAGCCTCGTGCTGAACTGCCTTGAACTGCTGATAAGCCCCTTATTTGTAAATAGCTTTTTCCTTCCAAGAAACATTCCATAGTGGTGACATCATCACTCAGAGGCCCTGTCACCCGCAGAGCGCACGAACAATGACCGCTCCCTGCTTTGACTTTATTAAAGACCTGCATCTCATAAACCACATGGGGAAACATGAATGCATGTGCCGGGTGTGAGCTGGGAAAGTGTTACTCGTCTGACCCGCTCCAGACATTGACTAATGAGTAAAAATAGTAAGTGAGCGCATGTAAAACCTGGAATAACCTCTCTGAGGGAGGGCCTTTCAATTCATTCTAAACTGTATCAATGAGAAGCTATGTCGAAAAATGCTACATTACAACGAAGAATACATGTTATAAAAGGAAGGAGAATCTATTTATCTATTTTAAGAAAGAAGAACCGACTGTATTTCGTAACAGTTAAGGAAAGAAATGTGTAATAGTAGGTGTGGGGAAGTAAGTAAGTAAGTAAAGTTTATTTATAAAGCGCTTATCACAGACAAAGTCACAAAGTGCTTGACAAAACAATAAAACATCATCATAGGAATCGTACAATGATAATGACCACACAAGCCACGTGTTAAGAAGTCATAAAAGCACCAAAACACAATAAAAACACAATGAAAACAAAATAAAAACATAGTATACAATATAATAAAATCAAGCACACCGGTTACCCAAACGCCTGCCCAAACAGGAATGTCTTTAAATTAGTTTTAAAGGAGTCAACAGAGTCAGCAGACCGTAGATGAGCAGAGCGAATATGGCAGAGCGTTCCATACCTTAGGAGCCACAGCCTTGAACGCTCGATCACTGCGGGTCTTAAGGTGAGTACGTGGGACAGACAGTAAATTATGCATGTGTGACCTGAGTGGGCGGGCTGATGTATATGGATGAATTAGGTCAGCCATATATGCAGGAGTCTGACCGTGCAATGCTCTGTAGGTGAGAGTGAGGATTTTGAACTGTATCCTATAAGCTACAGGGAGCCAGTGAAGAGATCTGAGTATTGGGGTAATGTGGGACCGTTTATTTGACCGGGTGAGAAGTCTTGCAGCTGCATTTTGGACTGCCTGCAGACGACCAAGAGCAGACATGCTGAGAGAGGAGAACAATGCGTTATAGTAGTCAATGCGAGATTAAATAAACGCATGTGTAATCATTTCTAGGTCGGGTGTTGAAACTACAGCTCTCAGTTTACTAATGTTTCGTAGGTGGAAGAAACAAGATCTCGTCAGTTGCTTAACATGGGTATCAAACGACGCGGATTGGTCAAATATTACCCCTAAATCACGTAGTTTGGAGTTAGCAGCAGAGGAATATGGTCCAATGCTTTTCAAAATCATGGGCGCAACCTTTTCTGGTGCAACAACCAGAACCTCCGTCTTATCAGCATTGAGTTGTAAGAAGTTATCTGCAGTCCAGTCCTTAATAGCACTAAGACATTCTAAGAGCCTAGATATCCTAAAAGCCTCACTAGGTTTGAATGAAATGTGGAGCTAGATATCGTCCGCGTATAAGTGATATGTAATGTTTAATCTGTTTATGATCTGTCCTAAGGGTAGCAATAGGGAGAATAACAGAGGCCCCAAGACCGAGCCCTGCGGGACACCACAGGACAGTGGAGAGGAGTCTGACACAAAGTCTCCAATCGAGACGGTGAAACTTCTGTCAGCAAGATATGATGCAAACCAGTCTAGTGCTATGCCAGATATGCCCACCCAGTCACGTAACCTCTTGATCAGGATATGGTGGTCTACAGTGTCAAACGCAGAATTTAGGTCAAGAAGTACTAACACAGAGCAATCACCCACATCAGAAGCCATCAGGATGTCGTTAGAAACCCTCCGGAGAGCCGTTTCAGTGGAGTGCTTTTTCCGAAACCCCGATTGGAACTTATCATAAATATTGTGCCTCTCCAATGCAGCATTGAGTTGGTTGGCCACAACCTTCTCTAGAACTTTTGACAGAAAGGGTAGTTTTGATATAGGCCTGTAGTTCACGGGCAGATCTAAGTTAGTTTTCTTTAATATGGGCTGAATAGTGGCATGCTTAAAATAGGAAGAGACACATCCTGTAGACAAGGAAGTATTAATAATGGCTGATACAGCACTGCCAATGGTTGGTAAAACTTTTAAAAATAGGGAAGTTGGTATTACATCCAGAGGGCAGGAAGATGGCGTCATTCTCCTAATCAAATCCATTAGGGTTTGTGAGTTGAAAGGTTGGAAGGAGCCAAGAACAGAATGGGATAGAGCGGCTAGAGTTGGGCAGTGAAGTCCCAGGATGAACACTGGACCTAATAGATGCTACCTTATCTACAAAGAAGATAAGGAACTTGTTGCAGTCATCTTTCGAAAGACATGTAGATAGTGGTGGTGAAACAATGTTATTAATTGTGTCAAATAGCATCTTGGGATTTTTTTGTTGTTGAAGAAATTAACTTAGCAAAGTAAGCAGTCCGGGCTTCTTTTACTAATGCATTAAAATAATATCTTAGATCTTTGAGATATAGGCGATGCACTTCCAGCCCAGTGCTTTTCCATAGTCATTCTGTCCTGCGACGCCTCAGGCAGCAGACAGTGTCTGTTATCCATGGAGAAGTGTTGCAGATAGCTCTAGTAGTCCTATCTTTTAGCGGTGACTTTGTCCAGCAATGTGGAGCAATGCTGATTAAAAGACTGTATTAAAAACTCTACATCATTCATATTAGTGTTATTATCACAGCAAAAGTGAGCTGTGAACTGATCAGCTAACAGTGCTAGTGGAGCCTCGCAGCGGCGAAACTGTGCCACACCTACACTAATTGCGCCGCATAATAGCGCATAGGTGCGCCGCTCAGTAGAGGCTCCCTCCGCAAGATGAAGCCCCACACAGTCTGCGTGATCTGCGTGTAGGGAGGGGCGGCCCTGGGAACAAGTACCGGCTAAGTACTTGGTGTGAAACACTGTATATATAAAGGTGTGAAAGCGGCTAATGTCTTTTATAAGAATAGTACTGCTATACTGTAAAATGACAGAAATTGTAATCAGATTAGTCTCTTTTTGTGCAGTTAAAACAAATGTAGTTTTACATAATGGCTTTCTGTATTTGTAATTACAGGGCATTAGTCAATGTAGACTCTAAATTGACTAATGAGGGTCAAGAAGTCATAAACTTTGAATCAACATTTTTCAGTATTGGGGGGATTGGCAGTGTTTTCTCTTCACTTCTTCTACAGTCAAACTAATGGTGAAGTCTGAGTGTTTCGTCCACCTCAAATACCTAAGTAGCCTATACATCCATGGGAATGTGTTGCGTGAGACATTATATTCAGCAGAAGTCTCCACGTTTGCAGTCAACCAAAGTAGTTTGTAAGTATGCTACGGACAGAAAAACACACACGACCACATCGCTCAGAGTTTGGCCTGGAGTACGGACCGTTTATTGAATCTGCGCATGCTCATTAGCATGACCACGTTTCTTTCACTCAGGCACATTCTGATGATGTCATATACATGAACTGAAACATGACTTTGTTCTTATACAAATATGCTTAACACTCCCACTCAAAGACATGTTAATAACTCTCAGTGGTACACAGAATCCAAATAAACAAAAAAAACTTCTCTAGCAGTGTTCAATTTGTACACCTGCAATTCACATTACTTTCCAAACAAATACCCTTTGAATTTGTCAAATTTTGCCTTTGTCAACGGCTTGGTTAGGACATCAGCTACCATATCTGCAGTAGGACAATATGTAATAGATATCTTCCCCTCAGCATATGCAGATCGTACAAAATGGTATTTGATGTCTACATGCTTGCTTCTCTGTCTGGATACAGGGTTTTTGGATAGAGCTATTGCTCCCTGGTTGTCCTCATATATCTTCACTGGTACATGTGGGCTATTAAGGTCTACCCCTTTTAATAGCTGTACAAGGTACATGCTCTCTTGAGTAGTAGCCGCTAATGCCATGTACTCGGCCTCACAGGTCGATAGCGCCACTGTTGGCTGCTTCCTACTTTTCCAGGATATAACTGGACCATTTTCAGTTAAGCTGAAACAATATCCAGTTGTGCTTCTCCTATCATTTTGATCGGCTGCCCAATCAGCATCACTGTATCCCTCAAGCTTTAGGCTTTCCTCACTTTTCTTGTAATGTAGCTCTTGGTCTATAGTACCCTTTAGATACCTCAACAGTTGTTTTGCTGCAGCCCAATGTTGTTGTTTTGGTTCTGCTAAGTGTTGTGATAGTTTACTCACAATCCAGCTCAGATCAGGTCTAGTACATGTCATAATGTATATCAAGCTACCTACTATCTCTCTGTATCCTGTTGAATCGATAACTTCACCCTCAGTGTCAAAATGTAACTTTTGCTCGCATGGAGTTGACCTTGGTTTGCACTCTGACATGCCAAACCTCTCTAGCATCTTTGCTATGTGTCTCTTTTGGCTCATTTTGATCTCCCCCTCACTCTGTGTAAAGTCGATACCTAGGAAGTGTTTAAGTTCACCCAAATCTTTCATTTTAAACTTCCTCTTCAACATCTCTTTGACATCACTGAGTGAGCCGTTGTTATTGGCTGCTATGAGTAGGTCATCTACCCATATCAACAGAATAACTCTTTCGTTCTCAGACTCTTTTCTGTAGACACAATGATCAGCATCATTTTGCACAAACCCATTCTCTGTAAGATGATCATGCAGTAACTTGTTCCAGTTCCGCCCGGATTGCTTTAAACCATACAATGACTTGTTGAGTTTGCACACTAAGTGTTCCCCTGTTTTAGATTTTGCCTCAAAACCTTCGGGCTGTTCCATATATAACTTGCAGTCTATTGGTGCATGGAGATAAGCTGTCTTCACATCCATTTGGTGTAGGATAAGATCATCCTGTATAGCCACCTGCATCAATGTACGTACAGAAGTCATATTTGCTGTCGGTGAAAAAGTTTCCTTGTAATCAATTCCCTCTACTTGACTATAGCCTTTAGCTACATATCTGGCTTTAAAAATCTCAGATCCATCTGGGCTTTCCTTTACTGCATATACCCAACGACCTCCCACTGCTTGCCTGCCTTTTGGCAGTGTGGTCAGACTGAAGGTCTCATTCTCTGCTAAAGAGTTAATCTCCTCTTTCATTGCATCAGCCCACATTTTTGATTTCTTAGAGCCTACAGCCTGCATGTATGTTTTGGGTACGTCACAAGCAACTCTGTAGAAATAATCTACATTTTCACCTTCATCATTACAATCAGCCTTACACTGATACTCCAATAAATATTCTGGAGTGTTTCTTTGTCTAGTGGGATAGCGTCGTGCACTCTCTCCCTGTTCTCTTTGAGTACCATCTGTCTGGATCTGACTAGCCTCAATATTCTCCTCACTATCGGACTGTACACCCACATTAGGCTCTCTCTGATTCTGGTTGACCATTTTTGTCCCTGCTGGTGTTGTGGGAATAATTTCTCCATAAGTGTCATCATCCATATTACGATTTGTCTGAGTCTGACTATCTGCGCTACTCTTTGTGATACATTTTACCAGCCTATGTTTCAGGACTTTCCCTGTCTCAGGATAAAATACTTGGAATGCTGGGCTATATTTGTCGTATCCTACAAAAATACCCTTTGCACATCTAGAATCTAGCTTCTTCTTATCCTGCTTATACCCGTAGCATTCAGAGCCAAATATTTTCATGTTGGACAAGTTGGGTGTTTTGCCAGTAAAAACACGGTATGGTGTCTGCTCTAGACGCTTACAGTAACACCTGTTACGTATCTGTGCTGCGGTTTGTACAGCATATGTCCATAACTGCTTTGGGAGGTTACTCTCTAATAGCATGCATCGTGACATCTCAAATAAGGTCCTCCAACCTCTCTCTGCAGTACCGTTCTGGTGAGGTGAGTATGGTGCACTTGTCTCGTGCATTATCCCTTTCGTCCTAAGTAAAGTTTGAAACTCATGCCCGGTGAATTCAGTACCGTTGTCAGATCTTATGCACTTAATGTGTCCATATGGAGCAGTATCCGCTATGAATTTCTCAGTAGCTTTTGCTGTATCACTCTTTGCTTTGATAAAGTAGGGAAAAATCATCCCACTATAATCATCAGTAAATGCTATTGCATATCTGTACCCGTCTTTATCTGCTGGTTCTATTGGACCGCATAGGTCTGTATGTACTAGCTCCAGTACTGTCTTAGCTTTTACATCTGCCTGCCTGTTTCTGCTTTGAGTAAATTTTCCCTGCGTACATATTTCACAGTTATGGTTAGACATGTCATGTTTCCCTTTGATCGACATACCTTTAACCACTTTCTCTAGTTTAGACACATCCTCAAAATTACAATGACCAAGTATTCTATGCCATGTCTGGATGTCATGACAACCATTACAAACATCATCAGTATTTTCATCCTCTACTGTGCTAAGGTAATATAGCCTACCATACACATCCATTTTAAACTTGGTACCATTTTGATGAATCAGCCAATCATCACCGTCCTTGAAGCGGACCTCAGCTCCACTGGCTGTCGCTGCTTTCACGGAGAAAATGTCCTGTGGAAAAGATGGGATGAAAAGCGCTCGTTTGAGCCTCGTTTTCACTTGCCGTCCCTCGCTGTCGAGCAGAACAACTTCGGCTTCTCCCCTCATCTTTCTTCGCCATCCCGGTCGTTTTCGTTCCATCTGCCAGCTCTATCACATGGTCCTCGGGTCTAAAGCTCTTATCGATTGTCTTAAACTTTTCCGGGTCATTAATCATGTGCGTCGTGGCACCACAGTCGACCATAAGACCTCTCTTATTTCCTACTTGATTTTGACAGTCACTCATTTTGAAAAAGAATGATGCACCGGTATCATCCTCCGTGTCTCCGTCTGCCTTCTTCACCTGATCACGGCCCAGCCCTCTGCCTCGGCCTCGCCCCCTTCCTCGGTGTGGCGTGTCCCACCGTCGCTCCTCTCGCCTCGCTTGGATCTCGTTAGGGCATGTCCTAGCTATATGCCCCATCTTTCCGCATGTGTAGCATTCCGTGTCGGCCAAGTCCATCTTCTTCCCTCTTCCACGTCCTCGTGTCCTTGCCCCGCTAGTCCTCATAACGCCGTCCTCATCCGCATTCATGTCACTCGTCCTATATTTGTCAGTGCTCTCATAGCTCCGCAGTTTAGCTTTGAAGTCACCGAACGTTAGACGGTCGTTGGTTTGAGTGACGTGCACGACAAACGGGTTGAATGAGTCCGGTAACCCCTTCACTACCATGGCAATCTGCAACCCCTCACTGATATTTTCTTCGGCCCTTCTCAAAGACGTGAATATAGTCTCCGCTCGAATAATATAATCAGTAACAGTCTCGTTGCTTGCTTTGTGGAGAGAAGAGAGTTCACAGTACAGGCTCACGACTCGTGGTTTGTCCTTTCCTGCGTAGTGCTCTCGGAGTATTGCCAACGCTTTTCTTCCATCTCGTTTTGCGTCTCTCATTATGAGTGATAAACTCTTATTATCTAGACACTGCACTAATTCAGCATATGCTTCTGCATTCTTTGTTGCGTCTTCTTCAAGTGCTTGTTCGTTGTTGTAGTCTATCGCTGGCTCTTCCAGGATAACTTCACTGAGGCCGCGGAGTTCCATCTGCGCCAAAAACCTTGTCTCCCATAACTCAAAGTTCGTCACCGTCGAATAACAACT
The DNA here is from genome assembly GCF_902827165.1 of Trematomus bernacchii. Classification (NCBI taxonomy): domain Eukaryota; kingdom Metazoa; phylum Chordata; class Actinopteri; order Perciformes; family Nototheniidae; genus Trematomus; species Trematomus bernacchii. The sequence continues at coordinate 5,042,390 of NW_022987608.1, forward strand.
TAAACCACCTTTGGCCTCCTTGACTGGGCCCATAACCTGTTGCGTGAGACATTATATTCAGCAGAAGTCTCCACGTTTTCAGTCAACCAAAGTAGTTTGTAAGTATGCTACGGACAGAAAAACACACACGACCACATCGCTCAGAGTTTGGCCTGGAGTACGGACCGTTTATTGAATCTGCGCATGCTCATTAGCATGACCACGTTTCTTTCACTCAGGCACATTCTGATGATGTCATACACATGAACTGAAACATGACTTTGTTCTTATACAAATATGCTTAACAGAATGTCGTAACCCTGGTAGAAACAAAGCGCACATTGCATTTCAACGTGACTAGGAAAAGTACAGAGTAAACAAAACGTGATGCAAGCGCAACACGAGAATGTGTCACACTTAGGTAAGGGGAAATGCCCAAGATCTTTGACCTAGGCTACTTCTCGCTCTGAAGGAGAAGTGAGGAAACAGTACAGGAGGAACAGGTTGAGAGCAGGAGGAAAACAGGGCATTACTATACCAGGGTAAGAAACTATTAACAATCATAATTACATTTTTATAGCCTCAATTTAACCAGCTGTTTTTCAGAGGTGGGAGAAGTACACAGATATTGTACTTAAGTAAAAGTAGAAGTACCAGAGTGTAGGAATACTCTGTTACAAGTAAAAGTCCTGCGTTCAAAATGTTCCTCAAGTAAAAGTAGTTATTTTGTATACTTTAAGTATATTTTGCTTATAATACTTTTGTACTCAAGTACAATTTTGAATGCACAACTTTTACTTGTAATAAATGTACTCGAGTATTTTGACTGAAGCTAAAGCAGTTAAATAAATGTAGTGGAGTATAAGTACACTATTAACCTCTGAATTGTAGTGAGGTAGATGTACAAAGCAGCAAAAAGTGGAAATACTCAATTTAAGTACAAGTCTCTCAAAGTTAAATGTACAGTATGTTCTTTACACCTAGAGGTGGGAAGTGACTACTGTAAGTACATTTACTCAAGTATACTTATGTACAATTGTGTACTGTCTTGTACTTTATTTGTCCACTACATTTATTTAATACCTTTAGTTGCTTTGCAAATTTGGATTAATAATGTGAAATATAAACAACACTTATAACATTTTAGTTACACCTGGATTAACATTCACAAGCAGAATACAAAGTGATTAAAATAAGTCACCACACGTTACCATCATTGATACAACACAATAATGCATCAATAATAGCCTACTAAAACATAATACATATTATTCTGAAACGGGCCAATCTGCATTTATAACGAGTTCTGGTTATACTTTTACTTGAGTAACATTTTTAATGCAAGGCTTTTTTTCTGTTTAAATATTCCTCCTTTGTTTTGCATCAATGCTCAGTATTGTATCTTGTGTTCGGTTATCGGGTTGTTTACGTGCTGACTGTTTTTAAAAGGGAGACCACGTGACTGTTCCAGTAGTAGGAACGTCCCCGCGGTCTCGTGTGCACTTCTACAGTACAGACAACAAGTATTAGATAAGACGACAAGAAGGAGGACCCTCCCGTGGGCAGTGGCTCTAAAACCCTTCAACGTGACTCTGTTTTCACGGAGCTGTCAGAAAGCACATCACATTCCTCTGGATAAACTGTGACGAGTTTGTGGACGAAACTATTGAATACTTTGAGATATTGACGCGAATGGTAAGAGGGACATTTACGCTTTCTTGTTTTTATGTTACGTTATTCTTTCACGTATTCTTCTTTGGGTTTATTTTGTACTTGTTATATAAAGATTTGAACTAAAATGTATGGAGTTGTAGTTGTTCTTAACCGCTATAACAGTCGTTAGTACACATGTCAATATTTTGAGACGGTAACGTACGTTTTATTGACTTTATGTTACATTATTCTTATTTGGGTTTATTTTGTATTTGTGAGAGATTCATTTGAACTAAAATGTGTGTAGTTTTAGTAGATTTTAACCGCTTTGGCAGTCGTTAGTACACATTGTAATACTTTGAGACGGTAATGTACGTTTTATTGACTTTATATTACATTATTCTTTCACTCATTCTTATTTGGGTCTATTTTGTATTTGTTATGTATACATTTGAACAAAAATGATTGAAGTTTTTGTAGACTTTAACGGTACCGCTTTGGCAGTCGTTAGTACACATTTTTAATACTTTAAGATATTGACGCGGATGGTAAGACGGAAATATACGGCTTTTTTTTTTACATTCCATTATTCTCTTACGTATTCTTCTTTAGGTTCATTTTTTATAGATACATTTGACCCAAAATGTATGCGGTTTTGGTAGATTTTAATCGCTTTGGCAGACGTTAGTACACAATTTGGATAGCCAATGCTCGTGTTAACGTTTTTTAATGCTGTGTTGCTGGTCATATTTAAATCATTATGTTGTTGATGTTTTGTGTGTAATATGAGTGTTGGGATGCAGGGTGTCGGTCGCATCTCATTGACCCACATCCGCAGCAGTGAATCTAACTGCGTCACCAAGATATTTCTCGACAGTTTAGTCACATTACAGCTTTAAAGTGAAATATCCGGTGGTATTTTGTTCAATATTGCACCATAATACTTTGTGGCTGCAGAAATAGTTGGTGCATTTAAATAGTGGTTACTTTTTGCAGAGTTTGGGGTGAGATACTGAGGGTTTTCTCGGTGTTTTTCTGCAAGTGGGGACACCGAGCAGTAACTTGATCTCCAAACCGAGCCCACTCCTTTTTCGACACAAACAACAACTTTCACTCGGAGAGAGCAGCCCTGTAGTTACAAGAAAACACTTGTGGTTTTGGTTTTGTGTTGCTACATCAAGTATTTTTCCTATTTATCCATGTGTAAAGAATATATAAATGAGAAAAATGAAGCTGTACGGTTTACATGTATCATTAGTAGTAATTACAGTAGTACGCATTAAGTAAATGTGTGAATTTGTCGCCCTCTGTGGTTTCCAACACATGGTTTTTAACAGGTTGAAAAAGTATAAGACATGGTAAAATGACAGGCTGTTTGACTTGTGAAAGTGCTTTAGAGCTGTATTTTGTTGGTGTCAAACACTTGTCCAACGCTTTTTTTGTACTTAGTTAAGCAAGCCAATAAAGGCTTTCCAATTATTTGTATTTCTGTAAAATATATATTTGGTGCAGGGCTGATTTAACCCACAATGGGACCCTCCTTTAGCATCCCACTTTCCTTATCCACAAGTTACTTTGTGCAGATTTGATGAGATAGAAATATATTGAGGTGAATGCACATACAGTCTATCTATGAACCATATACTTGTCAATATCAACTGAAATGTTTTACTACAATGCTTGGGCAAATGTTCCGATGGTCTTTGAGTGGAAAAAAAAGCATTTCTGTTCAGAAATCTGGACCAGTAGTATGCAACAATTACTATCAGGAAAATACACATTTTACGCCTTATATAGTGTAATCTTCTATCAGCAGCAGAACCATATATCTCTCAGCCCTAAAGCCCATCCCATACAACACATGTCTTCATTTGCGGCCTACGCACAGCTGATAAAAGTACTGACGCACAGAGGGATGTGGTTATCTTCCACCTACATGAAAAACTCACTATAGACTGTAGGTGTTATAAGACCAAGCTGGTAAAGCATGCTAAAAATCCATCTCTGAAGAGAAAGCATGGCTCTAATTGAATTTTAGATGCAGATAGCAGCTGGGGAATGTGGGAAACATTCCTCACACGAAGCCCATATGGGACTTTTGTCTGTGTGTGTGTGTGTGTGTGTGTGTGTGTGTGTGTGTGTGTGTGACCTGCAGACCTTAACGGTGGACCTTTGACTGGCCGACACCAGAGCAGGTGGAGAATCAGGTCCTCTGACACGGCAGGGCAGTGGATTCTGCTGGAGATTTATTTGGTGTTGGTTCAGTTACCTGTTGCTGGAGGAGTAATTACTCAGCAGGTTAGGGCACATGTGTATTTGATCACATAAAACACAAGAGGGCTGGTGTGTCGGGGGGGTTTGGGCACTTAATAGCTTGTGTGTTTGGAAGTAATCTATGCCAGTAAAAAAAAACAGATCACAACGCAATAAAACTCTGCAGGCCTCACACTCAACCTCTGACCTTCCTCTCACACAGGGACATGACGATGGACTCTCCATCAACACCATCAGCAGGACCAGCATCTAACACAGGACTTTCACGCCTGGGGGGCATTGAAGACTTGACATTAAAGATGGGGCCGTCACGGAGGAACCTCTTCGGGCCCGTGGACCACCAGCAGCTGCAGCAGGACTTCCAGCGGCTGCTCTCGGTTAACTTGGAGGTGGCAAACAAGCGCTGGAACTTCAATTTCCAGAGCGATATGCCGGGAGAGGAGTCCACCATCCAGTGGGAGTCGCTCAGGTACCAGGACGTGCCGGTGTTTTACCACGGCTGCACGGTTAGGTCGGTGGGGAAAAGACGGACATTGTCTTCGTCAAGCGAGGCGTCCCCGGGGTCCAGCAGCTCGTCCGGGTGTGGGGACGAGTATCTGGAGGTGTCCACAAGGGAGTACTACCGGATCCAACGGCAAAAAAAACGGAGACAGTCTACCATCACAGGTTAGTCCACCAAATGCTTTAAATAAAGCAATCGCAATTTGTGGTATGCTTACTCTTTTTCTTGCCAAGAGTTGAAGTCCAACTGTTCCTTGGCATTATGCAAAGTGACAAGCAGCAGATTTTGTGCAATGCAACACATCTATTTCCCCTGACTTTGCATTGTTTTCTATTTTCCTTGACTTTGCATTGTTTTCTTTCCCTCTACAGATTTCTTCAAAGTGAAGAAGACGAAGTTCCTGCATTACAAAGGTTCTTCTCGGAAGTAGAAAAGCACACATCGAACCAATGGACGATCACCTAGTGGTCGACATCCGTCTACAGGTCACCTCACATTGATATGTGTCATATCATATGTATATTTATGTAGCAATTCGTGACTGACTGTTCACAAGCTCATTCAGCGCGGGCTTTAAAACTTCTCTGACAACATATACCTTAGATTTCAGCAAAAGGAAGCTACCATTTTTATAGTTCATCAAGCTCAGACGGTTTTGTAGATAATTATAAATGTTCTATGTATTCTGTATACTGTTTTCCTCATCTTTATACTGTGAAACTTATTTGAATGCACTCTTAACAACATAACACAGGCTCTAGTATTGAGAGGTTAATTTTCTTCTGAATGGGCCTTGGATTTTGACCTCAGTCCTTGACCTTTTTCTCGCTCTTGCTAAAAGTCATAAGAGGTTTTGATTAGGCGAGTTACTATTCCTGGCCTCGTGCCACACTTAGCCTTTCAGTCTCACCCCGGGGTGCGATAGCACGAGTCGAGCCAGGGGTCAAAATCTCACCCAGGGCTCAAAATCTGGCAGCGCGACTGTGATTAGCTGCAGGGCAAAGGTCAGCGCTGGAGGTTTAGCTATGAGCTAATGCGGCCATCGCTGTACAACAGTGACTTAAATAGCTATTTGATTATTTATTTATTATTCACAATGCTAAATTGTAAAAAAAAACACCTTAGAAACAAAAATATAGACATGCAATGTATTAAATGAGATGAGACAAGGTGTTTGTGGAATCCTGTGCCATTAGTGCCCCAAAAGGTTATCATGAGTTGTTGCCACTTACTAATACTGGCCGTTTGTATTTAACACCATCACAACAAAACATAATAACTGCTAATCATATTAGCTTTCTGCTTTGCATTGTTGCATAATGGGCTGGTAAAATCTTATGGCAGCAGACCAAAACATACCTATAACTTTAGTCCGCTTCATGCGTGTAATAATGTAGCATTTTATCAGTGTGTCGCAGCTCAGAGGAACCAACACTTTGCTCCTTTTCTATATGAAGAGTCGAGCTGCTTCACTCTTCTGTTCCCTTCTATACGTGCTCGTGTGTAAACGCATAGATCTGATTGTGTATGAGTGTTTCGGTTTGGTGTGAATCTTGAGGTTTGTGGCAGCTGAGGCAGATAAAACCAAAGACGAATTGCTGTGCCATTAAATTAGAAACATGTATACAGGTCGCTCATCGGTCATAGAGGGTCTCAAACAAGTCTTGGGCTTTAAATAAGATGTGTTCCTACAGGCGTTTTATTTTTTTTTAATGGAAAACAAGCCATAATCAGGATTAATCCATTCCTACTACCTCATGAATTCAGTGAAACAAACAAATGTCATTTAAATGAAAGAAAACTAAACCAATGCAGCTCGGGGGTTGTTTTCATCTGCATGCGAAAGAGAGACAGAAACAAGGGGGGGGGGGGGGGGGGGGGGGGGGGGTAGTGGGTCTATTATTTTGTTGTGGTAAAAGCTGTCGAGGTTTAGCGCTCAGTGTAGGGTTTCACATCATGTAAAAGAGTCAGTGTGTCAGAGAGGGGCCCCGCTCCGAGCTGAGGAAACTAGGGTCCCTCAGGGGGAGGAGGAGGGGGGGGGGGGAGGCAGCTATTGTTGTCTCTCCCTTCCTTTGCTCCCACATAAATAAAGCAGAGGACTATTCAAGGGGGGGAAAGGGACAAGCTTTAATAAGGGAACCTTCACCAGAAAGTGTTCAGACCCCTTCATGGATCGAGGGATTTCCCCAGCCAGACAAGTGGCCGCGACACACACACACACTCTTTTGTTTATCTCAGTCCGCCGTCAGGAATCAACCCCCTCAGTCTGCCAAAAACTGTCATTAAAGCAGTTGTTCATAAATCTGTTACTCCTATAAGGCGCTGTTTCCCAGATCTAAAAATAGCAAATATGGCTTTTTGAAATTATTTGATAATTTACAGGATTTCTTTGTCAATGTATCGGTGTGTTTGTGTGTGTAAGAGAATGTGTGTGCACCAGACGAAACTTTAAAAAATCTATATTAACTTATGAGTTATGTTTGCGGTATAACTAATTGTGTCTTCCGGACCTATATATTTGCACTACTTTAAAAACATTGTTGACAAGTTAATTTAAAAAAGGAAAACAACTGTTCCCTGAGATACTGAGAACAGGTTGTACATTTTGTTTTAACAGTTTTTCACATTGAGAATTTTTGGCAGCATTGTTGGTGTTTCTTAAGTCTGTTTGGTGGAAAAACTCAATTAAAAAACCTGATTCGATAAAGTGTCAAGATTGATCTGTTAGTGTCTCGTTGTGCCCAAGCAAACTTCCCTTTTCAAAATCACGTGACGCAGCTATATCGAAGTGTAGCCTTATTTGTTTTTGTATATGCATGAATGTATGATAATCTTTGTACAACTTTTGTAATAATTTAATGCTGGCTTATGCCCCCTTTCATGTAAGCAGTGTATTTGTGTAGGATCATATCCTTTTTGATAATAATTGTAAAGATGTATTGCTGGGTTGTTGGTGCTTTGTAAAATGCCTTTAAAATGTGTCGATTTCATATAGCGTGCTCTAAATAATAAAATGAATGAATGAGATTCATATAAACTACAAAATGCTGGTCTGAAGTTTTTGTTTCCACTCTGGTTTTAGTTGTTAGGCATGGATGTATTACTAAGGGCAGTTTCTTCACTTATAGCGACCCCTGGTGGACTGCAGTGACATTGCACACAGTCAACTACCTGGAAATATACCAAAAAAACCCTAAAAGAAAACAATAGAACAAAATTAATTTAAAAAAAAAATCCCCCCATTTGTATTTTATACATTACACACAATTTACAAAATGTAATTCGCATTTATTTAAAATGAAAATTTGAATTTACATCAGTTAAAAGTCAAAAAGTACACATAAATAAAGATAAAACTAAAAGACACAACAGATAGTGTAACACATTCCACATAGGTTTCAATTTACATTCTTTTACACAAGGTCAAGACTCATTTTTAGCTCCGAGGCTCTTGGTTTAGTGCGAGGAACACGTCTCACATCACAGATGATGGCACGAAGAAGCCCTGATGTCAACGTTTCCAGATGTTAAAAGCACTTAAAGTGGTTATAAGCAGGGGAGAAAACGACTTGGTTTTTCTGTTGGCTATAGTGGTCTATAAAATCACAAATTAAAGTCTCTTTTTTACAGATTTCAACCAAAATCATCTTGCTTAAAAATGAAGGCTGGTTTTTGACACTGCTAAGACATTAACTCGCATAAAGCTGGTGTTTCATGAACATTTCCCCACTCAAACTTAGAAATAATTAAGTGTTTTACATTAAAAATATAATAAATCTGTTCAAACACAGATTCCCCCCAACAAACGTGCAACTTCACACAAGAAACAAATTGTGTTTTTTCTAAAATGTCAGTATGCAGTTCACACCTAAATGTGCAATAGGCATGCTACACTGTAAACTAAATGTGAGACGTGGGTTTTTCTACAGAAATGTGTTTCTGTCAGTTAAAAGGGTGTTTGTGAAAGTGTTTTTTAAAACAACTGCGTGTGACGTAAGACACTGAAACTTAAAAAAGGAATAAGCATATATCAATCCCTGACTGACATATATTATAAAGAGAAATGAGAGAACCAGTCCCCTTATACAGTAACCTGATTACACAAAACTGTACACAAGAGAAATCAAGTGGCCGGCCGCGCGTGTAAAGCTTCCCAAAACCCTGCTAAGGTCTGAGTGGTTCATTAAAATCTTTAAGACTTATTACTGGACTACAGTGCAATGTTATTCATCTGGACAAAAAATATCATACATATCTACAAAAGCTGACAATCAATTTATACATTACAATTATTATTCACATTCTTCAGGCAACTGAAAGTAACTTAAGAACTTCTTATCTAAAATGCCAATCTTATTTCTACATCCATTTAAATCCTTAAATATGTACAGTAGTAGTGTGATGGCGCAGATTGGACAGCAAAGTCCATTTAAAAAGTATATTCTTTTAAAACCGGCATTCAGTTTAAACTTCATATCTTTGTTTTCACACTAAAATAATTGAGCATTTACACTTTTAGGCTTTTAGTGACAGGATAAGACTGCAGTGTTGTGCTCTGTGACTGCGCCCATGGGTGTTAACCGTCCTGGCTGTGTGGAACAACAGCCCACCAATTTTTCCATCTCCCAAAACTCACCTAAAATGAGCAGATTGTGAGCTGCGTTGCCACTCGATAAGAGTAGCAACATTACAGCTGACAGGATGATGGAGCGTTCACAGCTGGCGACGCAGCGCTTGTCTTTCTCTCCACATCTCACGCACCTCTTTGTGGAGCAAAGGAGTGATGAACACAATGCTGCCCGCCGTCTGTAGCAGGAAATAAAAGGAAAGTTACACAAGGGTTTGCAAGAGGACACACTACAACAACACAGTAAAGAAAAGTGATGAAAAATTGGCAAAATAAATTGGTTTATGAGCCCGAAATTAAAATGTACTTTAGAACCAAGGAAAAAAAGACTAGTCACATTATTATAGTAAGTAAGAATTGGCAAAACAAAGTAATATTCATGCCAATATATTGTAAAAACAGACAGGGAATTTTCAACAACCGACATTTTGAAAAGCACAGGTGTTATTAACGATGGCTCTGCTTTGATGTTCACAGGTGTTACTAACGATACTAACGATGGCTCTGCTTTGAAGTGCACAGGTGTTTACCAACGATGGCTCTGCTTTGAAGTGTACAAGTGTTTACTAACGATACTAACGATGGCTGTGTTCATTAACGACCCTTATCATCTACACCTGTGCTTTCCCTACTGTGGAAATGTCTTCAGTTAAAAGGACTGCTGTGATAGGTGGACATTATCTCACCATGGCGATGAAGAAGTAGAAGACTTGAATCCAGCCCAGCTTGCTCTCTATCAGCGACACCAGGTACTGTAGGATGACAGAGATTACATGTATATAAAACAAGGAGTGTGCTAGTAGAAGGAAATAACATTTAAAAACTCAAATAAGTTAGAAAAATGTATTAAGGAACCTTAATAAAGAATCAAATCAAATCAAGTGTTATTTATATAGCACGTTTTTAAACTATTTTTGGTCGAGCCAAAGTGCTGTACATCAGGGTTTCCGCTAGGATTTTTTCACGCCGGTCAAATGTCCGGACAGAATTTATTTTACCGGACAAATTTGAAACTTACCGGTCATGTTTCAATCATAATAATAAGAATTGCAGCAGAGTTTCCGTTAGCAGGTAATTACCGGACTATGACCGGATATGCTGATGTTTAAAACTCAGTTAATGGGGCTCATTTTTATATTGCTTCAGTTTATAATCGTAACAGATCGAAAAATTCAGATTCATTTTTCAATAAATGATTCCACAAACAACAAACAACATAATTATTACATTCAAACAAACTACTTGTAGATGAAGTACATTATTCAAAAGTTTACATTAACTTTGAATAATTTGTATTATTAATTACTGTGTGTAAAAATGTGTTGGACAATTGCAGGACTAGCCCTCACTCCAGATTTGTTTTATTTCTGACTCGGATGATAAACCAGGCCTGTCATAAAATGCACCCCCCCCCCCCAAAAAAGATGTTTCTATTAATCCCACCCTCAAGCATTTTTCAGGGTATAGTTGTAGGACTAGTACCAATGAATGGAGCAAGTTTCATGAATGTGACACTTTTATTATGTAAGATAGCAAGGGGTGCATAACGTGGCAAAAATATGCTGACAAAGACTATGTAACATTTGTAAACTAACATTTTGATTATTATATGACAAATATATTAAATTAAACAATACATTTTAAAGCATGTGTATACAGACAGGACGTAACAATAATAAGAAGAACAAAAAAGATTAAAAAAAACAAAAACTGAAAAGGAAGTGACGAATGAATTTCGACACCACTACCATCAAATACGGAGCGAAAAGTTTAACCACAAGAATCAAGACTATATGAGCTACCACTAAACAACTCACAGTCTGACAATTACCATTAATAAAAACCCTGAACGTTTACTTTTCGTTTTAAACATCGTTTTAAGGTGTAAACGTGTCATTTAGAAATGCGCGTTCCCGTGACAAGGGGGGCATTTCATGATGGGGGTGCATCTGCGTACCGGTGAGTACCGGCCCAATTCAAGCACTGCCTTAGACCCTCACATCGTACAAGGAAAAACTTCTGGAGAAAAACCCACAGTTTAAAGGGGAACATGGGAGAAACCTCAGGGAGAGCAACAGAGGAGGGATCCCTCTCCCAGGACGGACAGACGTGCAATAGATGCCGTGTGTAAATCGAAGAGATAATACATTTTACAGCGTAGGTAGACCGAATGTTTGGAAATGCATGGTGTCGTTTTTCTCAAGAACAGTTTAAAATAACCATAGAAAATACCATAACACTCTCTGAAATGGGCAAAGACCGTAGTGAAAATAACTACATTGAGAAATGCAAGGTTTTCCAGTGTATACATTACAAAACAAACATTTTTAAATGTATTTTACTAAAAAAATAAACTAAAGAAAACTTATGGTTATAAAGATGGATAAATAAATGTTGAATCAATTCTGAACTTTTTGACACATGGACAATTAAAATGTACAAATAAATTGAGAGAAAAATGTATTAGATGACTTTAAATATATTGGCTCTTTTTTGGTATGGACTGAAGCAGCAGGGTAAATGTGGCTTAACAAGCCATGATGGACATTGAACAGCTTTACCTGTTATTAAACCTGGTCATTTCCTGATGATTTAATGCACTTGTTTGTAGAGCAAAGAGTTTTATACTGTAGTATTTTTTGCTTACCTGTCCCGCAGCGGCTCCTATACTTCCTGTCCCGTCCACTATGCCGGTGACTGTAGCCAAAGCCTTCTGACTCCCCCTCAAAGCGTCCTGCCTCCCCAGGTCAGCAGAGATGGCGGAGCTGATCATATTAGATGGACCGCCAATGAAGAAGCCCGTAGTTGTCAACAGCGCGGCGTTTATTACCTGGTCATTAGGTGAGTCTGAGGAGGACAGAGAGTGAGAAAGAGAGTAGAAGTGTCATACTGTGGCTGATATTGTGGTATTGACACAATCATGCTTATCAACGAATCGTAAACCATGTACTCACGGCTGTATCCCACCAGGGATGCCATCGCCAGCGCCAGACTGAGGGCCAAAACCGGGGATCTCTTGCCCATCAAGTCAGAAATCAAACCCTGAATCGTCCCTCCTGAAACAAAGACAAAAAGACAGACACACAATGAGAAACTGACATTCAAACTCTGTGGACATTCATGTATAAACTGAGACAGAGGTATTATTTTACTCAAAATAATTATTTGACCTGTACAATTATGCATAAGATTAGCAAACGGTAATACTGTAGACTAGTCACTGTTTTCGGCTTCCTTTATCAGAGAATCTTACTCATATTTGAAACCCAAAAACCACTTAAACATTAATTTGTATTATGGTAATGCTAAATCATTTTGGGTGATATTGACTCTGACTTTCCCGCCATAAAACTTTGAATGGTACTCCCATTACTTTGTCATAAAAATGTCATACATTTTTAAGAAAGGACCCAGGTACATCATTTGTTTAATGAAGTCCAATTGTGTGCTATCTACGTGTCAAATAATCTAATGGAGCATCATTAAATCCGTTATGACAAAATGTAAAGAATATTTATCTCAAAAACTCAATGGGGAGAAAAATGCAGATTCCCCTGCTGCTCACCGAGGATTCCTCCGACATCGTACCACACAGACAGGCGGTCAGAATCGGCCTCCTTCCAGCCAAAGTTGTTGGTCAGGTAGAAAGGGAGCCAGAAGAAGAAGGAGTAGTTGACCAGCTTCAGACACGCATACGCCAGGGAATACTGCAGGACAAACAGACCAGGAGAGTCAACAGCTTGTTAGTTTAAAAGCTTATTGTAAAAAACCTTTAGTTGGGAGTTGTCTACTCACCGGCAGCACTCCAGGCAGACAGAAGGCCTGGCAGAAGGTCACGGGGAGAGGGGCCTCAGCCAGAGGATCCTCCGGCTCCTGAATCGAGTGGTAATGTCTGTCGTACACCTCCACCTCGGCGTCTTCCTCCTCGTCGCTCATCAGAGGCCGGTGGCTGTCCGTGTCCGTCTCCACCGGACTCAGGCCAGTCTCTGCCTCCAAGCTCAAACCTGACACACACATACACACACAAGTGGTGTCAATCGAGATCTTAAATGCGTTATGGTTTCCAAATAAATCGCGTATAGGTTCAGGGCCCTAATATACACACATTCAGGATGTAGAGATTGCCTAAGATCAATCGTTTTAAGCAACAAAAGACCAAGTTCGGGATATATCAAGTGAGGTGAAAACGCACATAAAAAGGAATTAAGAGGAATTTCATCGAAAATACGGTCACTGGAGCATCATTTTTTGGTAATGTTTGTACACTAACAATACACGTTGTTCTAACATGTTCCTCGCAGTCCTTACCGACTTCTTTCGGGGAGGTCAGCAGGCCGAAGAACACCACCACCCCACCGGCAAACTGCACCACCGAGGTCACCAAGAAGGCGTACTGAACACAGCAGCACATCATGTTAACTTCTGGTTTCTGAGAATAGGCATTGTTAAATGTGTGGCGCTGGAATTTATTTATTTGTGCACCTGCTACTGGTGCTAGTTTCAAATGTGTTTCTTACCTCGTATCCATACTTGAGCACGCTAGAAGCCAGGAAAGCCCCCAGTATGTTTCCTACAGAGGCACAGGCGCTCCACAGGCCAAACACAAAGCCACGGCTGGAAGACAACATCATGGATTAAATTAGAAATAAATATGTACAAGTATTCTTTTTAAATGCCTCTGGTTACATTACATTTTAACCATTGCACTAAACTCCACGAACAGGTAAAGTGTGTCTAAATGGCGTCTAAGTTTAGGTAGCGGCACCAGTGAATGGATGTCTTTGTGTAATGTGTTTCGGTGTGTGGGTGTGTACCATAAAGCTCTACTTGAGAGACTGGAACTCTAGGCTAGATACTTCTAAATAGATAGATACTTTATTCATCCTAAATGTTGTCCCAGCAGCAGTGTTGTTAAGTATTACACATGAGTGAAAAATATTTAAAAGATAGAATAAGATACAAATATAATAAAACTAAACATTTGAATTAACAGCAAATAAATACAAAATTACAATAGAAAATACATATATCACTAGAGTATCTATCCATCCATCTATCTATAAAACAGAAATATACAGGAACATATTGACATTGGCCTAGGCTGGATAGATGTTGCAGTTGTAATTCTTGAACAAATATCAGATAAATGCAGGTTTAGTAAATAGACGCACCCCGCCTTGCCGAACCAGTTCCCCATGACGGCCACCACGCAGGGCCACACAGCGGACTGCAGCAGGCCGTTCAGCACCCACAGCCCGCAGTACAGATACACGTTGTAGATCTTGAGCCATTCGGTGAGAGTGCCAAACACAAACTCCTGCAGACACACAGTTAAACATTTCATACAACTTATTACACATACTAGTGTATTTACAAAACTTGTTGACGGATCTTTGATATTCAATTAAACGCACGATATGTTCTAATCTAATGGAAACCCTGTACAAAACAAATAGACCCAGTGTTTAAAACTGATTAAAGGGGCTCTATTTCGCTCATTTTCAATTTCATAGTTGTGTTTTGTGCCTCTACCATGACATGTTTACATGCTTTTATGTTCAAAAAGTGCTTAATTTTCAAGGGAAAACCCCAAAAAGAATAATAAGGGCCCCGGCCTGTAAAACACTGAATAAAGCAGTTTCACATCAATATACAGTGTTTCTCCAAAGCTCTTTGTCTGTCGCTAGCAGTTTCTTAGCTTTTTCTCTGATGACTTAAAGGTCCCATGACATTTCTACTGATCATAATTCCATTGTTGAGGTCTACTAGAATAGATTCACATTGTTCAATGCTCCAAAATCACATTGGTTTCTCATACAGCATCTCTGTATAGTATGTGTATTCACTCTCTGTCCTAAACGGCCTCCCTATGAGCCCACTGTGTTCTGATTAGTCAACCACCGTTACAGCGGAACATCAGTGATTATGTGTTACAATGGCGTTTGTTAGCAACCAGAAAATGACACCAGTAAGGACAAACAGATGAGAATGCTGCGTGGGGTCTGGGTGCCGTGTTGGCGGGACGTTGCAGGGCTCGCTGCTCCGCCCTTTGAGGCTCGAGGAGCAGACAGTGTGAGCTGTATTACTGGTGTCATTTCCTGGTTGCTGCGTGGGGTCTGCGAGACAGCGAGACACAGAGGAACTCAGCCTGAGCACACACATACACTCACAGCCAGGCTGTTCGCCACACAGTTCGCCACACACTCACAGCCTGAGAAAAGATAAGGCTGAGTGAGTGTGTGTGCCGGCGAAACTCTGCGGAGTAGCGCGGCTGAGAAAAGATAAGGCTGAGTGAGTGTGTGTGTGTGAGGAGCTCCACGGATTGGTCCATTTGCAGCTGGATATGGTTACGTCCCTTTACTCAGGAAGAAAAAAATGGAAAAAGAGAAATCTCCAACGAGGCGTTCTGGGGCAGCATAGACAGGTCTTTTCTGTGTTAGAGTTGTACTCCCTACAGGGTGTACTTTGAGGGTTTGTAAAAAAGCTACATAACACAAGGGGACGGGTAATAACCGGAAAAGCATGACATGGGACCTTTAAGATCCAGATGTCTGACGTCTTAAAACCTTCATCAAGTTAAAATCCATCCTTATCTTAAAAGTATGTTTGAATGGCTGATGCATGCTCAAAAGGGATATAATAGAATTCAAGGTAACCAAATTAAATGCAAAGTTTCCTTGATTAAAATAACAGATTTCTCTTTAGAAGTGTAGGATAATGTTACTCAATAAAAACATACAACCTAGGTGTAGTACTTTTTTTGACATGGTATAGGAAACTATAAATGAATAGTCGCAGAATGTACCTCTTGCCACTCACAAGAAGACATCATTAAGGATAACACACATTGAAACACACAGCATGTACTCACCACTGCAGCAGAGCCACACAGGCCGACGCAGAGCACGTAGCGCAGGTTCACTCTGTCCCCAATCACACCGCTGAAATACAGACCCTGTGTGGACAACATAAAGTTAGGCAAATGACAAAAAGATATGTGTTTCAGTTGTTTAAAACGTGTGTTAAAATCGTGTACCCCACTCACCACTGCGTATGAGAAGAGGAAGATGGTGTCCAGAGCTCCGAGGAACAGAGTGGCCTGCTCTTTATCTGCAAACAGATGATTGCCCTCCCATGTCTGGAACAGTCAGAGAAAAACAGTTTGTTACACATCCAGGGTGTTTAAATGTTAAGGGCTCTAACGCTGCTCTGTTCTACTGGTACCTTATCGGGAGAAAAAGCTGCTGCGCTGCCATTTGTAAAAGTTGGCGTCCACTGAGCGGAGATGCTGACTTTCACATTGCTGAACGTCTTTCTGGAGGCATGGAGCAGCACATAGCTGGAGAAACAGAGAACAGTTTGAATCAACAGGGATTTGATTGAGATTTGTTTAAACGTTCCACGTAGAATGAACGGGTCAAAGTTCATATTTAAGCTGGAGGCGATGCTGTTTAATATCTGTTTAACATCAGTTGAAAAGTCTCAATTATTTACGTATGAATTATACCATCACTCACTATAATCTGTACTATGACCACTAGAAGTCTTAGGCTACATCCAGAATGTTAAATTCCAAAGAAGTATCAGTGTAATTCTCCAGAAAGACTTGGCAGGAAACAATGGAATTCCACATCTAAATCTAAAACAGAAAAAGGAAGTGGCTGAAATCACGGGACTGTGTGCGGCTACCTGCTGCACACGGCACTTTGCTTTGCTCCTGATAGTGTTTGGACACGGCTGCAGACATGTGACACCACGTCTACTGTAATCAAAGATTAACAGCACTGACTGGAATAAACACACAGCATGGAATTTACTCAGTGGCCATACAAATGATTTTTATCCTCGTCTGTTTAACATTGCAAAACATTCTTTATTTACAGGGTTATAGAAAATGTGTGTGGGAGAGAAACTCCCAACTTTGGTCTAGTAACCCTTTTTAGTGGAAATCATTAGTTATTGTCCTTGTTATCTTGACCACGTCTGACCTGGGTTAGCTTTGTCTTATAAACCTTTCACCTACATGTATATCTCATCCATACACAGTGTATCCTCTTATTCAACCCCACTACTTTCTTGGAGTTTGTTCCTTCGAAACTGCAGCACAAAATTGGTTAAAAAACTCATTTTCCCCCATCTATCCAGTGACCGCTTGAACCAATCTATTCATTATTGGGTTTCCAGTTACTCTGAAGACATGAAGGGTGAACGGAAATATGGATACAGCAGGTTTTTAAGGGAAGACTTTAAGGATAACCTGGATTACCTAAAGAAGGTGAGGAGGAAGGCAACCAGATGGTGATGAGTGTACTGTGACAGGCAGCCACAGCACGAGGGAGGCATCACAGGGGCAGCCGGGGGGGGGGGGGGGGGGGGGGGGTAAGAAGAGGAGGTGGAGGACGGGGAAGGAGGAAGTGGTGGAGGTCTTCAGGGGGAACAGCAACAGGAAAGGGAACGGGTTCAGCTATAGAGTCCCGCTACGGCAGATGGTACAAGCACATCACTAGGGGAACAACAAAGAAAAGAAGGAATTGGAAACCATTGTTGAATTGTGTATTATTTCATACAGAATACTAACTGCAGAGAATTGGTATTAGTCCTTAGATGAATAACTGAGGACACAACAATTATTACAAGAGAAAATAAAAAGGATATGCATGAAGTAACACCTGATTTACAATCACCAAACATCCCAGGTTCAAAGCAGCTGACAATAGATTTCAAAAACGTTCCAAAGTAGGGGTGCATACCGGTTCCCGGTATTACCGAAATACCGGTTACTGGCGGCTACGGTATACCGTACAGAAATCAGATCCGGTTTTCGATACTTTTTTTTTTTTCTTTAAATTTATTTTTAGAAAAGTGAGGCGTAATATCCTTAAACTCGCGCCCAAACCGTCGAATTACGATGTCAATTTCGCAGTGAAACTCCGCAAACGAGTCACTTAAGAAAATCGAAAGTGTGGCTGCATATGACTGCCAGTCTGAATGGTGGGGTCTGTAATCACTGCCAGTCTGAATGGTGGGGTCTGTAACCACTGCCAGTCTGATGGTGGGGTCTGTAACCACTGCCAGTCTGAATGGTGGGGTCTGTAACCACTGCCAGTCTGAATGGTGGGGTCTGTAACCACTGCCAGTCTGAATGGTGGGGTCTGTAACCACTGCCAGTCTGATGGTGGGGTCTGTAACCACTGCCAGTCTGAATGGTGGGGTCTGTAACCACTGCAAGAAGTTTATTTCTGGGAAAGGTGGCAACACATCCAATCTCCAACCAATGCTGTCTCGTATGGCAACCAAGTACCTTTGTGTTCAGGGAAGCAGCGTGCCAAGCGAGAGAGTGTTCAGTTCAGCAGGTGATATCCTACGCTGTGAAAGGGCCCGTTTGGATCCAGAGAGCAGATATGCTCATCTTCTTGAAGATGAATGCACAAAACTGAACTGTGATGGGATTTGTTTTCTTTCATCAGGCAAATGTTGATTTTAATGATGCTATTTGTTTTATGTGCAATGCCGAGATCTCATGATCCTTTATGTGTTCTCTGGTCAGTCGAATCTCAGGTTAAATATTGATTATACTGGTGCTATTTTATTTTTCCATTGACAAGATGTGCTATCAACGCCTGATGGTTGTTATAAATGATATTGCAGAATCTTTTTTCTTCATAGATAACGTGTTTTTCATTGTTTGTTCAGTACTAAAAGGTCCAAGTCCCACAATTGAATTTAATATTCATTTGACATGTTAACTATATCATAAAGCGCTTCATGGGAGTAATTGCGGGATGATAAAATGTTTCCCTTATGCAACATGAAAGTATCACGATATGTATTGGTTGAGTATCGGTATCGTAAAAAAGTCAACGATATGCATCCCTATTCCAAAGTTAGGGAGTACTGAATTTGTACCTATTTTACCAATCTGAGATGCTAGCTCGTAGAAGGTATCCGTCCGTTTGGGAGTAAAAAAACGAATAGAATCTTTTTTTAATCCTGATGCAATTCTGATACTTCAACTTTGAGTATCTGCCGATACCAAGTACTGATCCAATACCAGTGCAGTACAAGCAAACTTATACTCGTGTTTTTAAAAGGTAGACATGATACCAGATGTTGCAGATGTATGAAAAATTGGCACAGTGACTGAATGGATTTATGTTTAATGTCAACGACAAAGAAACTGTATTTAATGTGTATCAGTTATTGCTTTGCTTTTTCTAATAAACACTAGTATGAACGTCAAGGGCCTCACTTTCATTTCCTTCATAACAAGCATATGTTTTTTCACATGACGTTTACAGCACCCATTCAATTCTGGCTATTATCTAAGCTGCCGGCGAGGGAGAGTGTAAATAGATACATATTTACTCTGTTGGGTACTTTAACTTGTGGTTGAAAAGAACTAAAGAGTGCTTTTAAATCAATACATCTTGTAGAGTAAAGCACAAGTATCAAAAATATTGTACTTAGGTAAAATACTTAAGTAAATGTACTAAGTGACATTCCACCACTGCCTGTTCCACAAGAATGCCTCTTTTTTCTTGCAACATATGGCAGGTACAGTAAGTGCTCACCTCCTAAAATGCTTGTTAGAGAAACTCCCTGAAGGTAAAAGGGATATGCAATGTTTGGTGATAATTTTAAACAGAAAGCACCATTACACTAAATCACAGTAAAAGGGAAAAGGTAAGCAGGACGTCGTGTTTAAAGGACGCCATCAATTTTCTCTAGATCTCATTACACAAGCTTAATCACTATTGTCATGATTTTAGTGGTTAAATAAATGGTTTAGTGTGTTATAAATGAACACATCATCTTTTGTTACATTTTGGTCAGTTTTAAATGGAGAATGGACTACTTTTACTCAAACAAAACAGTCTCTGTCCACATTAGTGAGTGACAAGGCAGCTAGCTTTGGTCACATTTGTTGACAGTAGCCTCCATCTACATAGCCAGTTCCGGGCTCGTATTACACGTAAAAATCAAAGCAAGCATATATGAACAAAATACTGTTAGTTGCAGTTTCACACTCTTAATAAAACACATATAAACCAAGTGTTTTTCTTACCTTTCTGCTACTGTAGTCGTTGCTGGCTTGTTCTCGGTGTGGCGTCGGTTTGTGTTTACTGTGCACTCTGGTGTCGCGGAGGTAGCAGCCCGCAGAGCCCAGAGACTCAGTGCTGCCCCCGCAGGACAGGAGAGGAACGACAGGCTGAAAATAAACAGACAGCTGTTGAGTCTTCACCTGTCACTGCAACACTTGTTACATGGTTTTAAAAAGTCCCCGCCAAAAACCATGTAGTTAAATACCCTGGCTGCACTGTGTGACACTGACAAAGGGATCCGTCACTGAGTTTTGCCTGCACTTCGATTCTGGTAAGCCTTTGGTAAGTACTTTTACTTCACTTGAGTATTTGTATTTTATGCTACTTTATACTTTTACTCCACTACAATTTGGAAGCCAACATTGTGCTGTTTACGCCACTACATTTATTTGACAAAATGATTCTAAAGTGGGACGTTACCCACGGTAAGTACTTTTACTTTTTGTATTTTTTGATGCCATTGCCATAACTTATAATTAAGTAAGATTTTAAATGCAAGACTTTTACTTGTATTTTTACAGTGTAGTATTTATACTTTTACTTAAGTTGAATATCTGAGTACTTCTAACACCACCACTGTTAATTATCGAATTAACAGTTAACGAGTTTAACACATCTTAAAAGATGTCAACAAATATAAGTCCATGTAAAAAAAAAAATGTGTGTAGACAAAACGTACATAACTCGCAGAAACACAAAGTAGCCTATTTAGTTGTTTGCTTTCTATACTGACTTTTAAATCAGTGCCTCTGTAATATATGACTTAAAGCTTACCTCTTAGAGTTAATTTATATTAAAAAAAACACTTCCTGGTAGTTGGATTTTCATTGGCATTACCATTTTAAGAGACTTGCAGTTTTCAAATCCCTTGGAACTCTCTTATTCATTTCCATGTAAGTGAATACGCCCCGGGGCAAAGAGGGTGGGCTGACATGCTACAGCTGCACCAGCAACTGTGGCTCAGAAGCAGTTGTGACGTGAATTCCAAAGAACCGCAGATTTGGAGGGAAATTAAAGGGGCCCTATTATGGTCATTTTCAGGGTTCATATTTGTATGTAGTGTTTCTACTGTGACATGTTTCCATGCTTTAATGTTCAAAACGGTCTTTATTTTTCTCATAATGCCTGTGCTGCAGCACCTCTTTTCACCCTCTGTCTGAAACCAGAGCCCAGTCTGCTCTGATTGGTTAGCTCTGTTTGGATTGGTCAACTGCTTAGAGATGACTCTCCCCTCAGCCTATCACGTACAATGTGATGGAGAGCTAGACGATAGAAGCGCGAGTGTTTCGCAGTGATGTCACGATGTCAAGAAAGTAAACAAAGGACTACATTCGATGTGTTTCAGATACAATGACGTTTGTTACTTGTGTAAGTCATTCCTCTGCAGTTAGTATAGGCAACATTAAAGTTATAAAGTAGTTCAAAGTAAGACTATTAAGAGACATTCATTCATTCTACATAGCTTGTTCATAATGTCAGCTGTGAGAGGGACCACCAGCAGAGAGGGAGCGAGAGGGAGGGAGAGTTAGGGAGGAAGTCATATCCAGTGTGTGTGGAGAGAAAGAGTGAATGAAAGTTGAAGATTGGGAAAGATACAGGGAGAGAAGCTTGTGACGACTCACTTCAAGCCTTAAATCAAGTTAGAAAACTTATTGCGGAAGATTACATCTGGAAATACAACACACTGGTGCTTTGGAGATTATACCAATGGATACCTTGAATTCACCAGCATTATGCTCCCATTTCACAAGAAAACACATGGAAACTATACGATGGAAAGAGGTAAGAAGCGGATTTCATTTAGTGAGTTAAATATACAAAATACAGGCTGTTTGAGACTTCCTTCTGAATTTAATTCAATCATATATTATGTTCTGCTCTGTCGCTTTATTAACTGTAAAACCAAAATTGGTGGGAAAGCAATTCGTTTTGGAAGGGATCTTACCATATGTATTTTGTAGAAGAACGTATGTCATTTTGATTAACTATGCAGCTCTGGATGGCTTGCTATCTTTATCACACAGTAACAGTGCGTTTGAATGTATTTCCCAGCTTATCAGCTACGTCTTTAAGGGCTTCATGCTGTCCCTCACTGTTATTTGGATTACATATCAACTAAACAAATGATGACAACGGCCCCAGAGCTGGGAAATTACAAAGCGCTATCTTAGAGGCCACTGAACTTTGAAACATGGGCCTTTAGAGATGTGAAAGTATGAGAGTCAAGATGAGAGGAGGAAAAGCAGAGCAAAGGTTAGTGTCCTGTGAGTAGAACGCAGCAGAAGAAGCAACAATACAGTAATTCAATCAGGAGAGACTTCATTTTGTTTAAAGAACATTTATTGACACATGTCATATGATAAATATTAAGTCTTTGGCGATTAGACCCTGATCCTGAAATCGTATATATCTAAAGGGGGAAATGCAGCCGTGAGCATATAGGGAACCCCCCGGGGTCTAGACACTGGTGATGATGCTGAAGATCTGGATTTGATGAGGAGATGGGATGAGGTCTTTGGATTAGCTCTCTTGGCACTGGATATGACGAAGCATGAACACCTGAAATCACAGCTGACTGCAGGAGAGAGGAGAACCATTTTAAAGTTTGGCTGCAGCACAGTGATTGGCTGCTGGAGATTGAGGTGAATGTAATAGGTTATAGACAACGCCCGTGATGAGCTGATTATATGCAGCTGCGGAGTGAATGTATATATACCCAGTCTTCCTGAACGAACTTGCGCTGAGCTTCATTTAAAGAAAAGCTAGAGAAGATTGATTGAATCACGCAAGAGCTCCCCAATGACTATTGAGATGCTGGTTTTTGGTGATGACCTTCTCAAGGGAGTTGCACTGGCTGTCATGTTTTTCCTTGAGTCTGCCCAGCTGGCCCCAGAATTTCATACATATCAGATGTGGATGAATGGTCGCACGGCCTAAAATGTCTTATAAAAGACCTTTATATCATCAGGGTATATGCAGGAAGTCAAATTTAAGACCTTTTTTAAGACCCTTTCCATACATTTTAAGACCTCATCGCCACTTCAAGTTTTAACCGGTTACATTGGCGACACACTTTACCTCACATTGACTATATACAGTATTGATTGTCCTTCCTCCTTATCTTCCAACCATTTGGACACAAACTTGCATTTCCCCATAACGATGTTGTTTAACAACCGGCGTAAACGGACCTTCGCGCGCTATCAAGCAGTGAGCGTGCGATGTCCTGTTCAGATGACGTCAAATCCAACGGGATGCCATAAATAAACTACACCGAATCACACTACACACCTACGCAATGATTACATTCAGGCAAACTGTAGAATACAACCTCTTTGGACAATTTATATACTTATTGAAAACAAGCTACAACATGTAATACCTTGGAAAATGCCGTTTAATACTTTTTAATACTTTTTAATAGCCTTAATTTTCGCTAAATTAATTGATCAACTTTTAATACTTTTTAAGACCCCGCGGACACCCTGATCATGCTGAAACACAGTGTGGGAGAGAAAATGATCAAGTGGGCACAGAGACTCATGAAAAAAGCCTCCGGATGAATTCAATTGATTGGCTAAACATTTCTTTTTTTTTTCTGTCTCAGGTGTTGAGCAATCATGGCGGCCTCTAAGAGAATGACCATCACTCCGGACTACATATACGCCACTGTCAACAGGTTTGTAACGCATTTCCTATAAGAGAGGGACATTTTGGCCTCACAAATTCCTCATTTGAAATAAGTAAAAAAATGCTTTAAGTTGCCCTTTACTCATCACATCCCCTAAAAAAAAGAGGTCATTCATCTTAGGGCTTCCCATTTCCTCTTGTTTATTTAATTAAACATTACAGTTTGATGAAATGGGCTCCGGTCCAAGTATGTGTATATTTAGCGAGGCCGATGAGAAGGAGATGCTCGGTCATAGGCTTGTCCTCTGGCATTTTACTCTCAGGCTGTATTTTCCCACTGTCGCCAGAAAAAGACTTAGTGTCCCCTAACTGGCAGTGACCGTACTCAGAAGTTCAGGAAACTCAATGAAAGTCATGTTATTTAGTCTTTTGTAGCATAGTATTGTATTTTTTTTATTGAATTTAGGTAATCAGTGATTCAATTATCATTTTGAAATCTGTGTTTTACTGAAGAATGCTATAAAACTGTGGTTCAAACTGCTCCCAGTAAACATTGTTGTGTGTGTTTAGGTTAAAGAAGAGCCGTGCTGGTGAAAAAGGTGATTTCCATTTTGCTTCAGGGGACAACAACAACGTGGGACAAAGAAGAGAGAGGGCACACAAACTTCCCTTCACCCCGTTAGAAAACCAGAGGGAAGAATCACCCATGATGGCGCACAGGAGGCCGAGCTTCGACCCTAACAATGAGAACACTCTCCTGGTAGGCAACAAGCTCCCCAGATCCAATGGAGGCAAAATCAAGGACAAGATTTCTTTATGGGAGGGGAAGGAACCCACTCATTCACCCATTACCTCAGCTTCTTTGGGCCAATGCCACAGCATAACAAGGACAGAATCCCTTACAAAGAATGGTAAGAACTCTGATGGACTGAGTGAAGAGAGTTGCAAGAGAGTAGCCCAAAAGGAAAAGGAAACTCTTGGTAAAGAGAATGTAGGCAAACTTGGGGATTCAAGGCCTTGTTCACCTGTTGAAACTGGGAAACAGCAAAGAGGGACGCTCAAGAACAGCAAGCACA
Source organism: Trematomus bernacchii (assembly GCF_902827165.1). NCBI lineage: Eukaryota > Metazoa > Chordata > Actinopteri > Perciformes > Nototheniidae > Trematomus > Trematomus bernacchii. The sequence continues at coordinate 5,067,233 of NW_022987608.1, forward strand.
GTGAGAGCAAAAAAGGGGAGGATTGCGGCGGAATAGATCACGAGAAAGAGAACGTAGAAAAGCTTAGGGATTCAAGGCCTTGTTCGCCTACAATAGCAGTGCAGCAGCAGCAGATGGGGACGCTGAAGAAAAGCAAAGAAAGGAAAACAGCAGAACAGGCCAACCAGGAGAAGAGAGCTGTGTTCACCCTTTTTAAAAACCTGGATGCAATGGGGGAGAACCATGGGAAAAGTCCTCCAGAGCTTGGGAAGTACTTCAGCCCACCTTGCAAGGACAAACAGGTAGTTATGGGTCAAACTGGTTCAGTGAAAGGGACGCAGCACCAGGAGAATGTGTACACAGAGCCGGGGTCGCCCCCTATCAACCCAGTGCCCAAACCCCAACGGACCTTTGAGCATCCGACTATCGTCGCCATCGGGAAAAGTCAGAGTAAGGGCAGAGAGCAGAGGAACCTCCCCCCACTGCCCTCCACCTTGCCACCCACCTCTACAAAAACGTCCTCAAAACCTCCCTCTGGTGTCTATGGGAGACCCCGGGGTGAGAGAGTCAGAGACAACATCGAAAGGTATAAATGAAACAGCAATAGTTGGTCACAGCTTAACCAACATCAAATACAATGTTAGTCCTGGTACGCAAAACAATACAGCATATTACAGCAAAGGGTAGACAATGTTGTACAAATTAATACAACGTAGAAAGCTCATATACTGTACACTCTTTTGCATTTTTTTGTTCACCATGACAGGAAATCCTTTGAGTTTGACGACCTCAAAAGGTCAACTAGCCCGCTTTTCTCTCGCCTACCAGAACATCACTATGAAGACATCCCAGGTCAGAAACCTCTAATATCCATCAGTGATCTTTGAAATGTCTCTTGCCAAGAGTTAGACAAGTACATCAATACCACTTATAGGTTGTTTTTAGTGAACATGATCCTACGACTACAACTACGCTAATTAGCTTATCCTAGCATTAAGACCTGAAACAGGCCACTTTTGTTGTTTTGAAGGGGGTTATTTGCTTATTTATTGGCATGGTGAAGTGTTTTTTTGGGGTGTTTTACCTTTGTACACAGCCAGGCTAGCTATTTCCAGTATGTGTGTTAAGCTAAGCTAACTGTTGCCTGTCTGTAGCCTCATATTTGTTGAAAATGGTATTGATCTTCTCATCTTACTCAGATGGTATGAGTATTTCCCAAATTATCAAAATATTCTCTTAAAGAAGTTAAAAGGTCAATTTTACAGATATGTAAATTCTGACATTTTCCGAATACCGTTTTGGAATCCCTTATTATTTAAACCTTGCATTTTCAGAAGAATACCTCTAAACATGTTGAATATAACCCTCTTTGGTCTCCTTGCAGACTCATCCAAAGAGAACCCATATGAGGACATAGAGTTGGAGAGTCAATGCTCCCAGCAGTCTTTGCCCTCCTCTCCTGGTGCAGAAACTACCAAGGTTCCTGGAAATACAAGCCAAGCATAATGATTTACAGTGACACCACTTCTTATTTCAATGACTGTGAGAATGTATTTAATTCTTATTTTATGTCCACAGACCTTGAGGCCAGGCTTCTTCAGGCAGAATTCAGGCAGGGGCTTTAAGCTGCTGGACCTGCGGAGAAGCAACCAGTCGCCCCACAGCACCAGCAGTCGGGGGGTTTCATCTCCACCCCAGCTCAGCCCTCCCTCCACTCCTGGGCCTGAACACACTTACTGGCTCTCTGGGGATACTTACAGCCGCACCTGCCGCAGGATACCAACGGTGTGTGTTAAAGTGCATACTTTAGGGCTCTTAATGTATTTTCTTATGCAGGATCCCTGAACTAGAGCAGATGTGTTATCCACCAACCCTAATGCTTACCATATAATTTAAAGATTATGTTCAGAATATCAATTGGTGCTTTGTTCTCATCCTTAAGAAAATATGTCATGCTGCACTCTGATTCAGAGCTCTTTCCCAACAGGTCGTGCTTAGAATCAACAGCATCTTTGAGGCGAAGATCGGGAAGAAACATCTCCGAAGGATCTATCATTACGCTGAGACAAGCTCAGGGAGAGGTGATGATGTTCAAATGAATCTTGTCTTTGTAATTTCTAATGTTTTAAAATGTAGAGTTTTGACTTAATTGACCCATCTCTGTTTGCAGTAACAGATGAGAACAGTGACTCTGAGAGTGAAGTTGAGGAAAGATCAAGAGGTAGATGACACTAGAACACTTTCTGTACACTGTCTTGTAGTTTTTGACATCTCCAATTTATACAAAAACATTCCTCTATTCCAGCTCATCGTCAGCGTCTCGTGTCAGTCCAGTCCATACTGAGCCAGCCAAGCCAGGCTCAAGTCCATTACAACGGTTCCAACACCAGCAAGCGCTCTCGGGAAAAGGAGCTCCACCAGCGTCAGCTGTTTGAATATTTTCTAGTTGTGTCGCTGCAGAAATCGAAGGCTGGTGCCCACTATCTGCCAGAGGTCACACAGCAGTTCCCACTAAAGGTCAGGAGCAGAGGAGGGCATGAGGCCTAGCTTGCTTTTTTCATTTCATTTTCATTTAATCGTTTATTTGAAGAGGGACAATGCACATTGATGACAATTTTTAACAATTAATGCTTCAAAATGTAAATATGCCGGATTTTAGCTTTTAGCTCATTTCCATCCGTAGTCCCTGACATACAACATTTAAGAACATGACATTTATATACATAGCAAAAATAAATACATGATATGCAGAAAGAGCATGAGCAGCATATACAAGCTCAATGTAGCAGCTACGACATATATAGTGCAAGAGAAGATAAAAGAGCTACATAAAGTGCAAATGGAGATACCCCTGTATTAAAATGCATTTAGAGGTGATTGCACGTTTGTTTGTTTCTCAACCATTCTTTGAGTTGACCTTTAAAACTGTTCAAAGTGGGACCTTTGTATAAGAGCAATTGAAACCTTTGTATAAGAGCAATCCACAGATTTGTCAAAGTAAACTTAGATGATCGATGACATCTTAGATATCTATAGGACGAGGGATCTGGAAAGGTGTACTTAAAAAGGCTAGCCTGTTTATAGGAAAATATAGGACCCAGTCTTTAGTTTTTTGACTTACACTAAGGACTGAAACTCAGGATATCTTCGCCTCTGTTGCATATTTCTTTCTTTATTTTTCTTTAGCGAGTCCCAACACTTTAAACAAATGCAATACTAAAATCCCTGAAGTACCCATTTATCTCTTGGGAATGCCAAGAAATATCTATTTACATATTTGATCCCAGACAGAAAGGCCCACCAGCCAAGATAAATCAGAAAATCTGATATAGCAAGGTTGAGCTTTAAATGTAGATTGATTTTTTTTCATGCAGCAGCATTTTTATCTAACCCTATAATAATGTATAACCCTAAATGAGGCGTTGATTAGTTTATGGAAATATAAAGCATTAAAGACATCGCTGCTCTGGTTTTGTTTCAGCTGGAGCGGAGCTTCAAGTTCATGAGGGAGACGGAGGATCAGCTGAGGATCATCCCTCAGTTCTGCTTCCCTGATGCAAAAGACTGGGAGCCGGTGGAGAACTTTCCAAGGTGAGAGTGTAAAAATTGTCTTAAAGCTACTGTTTATATTAAGGTTAAAATAAGACCACATTTTATCATCACTAAATGACTTGACTGCTGGAATGGACTGTCTCAAGTTTGACCCCATTTTGCTAAAAAATAATAAAGTTTGTTTGTAAATAATTACATTTTTCATATGCAATCAAAAATATGGTAATCACAGTTTTATTTGTGTATTTGTTTTGGGTCAACCTTCATAGTGAGATGTTCTCCTTTGTTTTGACGGGAGAGGATGGGAGCAGGAGGTTCGGATACTGCCGCCGTTTACTGGTAAATACAAATGAGTAGAATAAATAAGTGCACTGCTACTGAACAGGAAGTGGCTAAATACCACGATGACGGCTGAGTAAATAACCGTGCCAAAATAGTCTGCGTGCCTGTGGGAAAATAGTCCATCTGAGAGTCTGGGAGGAAGTGTGTGTGTGTGTGTGTGTGTGTGTGTGTGTGTGTGTGTGTGTGTGTGTGTGTGTGTGTGTGTGTGTGTGTGTGTGTGTGTGTGTGTGTGTGTGTGTGTGTGTGTGTGTGTGTGTGTGTGTGTGTGTGTGTGTGTGTGTGTGTGTGTGTGTGTGTGTGTGTGTGTGTGTGTGTGTGTGTGTGTGTGTGTGTGTGTGTGTGTGTGTGTGTGTGTGTGTGTGTGTGTGTGTGTGTGTGTGTGTGTGTGTGTGTGTGTGTGTGTGTGTGTGTGTGTGTGTGTGTGTGTGTGTTTCAGTGCTATTAATGTTACAAACTAAATATGTTTTAACTTTTTCAACTTTAACATGGCCTCTGTTATGTGGAAACACTGCATTGCTTGAGTTTTGCAACAGTTTTCGACTTATAAAATACTTTAGAAAAAACGCAGTTATTAATCCACAAACACATGGCAGTTAAACTGATTTCCTTAAGTAAACTTCCACCCTTTTTTTTTCAGCCCAGTGGAAAAGGTAAACGTCTACCAGAAGTCTACTGTATTGTCAGCCATCTTGGCTGTTTTAACCTGTTCTCAAAGGTAAACAACACCCGCTGGCCTCCAATGATAATATTATTGGCTTATGAGTAATGAGGTACTTACAAAGTGTGTGTGTGTGTGTGTGTGTGTGTGTGTGTGTGTGTGTGTGTGTGTGTGTGTGTGTGTGTGTGTGTGTGTGTGTGTGTGTGTGTGTGTGTGTGTGTGTGTGTGTGTGTGTGTGTGTGTGTGTGTGTGTGTGTGTGTGTGTGTGTGTGTGTGTGTGTGTGTGTGTGTGTGTGTGTGTGTGTGTGTGTGTGTGTGTGTGTGTGTGTGTGTGTGTGTGTCTACTGTGTGTGTGTGTGTACTGTAGGTGCTAGATGAGGTGGAGAGGCGTAGGGCTTTGTCTCCCGCTCTTGTGCAGCCTTTCATGAGAGCCATCATGGAGGCTCAGTTTCCAGCTCCAGGCCGAACCATCACCATTAAGACTTTCCTCCCCGGCTCCGGCACTGAGGCGAGTGACAAAGAGATATTGAAAAGAAGATCCTGTTAACCTTTTCCTTTAAAATATGTTGGATTGTCCGTAAAAAAAAAGTGGAAGAAGTTGTGCAATTTAGCTAGTTCTTTGCTATATTTTACTAATTTTTTTTTGTTATTATTTCACCCACATATGCACAAAGTAATGATTTAAACCACTTAGCTTTCTGTATTTATTTGTCTTTTTCAAAATGTGGGATTGGGATTTTAGCCTTTGCAGACCGCTGACATGAACAAAAACCTATACAAACACACGACTGCAAAAGGAAACCCCCAAAAAGCATAATAAGGCCCCTTTAACAAATGATATTGAATAACCTTTTCAATAGAGAGAAGTCCTGATAATTCAATGTGACAAAGGTCTTTTTTCAAATCGACTTCCAGAGATAAGTACCTCAAAAACTAGTTAAAGGCTAATGAGTAAAATGTAATAAAAACGGTATATATGATGCTCTATAACTTAGTTTCTGTGTCCATCTTGTTCCCAGGTGATGGAGCTGTGCCGGCCCTCTGACTCGCGCTTGGAGCATGTGGACTTTGAGTGTCTGTTCTCCTGTCTGAGTCTGCGCCTGCTCCTCCGGGTGCTGGGCTCCCTGCTGCTGGAGCGGAGGGTCATCTTCACCGCCGACAAACTCAGGTTGGAGATATTTATCCTTACACAACACACACTACAATCTTCTCTATTGAGACAGCCCAATAGGAGGTAGCACTGAACATCCTGCCTCCACTGTTCATGGGATTATGCAGCGGGCAGATATGAGCTGCGAGCGTCAGGGATGTTTTCTTTGTGAAGCTCCCGGGTGGTCCAGTCCCTCGTTTTTTTAACATTTTTATTCAGGGAACATCCCAGAGAGATATTTTGAGTCCAGCTCTGTCGAGTTTTTGTTGTGCTGGGACCAGTTTGTTTGTTCTGCAAGAGAAAGCCAGTGGGAGTCAGAGAGAGCGGTCACAGTAGTGGAATGTGAAGATGAGTGACGTAAATAAAACAAGTATGTGCTTTCCTCTCTGGGAAATGTTCAAGGGCCTAGAATTTGGACACTTCTCTACCATTTTCCAGCGACGACACTATTGTCCCTAGCAATAGTTTTGATACAAAAATGTACACAACCACTGTTTGTGTTAATACATTTGGTACAGAAGGTGAACTGATCTTTGAGCATTAGAACGTTATTCTCATTATAATTACAACTCTGTCTAATATCATCATTAATGATATTACTTTTTTTCATGTGAAGAAAAACTGCTTGAGCTAAGGCATGTATTTTTGAATAAAAAATGTATACATGTGACATTTTTTGAATAGAAAATGCACATGCATGGACTAAATGAGTCATAAATCATTATAAAATAAAAGAAATAAAATGTTTTATAGATTATTATAGTAATATTGCAACTTGCTCCTTGAAAAATAAGGACTTTTCCGCATTAAGAAAATATTACAACTTCTCAAAGAACACAGTTATGTGGGATATGTTTTGAACAAGATTAGAAATCTTGCTGAAATACGTCCAGGGGCTTAAAATAATGCTGCATGCACATTCGCAGAGGTTTCGTACCAAAACAAAACACAAATAGGACGAAAGAGTTACTCATTCCTACGTGTGTGCTGAATTAGCAGGACTGAGAATGCATTATATCCTATTGTATTTACATATTTTGCCACGTTGCACTTCAATTTTGTGTTTCCCTTTACATAAATTAAGCAATTTCCGCCATAAATTGGTGCATAAAAATCCACCAGAATGCAGCAAATGAAGAATTTGACCTCAAAATGTATACTGTGTCTTATAATGTGTCCCGCATATGTTTAAACCTTCTCCCTTTGAAAACCCCAGCAGGGAATATTCAGAGATTACACTTTATTTTAGACCATAGCATTAATGTGGTTAAACGAACGTTACTCACTTTCTGTAGCTTTCTCTGCCGCAGCATCATCTGATCTTCCTCCACTCTATCTTCTCCTGCAGTACTCTCTCCCAGTGCTGCCATGCTGTCGTGGCGCTGCTCTACCCCTTTGTGTGGCAGCACACTTACATCCCTGTGCTGCCGTCGGCCATGCTGGACATCGTGTGCACCCCCACCCCGTTCCTGGTGGGCCTGCTGTCCAGCTCCCTGCCCCAGCTCACTGAGCTGCCCCTGGAGGAGGTCAGAGACATAATGATTAGCAGATACTGTATGAAGGCAACTGGAGTCATCAAAATAACCTTTGACTTATTTGCATCTGTAGAGTTTTATCACATCAATACTTTATGGCAAATTGTTGTATGACCCTAACCCTTTCATTGTCAAACAATAACCATTAAAACATTTATGTGTACAGGTTCTGGTTGTGGATCTTGAAAACAGTCGATTTCTCAGACAGGTAGGCCAAGGGTTGAATTATATTTGTGCACGTTTTTATGGTACTTCATGACACTTATGGATGTGGACCAAATTATTGAATCCTTAGTGTACTTCAAAATGAATTTTCGATTCGCCATTTGTCCCATTTAGTTGGACGATGAAGACTCCATTCTGCCATCTAAGCTCCAATCAGCCCTGGAGAATGTTCTGGAGAGGAGACGAGAGCTTGCTAATGAGAGAGGAGGAGACACACCTGGTGGTGAGATTTAGTACAGACTGAAAGTGAAAACTAGCCATGAATGCTATGTCATTTATCAATTAAGCAACCTCAATACCTTCGTTTATCCTCTTCTGTGCAGATTCGGGCCATCTTAGCACCGTCGTGTCCGAGGCCTTCGTTCGTTTCTTCGTGGAGCTGGTAGGCCACTATCCACTCTTCATCACCGGTGAACGGGAGGACGGCTACTCCTCCTCCTCTTCCTCCTCCCCGGTCCCCTGCTACTTCCAACGCGAGGGTTTCCGTAAAGCGATCCCGTCTAAGACAGTGCGCCGGTTCCTGGAGGTCTTCATGGAGACCCAGATGTTTGGCTGGTTCATCCAGGAACGAGAGCTCCACAGGCAGGCTCTGAGAGGTGAAGAGGGGCAGTGAAAAGAAGAGGTTTGGGTGTTGGGAGGTTATGCAGTGACTCATGATTGTCTTTCTTTTGTCAGGATTATTTGAAGTGAGGGTGCAGGAGTATCTGGACTCCATCCACGAGAATGAACATCGGAGGGTCAACAGGTTTCTCAAAGGCTTGGGTAAGGTTATTTCCCAGAAGTCTGTTCCAGAATATCTATTGGTGGTTAAATCTCACCTAACAACACTCTTGTTTCTTTTCCTTTACTCCAGGGAATAAAATGAAATTTCTTTCCAAGAAATAATGCATCTACAATGCTACACAAACTAAAAAAGAAGATGCACCGAAACACGGAGATACTTCACGGACTGCAGAAATCCGATAAAGGAAATTATCATTTGAGTTCTTTTTCAGAGATGCTTGTTGACACCGTTCTCATCTGAGTCAATGTTTGAGGGTGTTGCTCAAGGACTTTTGATACACATAGGGGAGAAATCCTGCTGTATTTCACATAAATAAAACCTCCAAAACAAAGGTTCCTGGTTTCCATTAGCACAGATAATAAGATAAACAATGTATAAAGAAATAGGCCCTGAAAGAAATATGATGGAATGTGAATGCTTCTATAGGGCATAAGGGGTCAATGAATGGCTTGAAAGGTACATAAATGAAGTGTGTAGTATCTACTTTACCTCAAAGCTTTCAGACATAGTATTTCTATAAATCCACTGGGGGGCAGTAGTATATTCTCTGTGGTTATATGTCTTGACACAGGCCTGCTTTCCCGCTCTTTAATGCTGCAGTTTTACTTCAGCCATATCAGTGGCGAAATCACACGTAAATAAATAATAATGAAAAAAAGTGGTGAGTTATTTTCTTGATGTTGTTATCTTTTTCCCATCCAAACAAATACCCACGTCTCCTATAATCATAGCTTTGCATATTTAGATATTGGATGTCGTATTTGTAAGCTTTGTGAATCTCTTCCCCCACCGTCCTCCAGTTTGTGGAATATGAATGATGAGATTCATTTACCCGATCCAATAACACTGTGCACATTTACACACACTGGAAAATCCAAGACAAGTGAATTGTGTTCACTCAGCATTTGTGTGTTGGTCTAGCACAGTGAGTAACTCACCCATTTGCAAACAATTCACTGCTGTGTTTGTGTGTTCGAAAACTATTTGGCCTTTTTACTACAAAGAGCCTTGGTTCAGAGTTGGTGGCAGCTTTACTATTTTAGTCTCTGAGTCATGGAAACAAAGCAGATCTTGAGCCCACGCAGAGGACAGCACATCTTTGTCAGCATGAAAACATAACACAGGTGCAGAGCAGAGCATAGGAGTGTATAGTCTGAGGACTAGTGGGCTCAGTTTGTGCCTGGTGAGCAATCCCATAAGCCCCAGGGCAGCTCACAGCTCCGAATCTATCACCTTGTTGGCAAGTTCACAAACACACACATGCTGACACGGATGTTGATGCATGCACGGATGCACAGAAAGTAGCCTACAAAACATATATAAAACTTTTAAACACTTAGGTACAAGTAATCAATCATTTCCAATACTGTTTTCAGTTATTCATAGTTAGCAGTAACAGTAATGGATAAATAGATTTGGATAAAATAGTTAGCTAAAAGTAGTAGCTGTCAGCTGAATGGTTGAAATAGTTAGCTCAAAGTATTGGCTAAATGGTGGAAATAGTTTGCTAAAAGTAGTGGCTAAATGGTTGAAATAGTGAGCTAAAGTAGTGGCTAAATGGATGAGGTGGTTAGCTAAAAGTAGTGGCTAAATGGATGAAGTGGTTAGCTAAAAGTAGTGGCTAAATGGATGAAATAGTGAGCTAAAGTAGTGGCTAAATGGATGAAGTGGTTAGCTAAAAGTAGTGGCTAAATGGATGAAGTGGTTAGCTAAAAGTAGTGGCTAAATGGATGAAATAGTGAGCTAAAGTAGTGGCTAAATGGATGAAGTGGTTAGCTAAAAGTAGTGGCTAAATGGATGAAATAGTGAGCTAAAGTAGTGGCTAAATGGATGAAGTGGTTAGCTAAAAGTACGGGCTAAATGGTTGAAATATGTTAGCTAAAAGTAGTGGCTAAATGGTGGAAATAGTTTGCTAAAAGTAGTGGCTAAATGGTTGAAATAGTGAGCTAAAGTAGTGGCTAAATGGATGAAGTGGTCAGCTAAAAGTACGGGCTAAATGGTTGAAATAGTGAGCTAAAGTAGTGGCTAAATGGATGAAGTGGTTAGCTAAAAGTACGGGCTAAATGGTTGAAATATGTTAGCTAAAAGTAGTGGCTAAATGGATGAAATAGTGAGCTAAAGTAGTGGCTAAATGGATGAAGTGGTTAGCTAAAAGTAGTGGCTAAATGGATGAAATAGTGAGCTAAAGTAGTGGCTAAATGGATGAAGTGGTTAGCTAAAAGTAGTGGTAGTAGTAATAGATATTTGATTCAAATAAATAGGTCTTACTAATGGACAAATGGTAAGAGTTTGTAAAGCGGTTCTGACTAAAATAAACATTAGTTAAACGTAATGGATAGATACAAATGGCTAAATAGTTGGAATATTGTTAAATAGATTGTTGTGTTGTAAGTAATGTTTGAAATAGATAGCAAAAGGTAATGCAAAAATAAAAAAGTGGTTGTCTAAAAGTATTGGATAATTATATAAATTAATAACGATAGTTAGCTAAAAACTAATAAATTATTAAAGTAGTAGATAATAAATGTAATTGACAGTTGAATTAGCTAAAGGTAATATATTGAGACATCCAAACATTAACAGGTTAATTGTGTTGGGACACTATCCAGTGTTAAACACCCAACAGTTAAATAAATACAGTTAAATAACATCAAGCTCAAAATGATTGATTTGATCAAATTTGGAACATTGTGTTTGGCGTCAATCAATCGGTCGAGTTGAGTTCATCTGACATGGCTGTAGGGATACATCAGTCAAAAAAAATGTTGGGGAACTATTGTTTCTAAAACACACATTCAGTAAAGCTGTCACAGAGCAACAAATGTAAAAGGATCCTACCGCAGCTTCCTATCTGGCTCCTAAGGTGGGAAAGCTGCGGTGCGTTGGGACAGGAGGCGTCTCAGGAAGATGGATGGATGTGGTGAGAGAGGAGCACCGATGGCTGCCCAAATGTTTGCTCCCTCACTCAGGTTCTTGCTGTGTGTTTGTGTATGTGTGCAGATTGGTGAACACCAAATCCAAATTGTCACATACTGTTTCCTGTTAAACACCTGGCCGCGGCTCACGACAACTGGCTCGTTAGTGCGGAGGTAATTATAGTTTCCATTAATTCCAGCCAGCAAGGGTTGACCCCCAAAGCGTTACATCCTGCGCTGGGGTATTTCCACAGCAAACCTCCCAGTGGAATATCTCTCAACACTGCAAACCCAAATGTCATGCATTTTGAGACAGAGAGAGCCCCCTTATCTGCCACTTAGAAACAACAATAGTGGGATAGAGCTGCTACACTGTGATACCACATTATGCTGGTTATTAAAAGCATCTACCTGCAAGAGAGAACCTGCTGCAAGACTCAGCAGTCCAAAAATACACATGCCCTTTATTCCCAGCAGAAAATAAATCATACAATCATCATGGTCCTTTAAATCCAACCACCAATTCAATTATGATATGATTTATTTACCTAATTTCAAGGCTTACAAATTAGCATTTAGTAGCTCTCTGGAGGATGCCTCTGCTAATTACATGATTTATGGCGTAATTTATGGAGGTGCGGCAACTAAGCATCACTTGCCATAAATCTAAATGAGAAGTGAAATGTCATTTTCCGTAATTTATTTCATTTTTTTATATACCTTCTCTCACACAACCCTCAATCAAATAGGCTGTTTTGGCAGGGTGAATTATCTAAATAGCTTGAGGTCGTGTCACTAACTCCCAGGGTGCAGTCTTGTACAAATTGTGCTAGTGGGCCTCTGGCATTTTTGACATCACAACACAAAGGTACCAACATTTTTGGTAGTTGTAAATTAAATTTGCCTGACAGTGCGTGGAGCAGAAGTGTGGGAATAACAAAGGAGAAAAATGTAGGAGTAAAAAAGGCGGGAAACAGAGAGGAAGGGTGCCAAAAAGAGTTTGAGAAAAATCCTTGCCTGTGCACACGCTAAAATGAATGCACACACACACACATGCATTGAAAGGAACATGCACTCGTCAGCTTGTTTTTCGGAGCTGCAGGTGCAGTGTCCAGCTGCAGCTCTGCCATGCATGCCAGCGGACTGAATCATTTCCCCCTTTCAGATGAGGAGCCATCAAAGCATATGGAGAACAGAACAGCAAGGCAGGAGAAGGCGGGTGGGAGAGGAGCACGGCAGGAGAGGTGAATTTCACGGCAAAGAAGTGGTGCAGAGGAAAACGGAGAGGAAAGCATTTTTTTAGAAGTGCAGGATTTCCATTTCCGTGCTGCTACGCCATGTTACAGTAAAGCTTTAAAACTGTGGACACAGGCCAGAAGCTAGCAGAGAGGGAGGAGTAAGTGGAGGGAGGGAGAGCAGAGGAAGGGAGCTGGACTTGTAAAGTAGTTTGAGGAGAGCCAAACCATTGTTGGGTTGTCAGTTTTCTCTGTCTCTAGTCCTTTAAGCCTTAATTTATATATTTTTAAAAAGAAAACTGAGTGAGAGGGCTCAGACAAAAGGGTTTAAAAAAAGAAAAGGAAATTGGATGTGTGTTGGTAGGGGCGGTGGGAGCTAAGGCCACACACATAGATTTCCAGGCCAGAGGGTGCATCAGTCAGGCCTGTCTGCATGTGGTCTGCTCTTTGTGTCCAAGTATATCCACACCACTATTACACCACCATTAGTCATGGCATCTGATGACATGGGTTGATATCCGTCTCTCTGTTTCTTGCTTACTCAGCTCAAAAATACCTTTTAAAGGGTCATACCCCTCATTTCTTTACATGTTCTTATCTCACCTTACATCGTCTGACTATTTCTGTCTGCGTTGAGCGTGGAGAGGAATCTGTCTGGGGCCTGGACACACAGACACACAGACACACACACACTAATATTGGGATTCTTTGTTAGAGCAGTTGCAGGGTGGTCTGGTCTATAAGTGTCAGTGCGTCGACTCATCTCTCTTCATGTGGTTTAAATGTGTGGAGTGACTGTGTGTGTGTCCTTCTGGAACTCCGATATGTCGTCCTATTCAGACTCAAGCACAATGCGGCAAGCATGTCCATTCAGACGTCTGTTTTTAAGGATTTAATTGGAAAATGTGCAACCGTCAGTCTAAAATCAGACCCTACTAAGTGCACTTTATTTAAAATCTAAGTAAAGGACAATGGACAGTCATTCAAAGTTGGAGTACTTAAAATAATCAATACAATCAGATGGTGAAATCTTTTCTACATGTACATTGATGTCAAAATATGTCGCTTTGTTGCAAGTTACGGTAAACTGTCTCTGTGAATTATCTTTCCTGCACAAGAAAATGTTTTACTTATGTTTTGCGAATATTTGAATGGCCAATAACCAAAGTGATAGGAATTGCTATCCTTAGATCCATGCCAAACCACTGTGGCTTGAACATGCATTCATATTTGCATGCCTGAAAACATGCAAGTTATTTTGTGTGTGCTCCAAATAGTGTGCCAATCACAGTCCATACTGCAATCATGATATATTTTCTTGTGGAGGTAACATCTGCTAGAAGATTTGAGATGAAACGTGATCCACTCATACCTGCAGAGCTGCTCACTTCGACACATATGTAGTTATATGGTTGCAAGCGTGACATAAAACAGCTTGACTGACAATTACTGCTCGCTTTAAAAGGGGAGATTATACAGCAACGTGTGGTTTCTACATTAACATTTGGCTCATGTTTAAGATTTGTATGGCTTTTGTGTGTGTATGCATAAGAAATCAAGGATTATCTTGACTATAATTTCATCTACTGGGCGTTTTTAAGAAACAGCACTAATGTGCAGGCATGCAGAGCACACCGAGCGTGTTGAGAGAGTGGTGCTATTTGCAGAGAGAGAAAAAATGCCTGACAACTGTACGCGCTGCCTGTGAGTAATGTTGCCACTAGGAAGTACGCCCATACAAATAGGCTCTGTCTTTAAGCTGTCACTCAACCATTCATCACCCCGTGCATATATTCTCGGGGATTATAAATGCTTATCTCATGGTGATGGTGTTTATTTTTCTCTAGAGCTGTCACAAGAGTGCTTTAAGCCACTGTCACTGTGTGTGTCCAGGATGATATACACCTCCACTCAGGTGTGGGATTTGGTATTATTCACTTATGTTGCTTCTCTGTATGCCTCATATCTGCTCTACCTGTGATTTTAGGTGATAATGTTCTGAAAAAGGCTGCAATTCATCTGTATTTGACTTGTATTTTGGACAAGTAACACTGCACATTTTGTTCAAACAACCTTGAAACTTTCCACAGGGTCCTGGAACGTCCTGCCAAGATACTATCAACTCTCTGAAGATAAGCAGTATATTGCTATGCTCCAAATGTTGTATCTTTACTGTAATACGTTGGCTCCTGCTGCTCTCCACTTACATTGACATGCTAGGTTTATAAAAAAAATCTTTATTTTGGTTCTCCTCATTTTCCACTTCAGCTACTCCTCACAGTCTGGAAAGTTCTGGAAAAGGTTATAGGGAATCGTGGATTGTGTTCAATCAGTTATTGTAGGACAAAAACCTTTTTTTTTACTAGCCCACAGTGATGTGAATCAGACCGATGCCTTAAATACTGAAAATCCATTAATATAAAAATGAAAGACTGAAATATATGCGACATGTATTCACTTTAGCCGATTTGACAAGTTCAGAAAAGAGAGAAGGAGGAACTGTAAAAGTTTGGCAAAGAGATCTCACACACCTGGCAAATACATTGGAGTGTTCAGTAATAAAAAGGAGGTGTGTGAGTGTGAGAGTGTGTTTGTATGTGTGTGTGTGTGTGTGTGTGTGTGTGTGTGTGTGTGTGTGTGTGTGTGTGTGTGTGTGTGTGCGTGTGCGTGTGCGTGTGCGTGTGCGTGTGCGTGTGCGTGCGTTTGAGTGCGGTTTTTTATAAATTACCTGGTCCCATCTACTCATCAGATGCTAAAACCAGTTATATATATCACGTGCGTCATCACACAAATACACACTGGACAAACATTATATATCTTGCTTTTCTTTTGGTATTTTATGGGCCATTCAGAGTATGTGAGAAGAGCGATTTTGCCCATATTCATATATTCCTTAAAAGCAATATAAATTATGTTGAATTGTTTAACAGGTCAGTGATAGTATGCTAAAATCTCAATAATTGGAAAAATACCTGAAAACTGGTAAGCCCATGTGGTACACAACCTTTTTTATATATTAAAAAGTTATACTCTCCTCTAGGTGACCTCACATGTATCAATAAGACTTTGACATACTCAGATCACCAGAATAAATGCCACGTGAAGACAGTTCGTTTGGTTTAATTCCTGCATTAAAACATCTTTCGAACACAAAAATATGCTCTGAAAATGTAATTTTTTATAAAGAATATGAATCTGGATGTGTGTTTCAATGCAGTCTGCATACTGTACTTATAGTGTGTCAGACCAGACAAAGGGTTTGAAAGGTTTGAAAGGTTATATTCACTATTCTTGCTACAACGTGGCTCTTTGTCAGGGTAGCTGTGCAAACCACAGTCTCAGATCACCTAAAGCAGCATGGAAACCCTCCAGAGTTTATTTGTGTGCTCTGACGCTATAGGGGTTGCAACATGTCACATGTTTCAGTGTTCAGATGGCTGATGACAGACACCACGGTAGACATACTGTTCTGTATGCACAGTTCACATGCGGTAGCTGGACCTCGTTTTGATAAATGTGGGAAAAGGGGAAGTGGCTGGGCTGTGTGTTATCTTATCTGTGTACTGTCCAAGCCACTGACTGTGCTGTCCCGGGAGTGACAAGCACAGTTGTGTGTGTGTGTGGTAGCTGGCAGCCGCCTCGGGCCTGTCTCTCTTTACGGCAGCGGGAGTCTGCGAGACAGAGGTTTTTTAAGCTAATTCTCCCAAGAATGTTCCACTGCACTAGGAGCAGATATGTACAAACTGTTGAAAAGAGAAAATGTTGTAAAGGAGAGGACAGGGTAATTGCATTTAGCTCATAAGCTCATGTTTGGCTAAAGAGCTAACCGAAGACAGTTAATGACTACAGCCTAGAGACATTTAATGAAATCCCCCAAATGACATATGGGTCAATTTGGCTGCCCAAAAGGAGTGTCCATTATCCAGAAGAATGTAAAAGTGTGTCTTGCCAACAGCACACAACAAAAACTCCACGGACAGAACACCTATTGGAATATCTTTATATTAAAAACCATGATTACAAAACTTTCCATAAAGTATTTTCCCCTTCAAAATAAATTAAGTGCATTTACTGTAGGACCATTTTCTGTTTACACAAACCTACATGTCTACTATAGCCAAACCTTCAGACTTTGGATTGAACAAGTCGATTGATTGACTTGTGGACTTTGGCCAGGGTGTCCTCATTTGAACTGTCTGTATCAGAAAGGCCCTGACTGTGGTGGGAGATAAACTCTCTCCAAAAAACCGCAGCAGGTGGCCTGTGTTTGGGCCGTACACTCAGTATCAAGTTTCCTCCTTATACACATGTTATCAATTAGTATAGATCCGCAGTGTGGTGGAGCCGATTGATCAAAGCTTTCTGTCTTCTCCCTTCCAAACCCAAAGACGTGAAGAGAGAGCAACAACAGATCCGAGATACAAAAAATGCAGTTTACATTTCGTCTGCTTTTATAATCAATTAGGTGTCGCACTGTCAAATAAACCTGGGAGCGGGTGGTCTAGTTGTTTCATTGGTTGCATCAAAAATGTAATCGCAGCCATGAATGCCATCATCATAGATGTCCATTAGGGATTAAGTCACTATGCATAAACATCCAAAAGGACTCTAGGAAAGTATGCAAGGCCACAGGTGTAGAACAGTAGCTCCTGCAGATGGATTCCTGAGATGTGAGGCAGGCGTCTGAAGA
Source organism: Trematomus bernacchii (assembly GCF_902827165.1). Classification (NCBI taxonomy): domain Eukaryota; kingdom Metazoa; phylum Chordata; class Actinopteri; order Perciformes; family Nototheniidae; genus Trematomus; species Trematomus bernacchii. The sequence continues at coordinate 5,084,298 of NW_022987608.1, forward strand.
CACTGGAATCTGCCCTTCAGAGTGGAAAGAAGTTGTTTCCCAAAAATCGTCCGTCACTTCGGCTCATTCAGAAATATGTCTGGGTCTGGTTCTTTGTGGAACACTTGTACAAACACAGAGTCTGTCCTTTTATACTTCTTGGCTGTCGGTGGCTCAGAGAGCTGCCTCCGGGGAAGGGTCTACTTCCAGTCAGTTTCCACTTTCAGGGAACCAGAATACATCCTGACCTGGCTGTGGAGACCGTGACATTTCAGACGTGTGTGTGCGGGAGAGACAGTAGCACAAGTTAAGGCCCACTGTGTTAGCCTTAAAAGTAAGCTGAGTGTTATTTGCATTGCTGTGTGTGGCATTACAATAAAGTAGTTCCTGGTCTACTTGATGTGACAAAAAAGTTACTGTACTTCCAGGAACATCAAGTGCCCAAAATCATCCACTGCAGCATTATGTGTTATAAATTGGGGGTACAAAATTGACCTTTACTCTAAGATTTCATGGCTTTGTCAGACATGTTAAAAGTTGTAGATTTTAACACAGAATTGACTTTTCTTTAACGCTAAAGATTCTGTTAAATTTCTATGTGAGTTTTTTGTATACACTACTTTGTAAGCTTTATTGCATCGACACCACAAATCTGGTCGATGACAATATGTAAATAATCCAAGAAATCGCAAGTCAGTTGTATTTTTCCCCAACCTAATATTATGTTTTTGTTTTCAAAAGAAGTTTGCAGTCTCTACATGGGAAAAGTTGCATTTTAATGAAAAGAAAACAACGGGGTAAGAAAAAACAAATAAACTTTAATTTAATAATGACAAATTATGTTCAAATCAAAATGCCAAAGTAATCGAATTTAAATATAATGCTGTTTGTCCCGGGTAACCTTCACACACCATCGGTGGTACTGCTGTTGGAGACCCGCATCAGAAGAAAACTGAAGCAATTTAACACTTCAGCCGTTCATTATTTGGATCCAATTTGGTGATATAAAATGAACTGGATTGGCCAATCCCAACAAAGGCGTAAATAACGGTCAAACAAATGGTGTTTTATTGACATTGGACCCAGATGTTGGGTTATGGGAGCATTCGGGGTAACGGGTTCCTCGGGGGCCTGTTGCCTCGTCAGGAACTTTCTAAATCCCTCCGCTCTCGGCGCTGGTCCTGATACAGCTCATTAAACTGTGATTAAGTTGCTCCCGAGGGTTTGGGCCCGGGACCAGCTCATTATAAAGGCAACAGAAAACAGAACTTGTAGAATGAATCGCAATAATGCCTCCAATCACTATCATCTGCCAGGCTAGTTTGTCTCAAAGCTAGAAGCTTCACATTGAATTGTAGGTAATGCATGAGCTTGTGTAGTGTTACACAGGAAACCAAAGCTTTACCCAATAAAAAGGAACCTGTGCTAGAATGTGCCATACGGAGCTGCAGGCTATTAGCATCAGAATTAGCGCTGTGCTGACCCCACGCGCCCTCCCAACCACTCTGTTTCCAAGCTAATGGCGCGCTCCACCTCTCACATTTTGCAGATACACAGGATCTGGTCGACTGGTCAAATTATCCTGACTCTATCAAGAACAGATTTTAAACGCAGGTGTTTGAGAGGAAATGACCGGGGGGTCCAGTTCTCACATGAGTCTTTAAATCCAGATGCTTCATCACTTCTCGGGTAATTTTATACAAAGTTTAACAGCTATTAACTTATACAATGTTCTGTTGAAGACATCTAACTCAGCGGTTCCCATCTTTACAGTTGTGTTAACAAATCAAATCAAATCAAGTTTTATTTATAAAGCACATTTAAAAGCGATTTTTGGTCGAGCCAAAGTGCTGTACATGTAATAAAAACACAGTACTACAATCACAATAAAAGACAATAAATTACAACAGATATATATAAAAAAAAACAAAGAATTTGTGCAGGTCTACTTAAGATTGATTTTCACTTCTCCAAGTTTTACTTTTTAAATTCTAGAGAGTTAAACAATGCACAATGTTGGATAAACATATGTGTTCCTTCTTAAAGTATTCAGTTAATCTTCCTGACCCCTCTGATTTATCATATGACCCCATGGGTGGTCCTGAGCCCTAGGATGGGAAACACTAACCCATTTGTAGTAGCTAGTGTATTAGGTTTCAAAGAAAATACTAGCTTTTTCCAAGATACCTTTAAACATATTTTACCACAAAGTGCAAGTTTAATATTTTTAACATTAACATTTTGATGTTTTTCCAAACGTTTTGGGACATACGTTTTCTTGCTGAGCGTAAGAAGAGAATGAGAAGAGTGATACCCCAACCCTAACCCTAACCCTAACTCTAACCACTCAAAAAAAAAAAGCTTATTTCCCCAATTGTTGGTACGGAGAAAAAGAAAGACCCTGAAAAAAACCCACAATTTGTTAAGGATGGAAAGAAATGTATGAGATGTAAAGCATACAGAAATCACTCTTACACGTGATTACTCAGGCTCTGTTTCACCGCTCTACAAGATGCCCTGAAACCACTTCACCGCCATTAATCATCATCATTTCAACACTCGTTCTCTCTCTCTGTCTGTACCTCTGTTCACCTTCTTGGTATTTCAAGCAGGCGAAGATTAGCAGCAGTGTCAAGTATCCAGCTCTATGTCTGGCAGAGAGACCTTCCTCCCGCGTCCTGACAGTCATTAATGAGAGCCGATAATACAATGGCCGAGAGTGTTAAAGCCTCTAATGGAGAGCACATCCAAATGTATGCCAAAACAAGCATTCTTTGTGAGGAGAGGACAGGATGTTACTGTAATACCTTCGACCGGTGCCAGACTGGGGGGATTGGCCTCGATGAAAGCTGAGTGTAGTGGATGCCAGGTTGAATACCAAGACAGTGAATTCACAGACGACTGAGGAAACAATGGCTTTAACAGACACCAATAAACCTTGGAAATCCCTCTTTTTAATGGCGAAACTAATCTACATCCTTAAAGCAATGAAACCCTCTGTAGCTGGAAGCCTGTCATTTTTGTCTCTGCTTCATTTAATTTGAGCACCATCATCAGGTCAAACCCTTAACATTCACTTTACATTAAGCTAATAGGTTAATGCAAGCAAGCTAACACAATACACAAGAGGATTAACCTGATCATATTAAAAAAATTATAAATGTCTCGCAAATTTTAACTGAATTTTAAGATGTTTCCATCCATTACTGTCATGCAATTAGGTGCAGGAAACTCCATTCTCTAGTTGAAAACCATTACGTGACGTTACGTACAAGATACATTACGATAAAATATGAAACAATAAAATACTGTACATTACTATATAAGATATGAAACCAAGAGAAAAACAATGTACATTTGTGTTTGTTTTAATGTATTAATATGAGTAATGTTACATTAAATCTGCGAGCCATAAATAATCTTTTAATTTGCTGCCATTTCTGTCTACCCATGAATATTTTCATTTTTTTTCCTGCGACGGCCAATCGTGAAAGCATTTGTGCAATAGGACAAAAACTGACATTTTACTCAACATTTCGCCTCACAAAGTCACTAGCATGCCTGTAAACTCTCAGTCATGTTTAAAGATTTGACACTTTGACCCAAAATAATGGATTTACTCTATCCTTAAAAAGATAAAATGACTGCTTGTGTACAAAGACACTGGTTGATTCTGTTTCAAATGAGAACTCCATTACGACTAGAGCAGTGGTTCTCAAACCTTTCCTGTCATTCCCCACTTTGAACAGGTGGGCCTTTTCAAGCCCCACCTGTTCCTCATCGCTCCAATAAAATGGTAGGCCAAGCTTAAAATTGTCAAATGTATCGTTCTATACCAGGGGTCTCCAACCTTTTTTAGGATGAGAGCTACTTTCAAAAAATAAAACAAGTCGTGAGCTACTTTTACTCAATTTTTTTTGTTTTTTTGCAGTGTATATATTTAGCACATTTTAACATTATTATATGCTTACCTTTAAGCTTTGTGTGCTGTTTGGGTCTGTGGGACCTGTTTTCAGTGTTTACTAAAATAAAATGTATTCAATTTAATTATTTTAACCTGCTTTATTTGGGGGGGGTCCTCACGTCCTCTAGGGGGGTCCGGGGGCATGCAACCCTGGGAAGATTTTTTTTTAAATGTTGAAGTGAAATGCATCAATCTGGAGCACTTTGAGCACAGAATGAATGTATGGATACAGCTCTCAACACTCAGATGAAAGGGAGCTGTATACTTTTCAATAATCCAAACATCTTTAGAATATGATCACCACCAATAACAAATCATTTAAACTTGTTTATTCTTATCTTATGTTACCTAGTTAGCATTCTTTCTTTTTATTTATGAATATTTGACTAATCACTCCCCTTTTAAACTGTTTTTTTTTTTTACTGTCCTATAGTACACATTGGAATGATTTCTTACTTTATTTTTTACAACTAGGCTATATGAAATAGATAAAGGTGTGCTCCTCCGTGGTGATGACGGCTTGCGTTAAAAAATAAAAATAAACATAGGCCTATTTGTAAAGTGGGGGGACACAAACGGGATTTCGAAAAGTGTCACGGTTAAACTGCTTATGAAGTGGTGAGACGCTCCACATTGCTTTTCTTCCCAACGCTGTTTTACTTTACGTGCCAGAGTGTCTGGTGGCCTTAATACCATGAATAGTTGCATTTAGAAAGCCAGGGAAGTACCATGGTTTACAAGGGCATGCATACCTTTTTGCATATTTTAAATGCAAAAAGGGCCATAGTTTAGATTTTGTAATGCAAATTGCGTTGCATAGTATTTCAGGGACTTCTCAGAGCGGCCGTTGGGATTCAACATCTTTATGAAATGTAAGAAATGTGGATGCAAACACATTTGTTATACAACTTAGCAAACCATCATAGTAGTAAGATGGTTTGAGAGAGTGTGTGTGTGTGTGTGTGTGTGTGTGTGTGTGTGTGTGTGTGTGTGTGTGTGTGTGTGTGTGTGTGTGTGTGTGTGTGTGTGTGTGTGTGTGTGTGTGAGCATTTCACATGTGTGTATGAGAGATTTTTACATATGTCTGTAAATGATTTTGGTTTCAGTTGCGTGTGTGTGAGCAGGCTCGGATTGGCCATCGGGAGATTCGGGACTTTTCCCGGTGGGCCGCTGCCGTTGGTGGGCTGCTGCCTTCGGTGAGCCGCTGGCTCTGGCATAGGTGGGCCGCTGGCTCTGGCAAAGGTGGGCCGCTGGCTCTCCCACCAGTGGGGCGCGCCCCACACTTTGAGAAACGCTGGACTAGAGTATGACCCAATGCAGCATGCCTCACTTCTGTTTTTCTGTTTGATTGATAGTCATGTCTGCTGATCATTTCCTGAAGTATTTTCATTAATGTATTTCTGCACCAAAGCAACACAGGAAGAGAAGAAAATGAAGGGGCATGACATGGGCCAGATTTAAATCTCACATAGCACTGCGGTCACATACCATACATGCCAACCTGCTTGAGTAACCGGGACACCAGGGCCTAAAAAAGGTCCTTTAAACTGAGACGGAGTCAAATATGAAGGATACCGTGGCGCTGAGATGCAGGACAGAAGCCCTGAGCAGCACTCCACCTCATTCTGGAAAGAGCTCATGTGTCATGTTCCACTCAAGTGTTATACAGCGCTGGATGTACACCATGAAAGGGCGGTAACGGCCGTGCTGTTAACAAAACCGAGTCTGTGCACCGGATGTGTTTATTTTAAAATCTCCAGTAATTACTTAACTATGCCTTAAAGTTACGCTCGACAGAAGAAGAATGCTGTGTGTATATTTAGAGTAAATGCTGGGATAGTTACAGTCAAAACACAATATAGCAGCAGCTAATACAGCACTGACATTAAAATGAACGGCTTCCTGGCACTAATGTGCTGGAAAGTCATTCGAGGGAGACCTCGGCACTCGTTTTCTATTAACGTTACACAGAACATTTTCAAATCTGCACCGCTGAGGGCTGCGGTCGCCGTGCCATCGGCAGAGCTTTCAAACAATGGACAGAAGGGGTTTCCGCTGCTTTATGATGGAGAACCTGAGCCGTGGCTGCCTGCCATCGGAGCACACAGGCTGCAGCTAAGAGGAAGAAGCTGGCAGCAAAATGAAGAAATGTGAGGGCACACACGCTCAGATGCAAAGGCGCACACGTCACTTTGATCTTCAAAGCAGTTTGATGTTCTTGCTGAAAAGACAAAAAATCTGGTCCTGGTGTGTGTTTCGCTCATCAGAGTCATGGCAAGATTACTACAAAGGACACATGAAAAATAAATCAATGGATGTTATCTCCTTTTAATAACGAATGAATCTGAATTTTATAAAGAAATCTGTAAGAAAACAGCTGACACTTCTTAGGAAATGTGTGGTGAGCCTCTTGAAATGACGTGTCAAGTGGTTTCAATGCAACTCTAAAAACAGGGAAATGAAAAAGACACTCACACACACACACACACACACACACACACACACACACACACACACACACACACACACACACACACACACACACACACACACACACACACACACACACACACACACACACACACACACAGTTTTTTTGGCTATATTGTGACTGACTTATCACAGGAGGTCCAGACCTCTGCCATATGCTGAATATTTGCAGGTGCAGGAAGTTGACAGCTCTAAACTTCGGGCACATTTGGGTCTATCACACTCCGCCTTTTGATACTTGACCCACAGTGTGGACTTTAAAGGCTTGTTTGCATTGTCTGTGAAGTTTTTAACGCATTCAGTGAAGCATTTAATTGATCGGGAGCCAATTACTTTCCACTAGCCAAATATTTACCAAACAGCAGCTACGGTCAGGGGGTTTAGTTTGTCTCCTTTTTGATTCTACACTTTATGATTCTACACATTCATTTGACATCTTTTCAAGCAATTGCGAAAATGCTTAATTGGTTTTGATGAATGCAGATGACTTAACTTGAAAGTTGGACTTCTGAAACTAAATCTGAAGTTTGAATGAAATCAAGTGATCTTTTTCCATCCAGCTGGCGTGTTTTTCACAAGTATGGCGAGTTGTTAATTTTTTCCGTGTGGTCCATAATTGCTCTCACTTCCAGATTGCTTACACGTTCCCTCTTCACTCGGCTGACATGCGAAGTGGAAGCTCTTCATGTCAATCTCAAAGAATACTGAAGGACAATTATTTGAACCATATGACACGAGTAGAAATGACTTTTTTTCCCTCTCTGCACAGCTGTGCAGGCTGATGAAAACACTTTCTGTACCCTTTGAAATGTTTTAGAGTGATTAAAAACATGAAAGTGCTTTTCACTGGAATCTTAAGGTTGTATCCGAAACCCCATCGCTGAACAAAACGTGAAGGCTGCAGAATGTAATAAACAGTAAAGGTTTGAAACAAAGCTACCCTGACAAATATTGTGTTTGGAGAGCAGCCAGATTCTTGTGCCGATGAGTCCGTGCCAGAGGCGAAACTCATCCAGAGTGCTCTCAAGTGGGCCTGAGTGTTGTTTTGGAGTTTGAGGCAAAAGAGAATAGGCCAATGGCTCCCTGTGAGATAAACTATTGTAATCCACTCAGCAGACAAACACAGAACAGCCCAAATCTGTGTTCCTTCAAAATGTACACTGCACTGACAAAAGACTGGTCAAGCCTTAGTTGAAACTTGCTGAATAAGAGTTGTAAAGGTCCACATGCAGGTAATCCTACTTTAGCCCAATCTCATCTAGCTTGGCTTAGTCATTCATGAACTGTGTGCTGCCCCATTGTTGCACTATATCCTGGTCTTTGTGTGCGCTTCGACTTTCACCAGGAGGGACTTTTTGGGTACTTTACGTGCCAGAGTGTCTGGTGGCCTTAATACCATGAATAGTTGCATTTAGAAAGCCAGGGAAGTACCATGATTTACAAGGGCATGCATACCTTTTTGCATATTTTAAATGCAAAAAGGGCCATAGTTTAGATTTTGTAATGCAAATTGCGTTGCATAGTATTTCAGGGACTTCTCAGAGCGGCCGTTGGGTTTCAACATCTTTATGAAATGTAAGAAATGTGGATGCAAACTAGTCTTAATGTTCTAGTCCAGCAAAGTTATCGCCCTGTTTCCGCCTGACAAGCCCTGATGATGACCTTTAATCTTTATGAATGGGACATTATTCTGAAAGCAAAACAAATGTATTAATGGGCTTTCCCTTAGACTATATATATTATATATATTTGGGGATATTCCATTATTTACTTTTTTGTTAAGAGTTGAATGAGAAGATGGAACATGCTCTCGGTAAGTAATCTCCCTTCTCTCTAATCCTTTATGTGTGTGTGTGTGTGCGTGTGCGTGTGCGTGTGCGTGTGCGTGTGCGTGTGTGTGTGTGTGTGTGTGTGTGTGTCTTTTTCATTTCCCTGTTCTTAGAGTTGCATTGAAACCACCCAGAGGGCTCTGTCATCTTTCCCATGCCCCAGTGTCACACGAGCACATGGCCACGTCCCAAGCTAAGGTATTTCCGCTGTAATTATTATCCTTATTAATAATATTTCTTTTCACAGCAACCTGGTGAGGACCCCTGTGCCTGGCTGCATAGCTTGCATTTTTACACACAAGCTGTTTATACAGCTGCAGATCCTTCGGAGCCCAGTTTGGGCCCAATTGGAGTAACGCAGATGTTCGGGTTCTGCATGGTGCCATCTGGTAGCTCTGGCTCCAAGATGAACTGGACGTGGAGATTACAGTAGAGGTAGATATTGTGTCAGTGAAAGAAATACAAGAAGAAGAACAGGAGCAACAAGAGAAAAGAGAGGAGAGGAGGACAGAAGAGTGATGAGAAAGAGATTGGAAAATGTAAGAAAGCGTTTGCTGAGAAGTGATGGAGGAGGGGGGTTAGAGAAGAAGGATTTAGGTGTGTAAGGAGGCAGTAAGTGGATATAGGGCAGCAGAGGCAGTAGCAAGGAGAAGAGGAAAAGTGGAAGTATGGGGGGGAGACGGAGGTGGTGGGAACTCAGCGTGTGAAAATGTGGGCATTAGGAAGCAGGAAGTCGAGGGGGACACAGTGCAAGTGTTACATGTGAAAAAAAACTTCACACATGCTGTAATAATCATTTTCTCACAGACATTTTAGAAAATGTCGTTTTTCTGTATGGCAAGTAAGATTTCTAAATGATATGAATTGAAACCAACTTAAAACTCTGGCGATTGCTTCCACAATGTAGTGTCAATGAATATCAATTTAACTGAGGAACGAACGAATGAAAGGATGGAACCCGAACTAAGGCAGTTTCCACAAAAAGAGAAAAAAGGCCTAAACAAGTTGTAGTTTATTACAAAGAACAATCATCCAGATTTCTAAACCACAAGCATTGGCAAACCATGGCGAGAGTCAAGTTCTTGATTTCAAAGAAAGACTGTAATCCTCAAACCTTTTGACAAATCAAATGATAAATTATCTAAACGTTCTTAGAGCCACTTAGTTTGATGACAACCTATGTAGAGGAAAACTATTTAAACCTTGATTAAAAATGTGAAATGATGTAATTTGTGCGTGGGTATAGTTGTGCTTAGCTAAATGGCTAAAACATAAACCTCTCCAAACGTATTTCTTGATCTTGATTCATGAAAGTTTACATCAACGGACAGAAATTGCCAGAAACCTCACTAATATGGGAACTGTTCCTCGCCATATTGAAAAGATTATACATTTTGATTGCAAACATATTCCCATCAGCTTTTTGTTGAGTGAATTAGTCAGTCAATCAGCAAGGCTGTATACAGCTGTATCATGTTGAAAGAGGCTCACAACTTTGGAACATCTGGACAATTACTGCTCTTCAGGGCCTTTGTACAACAATCATGTGACTTCAGCACGGAGAGGTCTGTGCCATCTGACATGTCATACTTGTCTGAGGGTTCCATCTGGACGAAAACTTACAGAAAAACATGATCATGCTGCACAAAGCATTTTATGTAGGGTGCTGGCTTCGGTGCTTGGGATTTTCTGATAAAACGCATCAGATTTTCCATGCTTTGTGTAGGAATATGATCATATAAGACAGTTTAAAGAGCTAGTAAAAGGAGATGGGTTAGAGTTAGAATTTTCCCTTTCTTTTTAAAGGTCACCTATTATGATGCAAAATCAACATTTTCATGTATTTTATACATAACCATGTGTCCCCTCTGTGTAAAGAGACTCTGAAAGCTTCAGGAAAAAAGATTGGCTCACTTTTTGTCCTGATCCATTTATATAAAAACATGTCTGAAAATGAGCTGATCAGATTTTGGCCACTTCATGATGTCATAACGATTTTCTGCAAATGAGCCGCTGACGTCACTTCGTCTTCTTCTGCTTTGGGTTTACTGGCAGGCAGCAAACAACTTCACGGCGTATACTGCTACCCGGAGTCCCCGGCCGGAAGTCCCCGGAGTTGGGGACTGGCTTCAGTAGAAGCTGCTGGGACTCCCAGCAGCTTCTACTGAAGCCTTCCGAGTAAATCGCCAGAACGCCGACACCTCCTCATCTCCACCGCTCCCATGTTTTCTTTTGTGTTGCCATAAGTTAGTCTCTCTGCGTTTGTGCGCTGGGCGAATGCTAATGCTAATAATGCTAATGCGAGGATAATACAATGGCGGCTCTACAAAACATTTCAGAGTTGTACGAGGCGTGGTTTGCAATTCGCCCAGCCAACCAGAACTGGGGCACTTTTCCCCCCCAGGAAAGTACGATCTCTCAGCAGGCACTAAAAATGGGGGTAAAAGTTCCCGAGATGAAGTGCTCTTTTTGGTGTGAACGCGACATAAGGGGTACTAACGGAACTAAACGCGTAAGTACGGTGAAAAGTACTCCGGTGTGAACACGGCTATTGTGTTCTTTTTAACCAAATATCTCTCAGAGGGGCGTGGGGAGTGGCTCCTTATTTTCATCCAAAGTAACAGACACAGAATCAGCACTTTTGAAACAGGGCTGAAACAGACGGGATTATGGGATGCTGCAATGATCTGTTTGGTGTTTGGAGCCAAACCCTTCAGAGACATGTTTTGTATATATCTGAGACCTATAATATATTGATGAAAAACAGTAGGGACCTTTAACTTATTATTTTCTATATTATCACTCATATTTTGTCATAACCAAAGCCCTGCAGGCATCCCTATCATAGCACATACCAACTCTGTCCTTGAACTTTCTGAAATGAATTTGATTTCCTACCAGACGACAACTGGCCCCCATGAGGAAATGGAGGTTGACGCGACAGACACGTTAAAATGCCATATCGGCCAACTCCATTTAAAAGTCCATGTACTGTCTGCAGCTCGTAGCCTTGGGGCCAAGTCAGTCCCTCCCTCCTCACTGCCTTTCCTGTCTATGCCCCTGCCACTCTTTGATTCAGCTCAGCTGTAATAACAATAAATCAGAGCTTTACAGGTTGTTTAGTGCGGAGGGGAAGGAGGGAGGGTTGGAAGGAATCGGGGAGTACGACATTTCACTGTCTTTAAAAATAAACTACAATGAGCACGGGTCAATAAAACATTGAAAGACAATCATACATCTTTCAAATGTGAAAATATACATAAGCAAAAGAGTTAAAGGAAGGACAAGCGGTGTCTGGAAGCGGGAGGTGTGGGACTTTATTTTCCTAGACGAGGGTGCGGTTTTATTGGAGGAGAATGACACGCTTAATAGGAGCTTTTCCTGCAGGAACCTCCTTAAGGGTTTTTTTTACAGCCCTGTAGGAAAGAATGACCACAATATAACCTGCAAGTTGTTGAAAGGGTTGATGGTCGAACCAGTGACTCATATTGTATTGGCAAGCTTTGACATTTATGGCTTTGAAAAGTCACGCTTCAGGATTCGTTAAGGTCTTCTTTTTAGAATGAAAAAAACGTCACATCATTGTTCGCCATCACCCCAAATGGATGCTTCCATTTTCTACTTCCAGATTCCCCTGGACCAAGGAAGTATATTCTAGTGCCTTGCCTTATATTGGTGGTTGTAAAAATTATGGAATTGTGATAATGTTAAGTTTGTAATGTAAGTCTAGTTAGTCAAGCCCTTAAACCCGGAAATGAGTATTTTGTCTCCAAGTCAACATTTATTTTTTAACAATGTTTGTGGTTAAAACAAGCTTAAAAGACTTTCACATGTTGTCTGAAACTATGAGTTAGAAAACAGTGGGTGCTAGTTTGTGAATATCTAAACTACTAACCATCATCACGCTACCACAAGTCCGCCTTTAGCTTAGCATTGGTGAAAACTCATCTCTTTCGACTCCACTTCGAGCAAAAAAATAAATGAAAAAAGAACTTATATACTAACTAAGCACTCATATACTAGCTAAACACTTGTATACTAACAAAGCACTTATATACTAATAAAGGACTGGCTTATCTAAAGCCAGTTGAGTAGCACTTGAAATGTTTTGGCTCTATGAAACCTAATGTACTTATGATTCTGTTTTCTTCAAGTTTGTATCTTCTTGGTCGAATGCACTTATTGTAAGTCGCTTTGGATAAAAGCGTCAGCTAAATGTAATGTAATGTAATGAAGCGCAGCTATGCGACCTTGACGTAGTCTATTTATAGCCTAACGTTAACTTTTTACTTAATGCGATTGCATTTACGCTTCAGAAATACCATAGTTGTGTTAATATGTGGAGATTATCCTGCTGAATAAAACATGTAGGTATCATAAATGTGTGTTTGCCAAAGAGCTTATATTTATATTTCAAAATCCAATGGAAAAATCCCATTGCTTCTGGTCAATGGAACCCTTTCAATGTAAGTTTCTGGGTCGGCCTGCAAAAAAGACATCTTCACTGCACAACTTTACTGGGAGCTACCAAAATGAAAGTCAAGCAGATGCCAATCAAATAGCCTGTAGACACTCAAGAGTTTTAATCAAAATAAGTGGAATTGCCTGTTTGGGTCGACGACAGTTGCATTGCCTTTTTTCCTTTATACTACATCAGAGGTAAAAATGTCTTTTTTTTTATCCTCATGCTCATTCTGTCACTAAATTGACATTGCATGCATTTTATCAACTTTTGATTGCCTTAATGATTTCATACAGACAAGCATATCATTAGATAGACACATATCTATGCCTGATTTCAATGTGTGTGCAAATGTTGTGCAAGTAATGGCTGCTGTCAGATGTTTATTTTGCAGTTACTGATTGACAAAGATGTGTCCCTAAAAGTGGACGTTTGGTTTCCAGACACAGCAAGCATGATATATATATCTACAGTATATTTATGCTTTAATACGGAAATACAAGTAATTTTTCAAGATGTTTACTCCAGATCTTCTGTGTTTAAAGCTCTTGTTGGTGTTCCACTAGGGGGCAGCGCATTCAAATTTGAGTTACTGAGGTCAAATGAAAAGGCACACTTACTATTTGAAGGAAAGTGACATAACATCTACTCCAAAACACTGCCAGGACTGTTATTGTTATTTATTTAAAGCTCTTTTTTATTGTATTTGTAGCCATGATGAGGATTAAATGCATGAGTTGTAGATGTCAGCAGATTTACTTATCCAACTGGATTCAAGAGTGTAAAGATTGCATAAAACTGTGAAGGTTAAGGGACATGGTGTTTTCTCTGCAAACAGTAGCCCTGAACTGAACCTAACCTTACTCATAGTGCAACACTCAATTGAAATAGGCCACCCCTCTTGTGTGTGCAGAATTGGAGGCATGTTTGTCTGGAACACTGCTTAGAAATGTGTTTCAGGAAACTCACACCAATGTTACTCTCTTTTATAACAGTTTTGAATCTTACTGTGTATTAAAAACTTTGAGCTAGGACCTGCGTTTTATGTCACAACAGAAATATCACAGGATCAACATCTCTCTCTTTTTCCCACTCCGTCTCGCCACGGACAGTTAAAGTTTTACTCCTTCTCTTCTCACAGAAAATCCCAAAACAAATCACCCCATAAAATCCAGACTCGGTTTGCCATATGTGAAAATGTATGGCTCCCACGGGTGCCCTGAGGGAAAATGACTGGCCGCAAGACAGCGATAGAAGATCCTTGTTTTCTTGCTTTTATTTTCTGTTTAAAAAAAAAACGAGTGCATGTTCTCAGCGTGACTGGATGGAGTTCAGATTGGTGGTGCTAGTCAGGCCTTGACATCCACAATGTCTGACAGTATGTTAACCTGTCAGAATGGAGGAAGCACGTCAGGCTGTTCCTGCCAATCATGACTACATCTCTCTAAGGAACTTGTGTTAAAAAGCCTTTTTTTTTTTTAAACTGGGAAGTGGTTGCATCAGAGCACATGTGTCAAACTCAAGGCCCGGGGGCCAAATCAGGTCCTTGGTGGATTTAATTTCGGCCCGCAGGATAATTTTAATTACTATTAGATCTGGCCCGCCGGTATATTGCACGCACACCTTCACTTAATCCTGAGGATCTCCTCAGCTCAGAGCCTGAGCCCACACATTGATGAACTTGCCCCCAAGATGAGATGCCAAGTATCTGGCTTGAACTAGCACCACAGAGCAGCAAACTGAGTTTCAATGGATGTTTCCTTCTGCACTTTCTTTCTTGAGACAACAGGGCATGTTTGGTTTGTTCTTTGAGGGAAATAGTTTTTTTGAAGCTGTTGTTGGCCTGTGGGAAAATGTAATCATAAGAAATGACTCTGCAGATAGAGCCATAAGAAATGAATGCAACTGATTATTTAATGTTTAATGTTGTTTTTATAGGCAATCATTTAAGCTTTGTTAGTTCCAGGTTTAATATGTGCAACAAGTTCATTTCAATAAGTTTTGCAATAAACATTGAACCAGTCCGGCCCTCGACTAGTACCCATTTTTTTATTTTGGCCCACTGTGTATTTGAGTTTGACACCCCTGCTTTAGAGGATTTCGCAGTGAAAAACATCCTTTGCTATTCATTGGAACTCAGTTTGTTTTTTTGGATCCATTAGATATGAGGTGGAGGAAGTATTACAAATTAAAAAGAAGTTCCTTGTGTAAACACTGCTGGTGTGGCTATATGCCAAATAGCAGCACTTGTCATGCATAACATTTTTGTCTGTTTTGAATCTGTGACCGTGGGGTTTTTGTGTTGGTTGTTTCTTTGACTGATGACACTGCATTATGGGATCATTTTAAACTCTGTTAGCTGTCACATGCTACCTTAAAGAGCTCTCACACTGCTCTACTTGCTGGGCCTCTTTTATACCTCATGGTGGTAATTGGCCCTAATGTGAGCCACCTTTGTAGCGGTAATTAGGTTCCTTTTGAGTTCAAGTCCTAAGCCACTTAAATCAGATTACAGGTGCAGTGTCTGTACATTCATCATGACAGGTCTCCAGTCCTTTGTTGGTTTATAAAGGGATTTGAACATTTAAGGAAGGACAGAGAAAGAAGAAGAAAGTGTGAGAATGACTGTTGACTACACCCGAGGCCGCATCACACCAGGAATTCAATAATTCCCCTGTTCTGCTCAATCATTTCAGTCAGTACGCTGGAAGTGAATATTGAGTTGCTTCCCTTTTAGACAGTGCGTTCATTTGAGAAAAAAGGTCATTTAATGTCACCCTCTGTTGCAGTATTGTTTCTACCCACTTGACACAACACAGTTGATATAAACTGCTTCACAGTGCAGAAGAAAAATAAAAACAAACACAAAAGTTATGAATATTAATGTTCATAATAAGTTAATCAGTATTAATATGTTAATTGCTGGCTTGACCTTTGACGGTTTAAGGGATTTAATAAAGATGCGAGTGTTTGTGTTGTCATTATTGCTGCTATGTTTAGCTCATTACTAGCAAACAATGCCCTTACACCACATCTGCCCCGGCTTTGAGTTTGTTCTCGAGTGGAAAATGTGAATGTTCAGAATGATGGGAAACTTTTACTACACCACCATGTAAACTTTGAAGAAGATAATTGTGTGTCATTATGCCTGCTACATTGCTCTGTTTCTCCTCTGTGTTTATTTAACTGAAAGCAAACCCAGAAAGCTCGACTTTGATCATGAGGTCGGTTTATTTTATTTGTGTGAAGCAGCGTCATGTTCCTCGAAGCACATCATGTTCTGTGACTGCACCTAACAAGAACACTGGATAGAAAGGTGATATACATTGTTTTTTACCAAACCCAACAATGACCTCTTCCACAATAAATCAATGGTTAAACATAAAGTGGTTCATTCTCATAAATTGGGTCTGTCCATATTTTGAACATCTGCCAAGTGCTTCAACTTGTTTAACTGGCTTGATGTCTCCAAGCTGAACCATGAAAATGAAATGGTCTGTGCATCAACAACAACGATGCGCACACACACACACACACACACACACACACACACACACACACACACACACACACACACACACACACACACACACACACACACACACACACACACACACACACACACACACACACACACACACACACACACACACACACACACACACACACAGTCTGCTTTGTGTCATGTGGGGACTGGCATGACGGCAGTGAAATGGTTTGATTCTGCAGTTGGGACGCGTGCTACAAGTCTTTTTTATCTAACCGAGACGATGTGGCAAACGTGGATTTCATAAGCGACCCCACACTCTGTGAGTCAGACCGTTAGTGTGTGGTAAGGCAGCATGTCTGTAGGGAAGAAACACACCGAAAGAGGAGTGATCCTGCGGTACGACCAGTAAGCAGAGCATGGAGGAACCCCTTGACCTCCCTCCACTTCTATTCTGCCGTTTCTTTCACCACATGTCTACCGTGTACCCACTTTTAATAATAGCTCAGAGCATGTGAGTCATGTGTTAGGAAGCCTGCATGCAGCACGAGTGTGTGTATTGATTAGGTGTTGAAGAAAGGGCTGGTCAGGACAAGTTGGAAGATGCAAACTCTTCACTTTTCTGTCACTCATCTACATTCTGCTGCGAGGGATTGTACCTTAAACCAACTGATGAAATATTTTACATTTCTCTGTGCTGGTTAGGGTTTTTACGGTTTTTGATGACGTGAGTGTGTGTTTGTATGCTGGGGGTCTGAACATGACGGTTATAGTTCCTCATTATTCAGACCTCAGCAGTGGTTTCACAGCCCTGTGCGGTTTGCTACACCAGACAGCAGTTATCAACAGTCTATCTCTCTCAGCGACACCCACCAGTCTGTTGTGCAAACACATCCCACTTGAGACAAATAAGTGTTAGCATGTCTGCAAATGTCATCTTGGATATTTAAATGTTTCATGTTAAATATCTGATGATTTGTGGTTTCAATTGAATGGTTTATTGGGTTATCAGAAATGTCAGCTAAATTATTCAGATGTCCACAAATTGTTAACAACAAAATTCAAAACGGCAAAGGTTCAGTTCCAGAATAGAAAGGTTGATAGTTCTTCAAGCAAAATAGGTTATTTGCGGCATAAATCCATCCCAGATGTGCTTAGTCACTCTTCACAGTCCTGTGTGTAACTCATTACTGGCTGTCTTTGATCGGGATGCAGCTCGTGTGTACTCTATATGCTCGTGTGTCCTTATTTCACGCTATATAACGATACATTTTAAATATACACTAAGCTATGTGCTAATCTGTGTAGTTTGTCTGCTATTATCTTCCATGAAATTAATGCAATTTACAGTTTTGTTCTGTCAGGAAATGATACAGGTCATGCTGACATCGATCAAGCTGCAACTTTGGAGTGCTTCTGCCAAATTTGAATTTGGAAACGTATCAATGCACTAAACCAAAACCAAACACTGTGCATGATTTGGCCTAATTGTTTCCAGATACTGTGACTTGTTTTTTTCCCTTTCTGTTATGCATTGCAAAAATAAATGTAGTATTTCTTACCAAAGTGCATGCTGCGTGTTGTTGAGTTTGAATGCATTTACTTTGTCAAGCACTTTTTTAAAAATTATTATAGATAGAATAGATAGAGAGTGTGACCCCAATCAGAGTTTCTCTCCCACAGTGTCATCACTATCTAACACTACACTATCGTGCTTCCATTGGCTACCGCACCAACACATTGTACGTGATAAGGGGACGGGACATTTCTAAGCGGTTGACCAATCACAACAGAGCCGGCCAGCTAACCAATCAGAGCAGACTGGACTCTGGTTTCAGACAGAGGGCGAAAAGAGGTGCTGCAGCACAGGTAGTATTAGAAAAATAAAGAACTTTTTGAACATTAAAGCATGGAAATAGTCACTGAAAAAGTGCATACTATTGTATGTTCTTTTTTAAGAAAGTTAAATACTAAATCACTGGACCAGACCTTAAACTAGAATGTAGTATGGACTTTGGACACTGTTGTCTTATAACATGAAAACTATATCTAAGACAAAGTGAGAGGGGGAAAGTGGAGGGGGGTGTTACAGATTATAGTGAAAGGGGAATACAATCAGGAAGGACAGTTTGTGACCAACAGCTTAATCCTAAACATACTCTTCTTCCATCAAATTAAAGGTGGGGTAGGTAAATTTGAGAAACCGGCTCGAGATACACTTTTTGTTATATTCCATGGAATGCTCTTAACATCCCGATAGCAATGAATATCATAAGTGCTTTGACAAAAATCCATAAAAAAATGTCATCTGTGGAAGCCGTAGTACTGTAAAAAGTACGACCAATCATCTGAGCCGGCCCGGCTAAAATAACTGGATGGCCTACCTGCCTGTCAGCCTTCCATCTGTGCACAAACTTATCTCGTGCCCTCATTGGTCATGTGTGCGTTCATGTGTGTTGGAGGAGGGGCTCTGTAAGGAAGGGGTAGATTTTCTCCGGTTGTGTATTTTCAAATTCTAGCGCACTCGAGCTGGTTTCTCCGAAATTACCTACCCCACCTTTAAGACAGATAGCCAGAAAATCACAAAAACAGCAAAGCAGCACTAACATTAGTCAGAGGGACATATTTTGTGACCGTGTCCCTTGGGTGCACACCAAGGACAGCGGCAACTGCGCTCAGATGTGCGGGAGGCCTGGCAGCGTTTAAACTCTGTCGCTTTGTTTCACGTCTCCCGAGAGATGAGAGGATGCAGAGCCCGGGCCACGGGTCAAAGGTCAGCCTTGCACTCTCTCTGAGCTCCGATCGAATTACAGACGTCTGAACCCACTGACACATCGGCGTGTGATGAAAGGCTTTGCTGACTCATTTGAAACCCCAAGGAGAGGTTATTTATTTGTCAATGTCAGGCTTTTAAAATTAGAACAAAGAGAAGAAGAAGAAGAAGAAGGAGGAGGAAGAGGACATCAGTGAGGCTCATATTTGCTCGTGATTCACGTGAGGAGTTGGGGAAACAGTCATTTTTTCTTGTGGAGAAGCATCATCCGTGATGCGTTATTTCCATGAAGCGCCACAAAAGTAAACAGATGAAAATGTACAGGATAAAGGAGCATTTCAGCCACTTGTTTTTAACCTCGTTGACACTTTACACCATCAAAGCAGCACAGAACACACGTGCAATAGGACACCAGATGACTGAGCTGCTTGATATTTGGTCCGGGTCAAGAACTCTCCCTTTCATCTGCCGTCACCCGTCCACACTTACCAGATAAAGCTCTCATTCCTTCAGATCCTTCTATTGTCTGTAGCTGCTGTTTGTCATGTACATCACACCTGACCCTTACACTTATTGACCCTGGCGCTCTCTTGAAAGAGACGCGCCGCTAACAGACGGATGGATGTTTTTCTGTTTTGTTGTACAGCTGCCTGATAACCCCACAGGGTTAAAAAAAGAAGGCTGACAGTTATCGTTCCACACATTCTTGCAGCAGGAATGTCAAATATTAGGACTTTAAGGGATATGGTGACATCGTAATGCATCATATCCTGGTGGCAGACACGGAGTCTTCTCCTTGGGGGTCTTTTGAAGTCTAAAAAATGCAGGAAGTTCCTGAGCAAAGGTCATTGTGGTGATGCATCGCACCGTAACACACTTGCAAGAACTTGCTGAAGTATGCTCGTAATGGTCTGCCCAATAACCTCAAACCAGTTCATCTAGACTATGAAGAAAATACAAATCTGATGACCTTTCCATTACACCTCTTTCGAAGATTATCACACAACTGATTTTTTTCTTCCTGTATTAAATAGAAGAGAAGGAAATGCTATGACATAACTAGTCATTTCTACACATATAAATATAATCTAATCCCTAAATCCCCTTTAAGTCGAAGGCTTAGACAAGTCAAACGCAGACATGGTTTTGTAACGTTGTAATGCTTTAGGAGATGAAGGTGTAGGTTTCACTCGCTCTTAACTGATTAAGTGATGATACGGTGAAAAGCTCAGTCAATGCCTCGGCAGGGCAGGTTGGGAAAGAGGAAGCTTTCTGTGACACATGAGCGTAAAGAGAGAAAACCGGTCATCCAAAATACTTGTATCTTTTTTTATCTTCTCCAAGTCAATGAACAAGAGAAGATGTTCGTCAACTCTGGATTTAAACCCAGATCATTTAGTTGGAGGTCTTTCGAACCACTTCACCTACCACTATTATAAGTCTAGACTATTACTATGAGTAATTTGATGACACACTCAGACACCTTTAACGGAGGCAAAGCAGCTGCATCGTGGCAGGTTCAGACACATAAAGCTAAATGCTAATTGTCTGTCAAAGGGGGATTTAGGGTGTGGTTCGGAGAGACTGTCTGAGACCCGGGGATGTTTAAAATTCTCCGAGCAAATATCCTTCACCTCCCTGTCTCCCGGTCTTTATCCTGTCTGGCCGTCTGGGTCATCTACATCTTTCTATCTTGAGGTTTCTCCATTGGTGACCTCGACCAAACTCGTCAAGTCTTGCGTCTCTGCAACTTTTTCATCCTTCATCAGATAAGCGTTTATTGTACTGATCCAAATTCTCTTCTCTTGGTGTTCTTTCAATTTGTCAATTATTCACAGACATCTTTCGCCGTCATTTCCTTGTAAATAACCCTTCTTATTCTTACCCTCGGATGATTGATTTCCTCCATTTCTTAGCTTGTCGCATGGAAACGTCACCAACACGCCCACTTGCTAGCCGTGAATTGTGCAGACAATGAGTGGCTGTATTAACACATAGCCTCAGACATTATGCAGTCTTTGAACTACAGAGCTGGCGTAATTAATTCAGTTTTAATGTCCGGTCCAATCATTTGCGTTTCTTTTGTGGTAACGCCTACATAATTGTTCAGGGTTAAAGGGTTTCAGTATGCGTGAAAATGGTGTTGTCATTTGTTGTTGGGCAATTTTTGGATTAGTTATTACTTCATGTTCATGGCACTGGACGTGAATAAACTATGTTTTAGTTCTCTATGTATATCATTTATAGGAACAGCTTAATAAAAAACTAAACTAGAAATGTTTTGCAGTTTCGCTCAGTATTGCTTGCCTCTGCTCATCAGCTCCAGTCATACAGACGATTAGTCATTCAGCAGAGCAGTTAAACAGTTAATTGGAGACCTTATCAGTCAGCAGTGAGGAAGCAGGCAGCGTTTAATGTTCCTAATATTCCTCTTGTTTGAGTTTCATTGTTCACTTTGTCTTGACTTGTAAGACTTTTGGCCATATTTAACCATTTTGCAGCTTTTTCGATTGGATGCAGCTGCGATTTTGAGAGTGGGATATCTGAGAAATCGACATGAAGCTAAAATAATGCACTGCAGTCTCAAGTTGCTTTGAAATCTCATATTCAGAACAGATTGCCAGACCTC
Source organism: Trematomus bernacchii (assembly GCF_902827165.1). NCBI lineage: Eukaryota > Metazoa > Chordata > Actinopteri > Perciformes > Nototheniidae > Trematomus > Trematomus bernacchii. The sequence goes on from NW_022987608.1 coordinate 5,105,911, forward strand.
TTTTATAACTGACAGAAGTTGTGATTTAGTTTTCCACGATGTGTGTCAAGCATCTGTCATCGTCTGAAGAGTCGAATAATTTCAACACTCCACAGGGGAACGGATTCATTACTAAATTTGATCTGTTTTAAAAACTCTCCGACATAATGACTGCTGGAAATACTGTGTTATATTAAGGATGTCAATAAGACAATAATTTTAGAGGACATAAAGTATTGGACATGTGGTGACAATGTGCATGCAAAGCAGAGTTGCAGTGAAAGCCCTCACACTGGTTTGTCCAGCAGCCAGCCAGGCACTCAGCTCAGAGTTCTCCCTCACCAGTCCTCGACCCTGGGGGACAGAGGCTGGCAGGACGCCCTGTGTTTTTGTCTTAGACACGCTATGGCTGTCTGCCACTCGCAGTTCCTCTCGCAGCAGTTTTTTCGGCCTCGGCCAATCACAGCTCGGCTCAGGTCGCCACAGAGGCCAGACAGGGCGGTGTCCGCAGACTGAGCGGGAGAGGAGCTCACGTGAGACCTGTTTATGATTTGTCAGAGGGGAGATAGGGAGGGTGAAAGATAAAAAATAGAAATCTATTTCAATAAAAAGCTGCATTCTCACAGGACACTTTTTCTTTGCCTGTGAGAGAATCACACTGACACCAGATCTCACATCTAGTTTGTACTATTGTTTTCTAATGTATTATATGAATTTATTATCAGCATTATCCTGCAAATTATCAATAACCCACCTTAACTTTTTATATTGCCCTATTTGTTTTTCAATTACATTACTAGTTCATTGTAAAGAAAACATGTTATTCTTGCATTTGTTCAATGTTTGTTTATGAACGTAACAGTACATTATTAATGTATAATTATGTATACATGTGGCAATACTGTATGTCATTATGGTCATGCTAATAAAGCTATTTGAATTCAATTGATAAATGAATATTGGGAAGAGACGGAGAGAGAGCTCTGAAACCTTTATTTAACCAGATTGGTCCCATTGAGCTCTGAAATGAAGTTGAGAAATGTTCAGTTTGCGGGAAAGCAGGAAGGGAGGGATCAGAGGGGAGTAAAGGGAGGAGGAGGAGGAGGAGGAGGAAGAGGAGGGACACAACACAGCACTGGACTCTGCTTTCATGCTATAGACATTTCCACTCATCAGCTGTTAGTCATTGCTTTGGCTCATAAGCTGCACACATTTCTCTACGTGACCAATTACTTTAGCCAACTGGGGACTTTATTCGATTAAACTGCTGTAGGCCTTTCTGACATATAAGGAAAGTCTGGTGATTCAATTACACCGTGCAGTATTCCAAGGTATAGCATTTGATGAAGGAGGAGAAGAGGAGAAAAAAAATGTACACGACTATTCTCAAGACAATTCCAACCAAAAATATCTTTATGTTCTTTCTAAAATGCAACAAAAAGGAACAGACAAGACAACCAGGCTTAGTAAAAGTGGCAGGAAATTGATGGAGCTGGTTTGATTCTGCCAATGACGATTGACAAATGTCCCTTTTTATGATTGGATACAATCACTCTAATGCTGCCTGACTGGAATTCAAACTTTGACAGATGTTTTAAATTGGGGCAATCAACTTGAAGCCACTCCAAGGAAGGCCTGAAAAGAACATGTCCTTATATTATTAACACACCTTTCTGTGTTCAATTACGAGACTCTTCAAGGTTCAAGGTTCTTTATTTAGTCATACGAACATAGCTACAGTGCAGTTATGCCGATGAAAATCTTGTGTCACAGGCTTCTCCAACAGAGCAACACAAAACACAGAAAAATTAGTGCAAGTAAATAGTAATACAAAAAGAAAAATAGTTTAAAAAAAAGTGAAATAGTGAAATAGTGCAATAAGAGTCTATATGCAAGTTATTGAAATAGGATATATAGGTAAATAGATAAATAATTTTTAAGTAGCAGCCAGATGAATATTAAGGATGTTGTTTCAACTGTTCAGGTGTTTAACAGATGTTGTTTCAACAGTTCAATTGTTTAACAGTCTTATTGCCTGTGGGATGAAACTGTCCCTGAGTCTGGTGGTTTTAGTCCGGATGCTGCGGTAACGCCTGCCAGACGGCAGCAGAAAGTAGCTTTAAAGTACAGTTTGACTCTTTGCCTTAAGGGCCTATATTGGGGCAGCACAACCAGCTGTAAACAAAAACAACATGTTCAAATCTAGATAGTTGATACATTAATTGTCTCTTAGCTCTGTATCAATATTCACCAACTCCGTATGGGGAATATCTGGTTCTTTAGTGGATTAATGCTCTGATTGGTTTAGGTCTGTCTGCTGTTGTTGATGATGAACATGTAACGTACAATTGGTTAACCACAGCATTCAGACTAAAAATAGATACCTGTTCCTGGAAATGATACTGATGAGGACTGTAAAAACCAAAACAACGCGCTTAAAGGGGCTAAAAGCCATTTAGCTCTCTTTAGATCTTAGGGTGCTACTTTTTTACCTCCACTGTAGAGGTTATGTTTTCCTTTGGTTTGCTAGTTGGTCAGCAGGATTAAGATAATTCCAGGCACTATGGTCATGTGTGAAAAGATGAAGCTCGGGCCAAGGAAGAACCCGTTTTTAGAGCAGATCTAAACCAAGTTGACACTACACTCATCATTTTTCACTCGCTAATAGTACTACTACTTGTCATTACAATAAATGTTTACCAAACTGTTTGCACAATGATGCTTTCCAATCCTATATTTTGTGGTGTGATTACAAATTGTTAAACCCTGTGTGTGAACTAACATAGTTTCAGTGTTCTCCTGTGGCTGACATTGATACATGTACAGTAGATGATATATATTATGTGGTCTTTGATATTTGTATTCAGTGCATAGTTGGGGGATTTATGTAGCTTCATATTCTGACAGCAGCACCTGTCTTTTTTTCATTTGTGGCTATCTTTCTCAGTATACACCTTTCAAAAACCACATCAAAAAGATGAAGTCAAATTCTGAAGAATGAGTTGACAGTCACGTGTTTAGTGCTGACATTTTTTTCAAAGTGGAAAGACAAGCAACAATTTCAAGTGAAATAAATGACTTTGTTTTTAAAGAAAACTTGTGCCAAAAAGTGTCCAAACAGCCAGTGCGATCCAACAGATTTTCATTGAAAAAGAACGCTTGCCAAGCTCCACATCGCTGTTATAAATCAGCCCCAGCGTACATGTCCTGTGTGGATAATATCCCAACTGTCTTCGCAGCGCCCCTGTTTTCTCTGCTCAGAGTTTTTTGGTAGGACTCCAACTAAAGCACAGGCCTCCTTTTTACTGGCTCTCCTCTCATTTCCATCACTATCACTTCACCATTCAGATCTGCTGCTGGCCTCCTTTCTCTCTGTCCCATCCAAGAGGTCAAAACGTGGTCATCCAGCAATAATTGAAAAGACATGGGATGAAATGAATGCAAAAAATATTGTGAAAACAAAGGGGGAAATGCGGCCTCTTTTGATGACAAATTGGCCAGCTGAGCTTTATTTTTTTGCTCTGGTTGTAAGACAAAGAAATTATGTTTTCGCCCATTTTTAATAAAGCAGTCGAACTCTATTGGTTATTACATCAGCTGCATTTTACTGTAATTGGCAATACTTCACTCGCTTTGAAGGTCTCCGTAACCTAATATAGACTTCTAATCCTAGTTTTCTTCACCCGTATATGACCCAGGTTTCATATATGTTTCTTTATCCTTTAATGCTTGTATCACATACAGCTCATTACTGCTTCTGTAGAAATCCAAACATCAAGGAAGCCCTTTCCATTGATTCGATTTACTATCAGTGCTTTTCCAAAAGACGGCTGGTTTCTCCCATTTAATCACCTGGTTCTTTATATGTGTATCTCGACTACAAACAAAAGTGCCGTATGTCACTTTATCCTAAGTATCTTTAAGGTCCATCACCTAAGATCTTTTTCTTTACCGCTGAAGAACCATAATGTATGCAGGAGTTTTGAACATTTGTTAATCAGTGCCAGGATCTCAAGTATTATTTTTCCAGGTGTTGCTATGTGCAGCTTTTTAAAATGTTCTAGTACAGCATGAACTATCCAGTAATAACTCCAGGCACTGGGACACATACAATTAACCAGCACTGACATTTACGGTAAGGTGCAAAGCGTGATGAGCCTTGACCTCAAAGCTGAAAAAAAACGAAAAATGTGAAAGCTTTTTTATTGTTAACACAATTTTATAGTAGATCAGTTTATCAGTTAATACCCACTCTATCAGTATCGTTGGCATTCATATTAACCTAGGGTTTGATAAATTTATTTATTTAAAGTATTTACTCAACAACTTAAAGGGGCCCTATTATGCTTTAAGGGGTTATCCCTTTCCCCTGAAGTGTGTTATATAGGTTTTAGTGCATGTAAATGGTCTGCAAAAACTAAAATCCTAAAGATTTTGAACATTACATTGGCACAAAATACAAGTATGAAACCTGTAAAATTAGCATACCGTAATTGGGCCTCTCTAATTACATATTTGACGTACTTTACATAAGTATTTGCATTTCCTTTTATACTACCTAATCATTCTACTCATTTACATTTCAGCTAAACATTCCAATGCTTCTTACAAGCATCAACGGTATTCTACTATTATGACATAATAACGCAGCAGTCATTCACCTGCATAGTTTAATAGTTTTACATTTAGCAGATGATACTTTGAGTAGTTGTACTTGTTTCATATCTGGTAATACATAATTTATCATAAATCTTGATCTAGAAAACATGTGTTGTTGAGCCCTGTGGCCTTTCATAAAAAAGATAGACGGGTCTTATTACTATCTTGTTGCATCATAAAAGAATAATTGACAAACATGTATATCCAGCATGAAAAATGGCCTGCAGTGTTCTGGCAGTCTGCCATCAGCGTCAGCTTTATTACCATAACGATGCAGTAAACAAATAAACTCTGTCTGCAGCGAGTCATGTGACGTTCACCTGCTGCCGTTTATTTACACACCCTGCATATGATACATTTTTCATCGCTGGGTGTTGAAATATGAACTCTTCTTACCAATGCATGTTTACAATTTTAACGCAGACATAACAAAACACAAATGAAAATGATCTGAATGCTATTTTGCGAAACAGCAGATTAAAGCAACGCTATATGTCAAACAGGATTAATGTTGTGTGGCAATGATAGATTCACGCTATGCAGGCCTGTGCTAAACACACCCATCTCTTTGTCAATGGATGTGCACACTCCTTCCAACATGTGTTTAATCCCTTAATGGTAGTCAAAATGTTTGCTCATGCAATTATATAAGAAGCAGAATATTCCTTATCCCACTTTTCCATGAGCTGTGTTGGAAAAGCCTTTAAAATGGAGTTATATTAGCCACCTGTTCCTGATCCGGAGGCATTAATGGATGGGTGGAAGTCGCGTGCGCTGCCTGCGGTTCAGACATGGTAAAGACATAGACAGAGACGTATACCCCTCTCCTCGGGCACATAAAACAGAGACGGGTCCAGGCACGACAGAGAGGGGAAGGAGGGGGGAGGAAGTGTGTGATGGAGGGAGTTAAGTAAAAGAATGCATGTAGAAAAAGAAGTATAGATGGTGAAAGGTGGAGCTGGGTATTTCATCAGTTGCCTGGCAATTACATTTGACTTGTATTTTGTGCCTCTATTGTGACATGATTCCATACTTTAATGTTCAAAAAGCTCTTTATTTTTCTCATACTGCCTGTGCTGCAGCACCTATTTTCACCCTCTGTCTGAAACCAGAGCCCAGTCTGCTCTGATTGGTTAGCTGGCCGGCTCTGTTGTGATTACTCAACTGCTTAGAGATGTCCCGCCCCTTAGCCTGTCACTTACAACGTGTTGGAGCGCTAGCCAACAGAAGAGTGAGTGTATAGTAGTGATGCGAGCGACTATATTATGGAAGTAAACAAAGGAGTCCATTGGAGGCGTTTCATGCAGGGTGAGTGTGTGGGAGAAAAACTCCCTCTTGAGGGAACTTATGGATTTTTGCTTTTGCAGACCATTTACATGCACCAAAACCTATATAACACACTAAAGGAAAGAACAAAAACACAAAAACATAATAGGGCCTCTCTTCTTCATCAGCATCAAGTAGCCAAAAGTTATACAAACTCAACCAGGACTCTTTTTCAATTTCTGGCTTATTGATTTTTTTAAATGTTCAATATTTGTCTTATTGTATGCTTTGAATATGTCTCTACTGTACAATGTACAGTACAGTGTTTATGTAGGTGTGGCTCTTTTCTTTGTCTGTTTATGCTTTGTGGCCTTTGCTGCTTACTGCCCACTTCCTCCTGATATTATCTAAACCAACCACTTTTTCAACCTGACTACCAACTTTCCGGAAAAGCCAACATGACACCAGACATTTCAGACAAACAAAAGCTTTATGACATGGGTAAATCGAGAATTGCTGATGCTTTGAGTTATAATACAAATAGAAGACACATGAGAACAGAGGAGTGTTTTTTTTCCCTGATGACCTCACCACTGTGGAGAAGGCAAAGAGGGCGCAGATCTGTGTGTGTTTTTCGTGTGTGTGCTCATGACTCGGCTTTTTGCTCGCTGTTCTTTCTTCAAGAGTTTCGATGACATCACTTATCAAACAGGACTCTTGCTTGCTCAGACTGCAGGACTCAGACACAGCAAATCTTTTGTTTGGATTGACTTTCGCCCACTGGTGTGCAACAGGATGAGTTTCCCCCACTTGAGCTTAAGCTGTAGGCTACAGACTTATGACTAATTCATGTATGTGTGTCGGGGGGTTAGGGTTAGGTTCAGGTGTTCTAGGGTTAGGGTTACCACTAAGGTTTCTCTAGGGGAATCTCGCAGTAGATATATTTTTGCACATTTTTATGCACTTATTTTGGAATATTTGTGTTAATTGAAAGACTTAAAATCAGTATCATCATTATGAATGCCTTGTAACAATAGCAAAAGCATTTGTTCCTTTAAAGGGGACCTATCATGCAAAATGCACTTGTGTACGTCTTTTATACATGAATATGTGTCCCCGGTGTTCCAGGGAACTCACCAAGTGTCAGAAAACACAACCCTCTCTATTTTCCTCCATACCCAAATCTCTAAAAAAGGGGCTGCAACGGATCTGATAAAAACTGATCCAGATTTGAACACTTTCCTGACGTCAGGAAAGTGGCGCTACAGCTATTGGGCCAACTCCACCAATCAGGAGGAGACAACCACATTGCCGTTCGAAAGCGCTGGAGACGCTGTAGTACATATGCCAGGCCTCTAGATGGTGCTGTTGCTCACAGAATCAACCCTTGCAAAAACAGAGCTATAAATTGTCAAATTGAGCGAAATGAGGCATGGCTAAAAATATATATATTTTTTTAAAGTATAAATATGCCTTATATAGGTATGGTCCTACACTATATTATTCAAATATAGCATGATAGGTCCACTTTAAATGAGCTGATTTGAATTTGACAAGAGGTACAAAGTATCCTGGATGCCGTGCCATGCACACCTGAGGGTGAATAGACAGTGTAAATATCTATCATCATACTAAATGATCAGAGTGTGTGTTACAAGCTGGTGACAGTCTAATCATATTACCTCCTCTGATCCCCTTTTACAAAAGCGCTGTCTCCACCCTCAAGGAGTCATTGTACAGCAGAAAATACAGTGAGTACGCTGCCAAGGTTACCATTTTTTATATTATCTTAAATTATTTTTGTAGGTCAAATTGCAAAAGAAAGAAGGGAGATGGACATTTTAATTTTTTTTAAAAGTCCCTAAAGTCACTGTGACACTACCAAAGTCCAAGCAATTGTTTTTCCCGCCATTTTGATGCAGCAGGTTTTAGGGAGCAAAATATCAGTAGGCTACTAGCATGTGGGTTATTTTAACATTTTTGACCCGTGGAAACATACATTATTAATTTAAAGGTATGTTCAATGTTTTGTAACAACCACAAAATAAAATTCAAAGTATTGATCTGGACAGATTGTGCTCTATTACATCATGCTGTTCCTCCCACTGAAGTGCATCCAGAGAGAAGCACAGGTAATGTGTACCTGCATGAAAATAAACCCTTAATGATTAGTTTTAAAAAGTTTGTGCGGAGAGAGCATATGTTTACGTCCCTTTGGATAAAGTGGTGGGAAAATAAAACCCTATTGTGGAAATTAGCACAGCGCACTTTTCTCAGCTTAGTTTTGATTACAGTGTAAACATGAATTACTGCATGTTTGTGTATTTTGCAACATGAACCTCTTCTTCGAATAACCTGTGCTGAAAACTCAGCATTTCCCAAACTAGTTTTAAAACAGATGGAAGCGCAACAATAAAAAAAAAAGACAAACCCTTTTTAATATTTTATATAATTTCCTCTTTTTGTTTACCTACATGCAGACTGTGGCAGGTGTTGGCCACCCTGGCAACAGAACACGGAGTGTGAAGTCGCTCTCCGGAGAAAGGCATATATGTGTGTGAAAGGCTCTGAGTCTGGTGTGTGTGTGTAACCTCATCATTGCTGATGAGTGATAGAGTACATAAGCCTGCTCACACGCCACATCTCAAACAAGCCAGCACGTATACATGTGTACGTGTGAGAAGCCATTCATCCTAAGTAACCGTGGTAAACAATGCTCACACCTTATTAAGCTGTCACAGTGCGACCACTGAACCTACCCTATAATCTTTACCATAATGGCACTCTTTATTTGTTACAGTAATTGGGGCGCTGCTGACACTCACAGACGCACACACACACTGAACAAACAGTGTAAAGCATTTGCTGTACAGTACATAGTACATAGTACATACACCCATAGAGTAAAAACACACACACTCTTAACACAATGCCTTCCACCAGAAATGCCCACGCGCTGTTCTTTCCTGTGACCTTAGCTGCGAGTTCATTCTTCCCTTCGCACATATGGAGCGCTGGCAGCGTCTCCGCTCTCGGCTGCTGCTACTATCAGCACATTTTTAATTGCCTGGCTTTAGCATATAACAGCCACCGTGATGACAGCATGCTTGTTTATTTTTATATGCAACCATATAGGTTCCAATAGCCCGGACCGTATAAGGTATATATGTGATGTTTTCCACCCAATTTTTTTTTTAAGCAGTGTGCAAACAAAGTATACTTCGGAGTAATTTCTTGTGGAATGTGTCTATAAAAGGCAGTTTCTTGTGTATAGTGGCAAACCTGACCTCTGATCATATATGCGATGTCAGTGGACTCGAGTTACTGAATAAAGGTTAATGTCCTCTCTCTGTCTGGTTTTTGCGTTCCTGTGCGGCTTGAATAAACAGAATACGCCACAATGTTGTGGATATTACCATGGGAGCAGAGCCGAGTGAGACAATCGGGATGAAATTAACAAATGCCTCCGTCTCACAGTTTCCCGGAGATTTAATATAATAAATATTAAACTTTTAGAAATAAGGGTTCAAAGGGTAAGAGAAATCTGGAAAAAACCTGAATATATGTGGACACTTGTCATCCCACGACATCAGAGTGACTTACTCTAGTCAAAGAATACGGGATTAACCAGCTGAACTACACCCTCCTCATTAAAGTAACATGGTATTACAACCTGGACACGCAATGCCTTTCATTAGACAACGTATAAAGGCAGGACTTCGCCCTTTTTTTTTCCATGGTCACAAATTAATTGTTGATCTGAACAAGCTGTCAAGTGGCAGTGCAGAAGTATCTCACTGCCCTGTCTGGCTCAACTAGATAAACCTGCACCCCATTAGACTGTACTGTACAGCGCTGACTAATGTTACAAACATAGCAACCAGAGCTCATGCCATCCTGGCCTATGCAAAAAGGTGTGTTGGGCTTTGTATGTAAGTGGCCACAAAATGTACTCCAAAGCCTGTCACACTTCCTGGGAGCTTGGTTTGTTAGCTTTTATAAAAATAGCTCACATTAACTTTTTTTTCACTTGCCATTCAGTAGTTCTTTTGTCACATTGCAGGTGTTTTTCTCTCATTTCCGTTGATACCCATCACGTTCCTTTCCTCTATTCATCCATCAGAAGCTCTCGTCTAGAAGAGACTCCCACCCAATGTGTGTGACAGGAATGTATCACATATGTGGCCATTCAAACCCACCCTAACCATTGACATGGTATAAATGACGCATAATGTGTACAAACAAATGTTTTCCCAGTTGATACACATCCACACCACAAATTCAAGAAGTCTGCATTATTTTTACTAACACCGACAGGGAAAGTCCTTCGGCAGGAAGCATTATAGCAAGTAATCCAAGAAATATTGTAAGAAGTCATCTAGGTTTATCCTGTTCACACTGGAAAGGGCCAAGATCTGTAGCAAAGGCTAATGTGAGCAAAGTTCACCTTTGCTTGTTGTGGTGGAATAGAAAAACGCCTCAAGCAATGTGGTAATCGTTGACCAATATTCTGCCTATATGTGTTTACAAGCGAAGTATACACACATACTCAGTGTGGATATTTAAATATATATAACTGGGGATCATAAATCACAGTATATGTGATGCAAGGTGAAGGGATGTTAACAAAACGGGCTCAGCTGGTATCACTACACCAATTCCACTGTTGACTATACAGAACTGGTAAGATGGCCATGTATTGCCAGTAAAAACAAAAATCCGGTTCAGAGCCTGCTGGATAAGAAAGGTGTGTCTGTGTCAATAAATCATCAGAGGGTGTGTTACTGTACATCAGCTGATGGCTTATTAAAAGAAAATACACCTTACAGTGTCACACCATTGTGAAAAAGGAAAGCATACTGTACCAAGGAGTGGTTTCTTGTAATTCCCACAACACCGGTTATTTAGCCACGTTAGTTTTCCTTTCATTTCCTTTGGTATCAATCCTTTAGTGATGAACTTGCAAGTCATGATGCTGTGATAATGTATGTGGGTGTGAGTTATGGAAAATTACCACTTAACCTTACAGTACCCAACAATCAGTAAACAACTCTACGGGCAATTAAGTGGGATTCTGTGTGGCAATGTATTCAGAGCTTCAAAGAGAAGTTTGCAAATGTTCGATTGAAAACGAGACAATTCTTATTTGTGTGTTAATTTAAGAGTTCATTGATGCCTTCAACATCCCTAACAAACATTGCCACGTGTGTATCATATACTTGGTAACACACTGCCTTAGAAGTGCACAAATAGAGTATTGCTGTTTGTTTTATATTCAGAAAAAGAAAATGTACTCATTAATACCCACAACTGTACATAGCACTTTAGAAGGGTCAGATAGTCCTACTTATTTAAGTCATTTCACTGTCCACGTTGTAAAAAGGGTGTTGGTTGACATACCAACTTTTTCCTCTACAGAAAATATCTATATATCAGAAATAATGGGTGAAAAATGTAGTCATGGTGTGCGGGGAAACTGTGATTCAAAATAATATATTTTTCAGTTTTTCTATCCTGTTGGTCTATACGTAGAGATACACATATTTTACAGAGGACATTCAACCTCCATATGGTGTTTAATATACACACAGAGGGAGATCTCCAATATGAATCTTTCTGCAAGACGGGGTTAGAGACAAGTGATCGCATTATTGGGAAAATAAATATGTTTTCAATCCAATAGACGTACTTTGTGGATAATTCCAGGCATCTGTGTCCAAAATGCACTCACAGCAAAGCAGAGTAGCAGAAGCAGGAAAGCTAGCGAGGCTAAATGCAGACCACAAAATAGATAGTTTGGTAGCAGTCACGGGATGGTCTACCAGCTGAATGACAGTCCTTCTGCATCATCAAGCTAAACTCTCTGCCTCGTGACAAATCAACCTGAACTTCATAACTACCACTCACGCTGGAAGAGGGAGGAAAAGAGAGGGAAAAGGAGGGAGAGAGGGACGGCGTGCGACGCGAGGAGTGCTCCCTATACTTAGTGAACTTCTGGCGTTTTAATGGGCCTGACGTAGTTCCATGCTGTGGTCTGAGGTCTCTCCACCAGCATCTATTTTCCCTCAGAACCAGTCGGAAAAAAGCACGGAGCATTAAAGCAGGCTAAAAATGTGTCTGATGGCAACCACCCTTGGCTGAAAATAGACCAAGAAGGGTATTATTATCATTAATGAGGTATACATTTGTCCACTGACTTATCTCGGAGTCATAGGCAGTTAAAATTATTCTGGAGTTTGCCCTTTTTTTTGGCTGGTTTGGTGAAGCTTAGCTATGAAGATGCTGCGTAAAGATAACCTTTTAGATTGAGCTGACAAAATGAGAGTCTCAGTTTGTTGCTTTAATAACCATGTAGACTGTCATGCATGTTTTTAGCCTATTACCTTTAAACCAAATGTGCTCTACTTTTCTGCTGTCCTCTTTCCAAAGCAAAATGTTTGTTTTGAGACATTTTCTGAACTTTTTCCTTTTGGTGTCAGAGGGTTAGGGTTAGGGTTATTGTCACTCACTGGAAATACCCGTTTGGTTTTAAAGCCTGTTGGCGCCTGGGTAAAATGGCAAGAGGCAGATTTGTAAAAGCCCCTTTGTAATTTGGTCACAAACAACCAAGTCTTTTGCCGTTCCTTGTCCGACAATTTTGGCATCGGTCCTTAGCAACCAAAGTTCCCTGAATGTCTTCGTCTATCCAATTCTGGTAGCAGTTTTTGTGTAAATTACACTTTTGCCAATCTTTTTTAGATATTTAGATTAGATCTATTAAAAGGAAATTCATTGGATAGGGGAGAACTTTGACCTACTATTGATTTTAGAGAAAATGTCTATAGGTTTCATATTCTGGGGGCCATACATTTCTGAGAAATCTGTCTCATTACAATGCATCCAATGGTTGCTAAATAATGAGGATTAAAAGACTGACCCGCTGGTTTTCCTCTGACTTGGCATTACTCTTTAAGAAGAGGAATAGAGCCTGGTGGTGACCATAAAGGGGATGCATCTCCACCCACTGGTTAGCATATAGGGATTTAAGGAGCAAAGGCACAACTGCAGTAAAAGCTGCCAAGTGAGTATACAACTTACTCACTTGATCCCTGTCAGACCTGGCCAAATTCTGGAAGGCACCATATATATACACCATCCCTTTACCTCTAAGTTATTTAATTGCAGTCAGAGGACTATAGGTTTTTTACATTCTGCTGATACCATATGTAGTTCTCCTGCAAACAGCAATTACAGTTTGTCAACTGTCTTTGTTAACCCGTCTTCACTGCTTAACGCTTTACCACGCTATCAGCTAGATACGGATGGCTGGCTCTGATTCAAGAGGTGTTTATCAGACAGACATAAGTCTGTGAGCGTAGGGACATCTTATCTGAATTCATTTTTGATGCCAGGAAGTGTGTGTCTACGGTACCACAGGAATCTATTGCTGGGCTGCTCATAAGTTTTATATATGATAATATATATGCAGACGATACACTTTTATACTGTGCTTATTCTGTTTGATAAGCCATTTAGAAATTACAACTCACCTTCAAGCTATTGCGAAATACTATTATGTAATGTAAATAGGTAATGAAAATTAAGTACATGCTGTTCTCGAGATCCAGAGATATAGTTATTTGCAGACTGTATCTCCACTTGGACTATTTTTAAGGTCGCAGTCACAATAGTCCGCTTCTCTGGTGCGCACCAGATGACAGTTTGTTACATTGTTTCATTTTTCAGAAGGTTCGGTTTGCGTTCACACGGTTCACACCAGCGATGGTCCGCTCCAGAGTTCACTTGCAAGCAGTCCGAGACCACCTCTTTTAACGAACCGCACCGAGGGTTAAACGCACCAGGGTTCGATTCAACCGGACTAAACAAGGCTGGTGTGAATGCGACATAAGAGTAGGTCAAAAGGGCAATATATCATTAACACCTTCTTATTAATACATATAACAGAGTCAAAGCAAGGCCTGTGTGTATAAAATGTATCTGTCAACCTATGATATTTAGAAGTCAATGTGTTTTTTTAGTCAGAACCATTTACCTTGAATGCAACTCATGCTGTCACTGTAAACTGTTTAAATACTGTCTATTGCAAGGGGTACCTGCATCTTTATCGTTTGAGCATCACTATTGTTGCCTTGTTTTGAATTAAAATGATTCGCAAAATAAGGTTGGACAATATGAGATAGTGAAGCTGTGTCACATGTGTTTATCAAAACAACCCCTCTGGACATCCGCGGTACCAAAAACCAACACCCATGGTTTCCATGGCACTCTGATGGACGGCAAAACAAACACAAAGAAGAAAAAAACGTCTCTTCCTTTTTTGTCTTTCTTAATTTAGAAGTTTTCCAAACCCACTGATCCTTCATGCTACCCAAATTCCTTTCATAAGACCAGGCACGTTTCAGAGGATAAATCATTGACCAATATTAAGATGACCTTGTTCATTACTTACATATTACCCATTTATTGCCACATCAATCACATCATCTCTAAGATATTGAAGATATTAGATCACACAAATGTAAGTACATCTTATTTAGAATTGCAGTAGCTTTTTTATCCGAAAATAAATATTTACATATTTGTCTTTTTGAACTCTTATTATTGCCAGGACATCTTTAAAGGCCCTGACACACCAGGCAGTCACCAGAGAACTCGCCGACACCGACATCGACTGTTGCATCGACGAGTTCTCCTGCGTCTTGGCCATGTGTCGCACTGGAACACACCACAAAGACTTCAGCCGAGCACGTACGAACTGCGCATGCGTGAGTGGCAATAACTCTCCTTACCAGCAGGCGGCGGTAGTGTGTATTCGTCATTCAAAATAGGCAACAACCGGAAGACAGAGAAGAAGAACAGACTGATAAAAACAAACAACAAATAGCGTGTGCGTTCCATTTTCACTCTCGTCCATCGAAAACATGTTTTAGAATATAAAAATACATGAATGATGAAATGAGCACATAAAGTGCAGACATACTATAAAATCACAGGTAATAGACCTGCATCTGATGATCGCAGTGTTCTGGCGGGTGTGTAGTTTATTGAGTCAGCAATGTAGTAATGTATGTAATGTAATAATGGCCACTTCTTGCTAACTTTACATTTCCATGTGATGCTTTTATCCGAGGCGACTCACAATAGGTAAATGAACAGCAGTAGACAGTATCTCATTTACTTAGACACTGTACTTAAGGACAATGTTGATTTACTTGAGACTAATCCTGCAACTTTATACTGACAAATAAACCGATGAGATGAAAAACCGGACTTGACCAAACAAATCACGGAGCTCTCAGCAGAGGACAGCCGGGGATGCTCCCGCCGATATCAGAGATGTCCCTGTTATGTGTGGGAGGTAAGAGAGGACATTTAAGGGATATGTTTGATGTCTTTTAAGTATCACCTGCTGGTGTTTAGCTGCTGTCCTGTGCCTTCTTAAATCGTTTGTTTACGTCCCTCACTTCCGTTTCGCTTCTCATTTGATAGCTGAACAGCTGATCAGAGTGGTTTCTTGGCCCGATAGCTTGTGTCCGACAAATGGCCGATTCAACATGTTGAATCGGCCATGTGTCGACCGTGAAAGGCCAAATAAGGCGTGTCACGGCCGAGGGTTCGGGACACACCAAATTTACTTTGGGCGACAAGGCACGCTTTGTCGCCAGACAACCGAAGACGGCCGATATCGGCCTGGTGTGTCTGGGCCTTAAGGCGTCGGCCCCACGAGGGCGCATACGGTAGTTTCCGTTACAATTTTGTGTCATATAGACCGTTCGGCCACACTAGGACGACAGAATATGGCAGTAAACGACTACGGTAACGATAACGGGTCCCGAGGTGGATAGAACGGCATACGGAACGCTCTGGAGGGTCAAACGGCTCCGTGTAATCGCCTCTATACGATCATTTTCTGATAACGATGAAATAGCCCCGCCTCCCTCTCCCCACGTCTCCTGTGATCAGCTGCTGGGCTGTCAGAAGAGGGGGAGGAAACGAGAGGCTCCGTTTATTATTCTTATATTATTAAACAGAGTCGTTATCAATTTGTTTTAAAGCTCAATAAATAACAAAGAAGACCTCTGACCGGCACTTTTCTAATCTTGTACGGAAGATTTAAACTTTAACGGACATGTTGACCGGCGAAAAAAAATGCTAACTTAAACTCTGCCGCATGGTTCCCTCGTCCCTTGGAAGAGGCGGAGAGGTGGGTGTTTTTCATCTGCTGGTGGACTATCGGAGAGATATACAGCAGGAGCACACACCGTCCACCGCGGAGAATAAACAGAAGGGCAACCATGGCAACCATGCTCCGGGGTCTTCTTCGCTGCTTTTGGTGGAGGAAGTTACAGCGCCACGTACAGGCTCGGCATATGTACTGCAGCTTTTCCAGCGGTTGGAGCTAAACGGAGCTGTCTCGTGTGAACAGACACTTTCCGGTGTCTATTGCGTGTGGACGGAAGCCTTTTTTGCGATTGCGATTGCGTTTGCGTATGCGTTTTACCGTATGCGCCCTCGTGGGGCCGCAGCCTAACAAGTGAACTTCAGAGCGTTTTCTATTATAGTCTTGCCTAATTTGGCAAATTGACTGTGATGTTAAATACAACACAACACACCTTTATACTGCACATGTGTATGTATGTATATGTGTTCCTTAGAGGCAGCCATTGGGTTCATGATGACGCATTAACCCTGTATGAACTACACTGAGAGAGATAAAGGAGGTGTGACGAGAGAGTAAGAACAGGAAGAGAGAGATAAGGCCAAGTACGATGAGGTATGGTGTTCCTGATGACCAGACGGGAAGTGCGTGTGTGTGTGTGTGTGTGTGTGTGTGTGTGTGTGTGTGTGTGTGTGTGAGGGGGAGTTACAGTAGAAGGAGGTAGTTGGGTGAGGAATATAGAGAGAATAAGGGAGGAGAGAAGAGTAAAGTGCAGGGGAGCGAGGGAGGACAGAGAGTGAGGGAGTTATCTTATCTTGGCTGGTGTATCGCAGTGGCCTGCTATCATGCACATGGGGGAGGGCGAGTTCTTTATCGTAAGCCAGGAGTAGTCGAGATGACTCCTATACTGTTTTTAAAAAAAATGAAGTAAATAGATTTGTTTTATACTGGTGTTTGTGGGGCGTTTGGGTGGCTCACCTTATAAAGGGGAGTCCAAGAACTAAGGCTTTAAATCTGACTCCCACACACTCCCCCTTTGCCTGAATCACCTATATTTGACTCCTTTGTTTACTTAACTGACATAGTGACATCACTATGTAACAATTATACTTCTTTTGGCTAGCGCTAAAACACAATGCAAGTGATAGCTAAGTGGTGGGACATTTCCAATATATTTCTAAGCGGTTGACCAATCACAACAGAGCCGGCCAGCTAACCAATCAGAGCAGACTGGGCTCTGATTTCAAACATAGGGTCAAAAGAGGTGCTGCAGCACAGGCAGTATGAGAAAAATACAGAGCTTTTTGAACATTAAAGCATGGAAACATGTCACAGTAGAGGCACAACATACAAATATGCACCTGAAAATGAGCACAATATGTCCTCTTTCAATTCTGTCTGTGTCAATCTAACAAAAAGGACGTTGACCTATTTAAAGGAACAGGGAAGTCTTTTTTGTTATCAACTTTTTGTTATCTATTTTGTTCCTTAATCCCTAACTCGCTTAATACCTACTGGGAGCATGGTGCATTATTATAGCATATCAACCTTGGAACCATAAATTAATAAAATATATAAATAAGTAATATGTGTATGTGGTATCTCTGCTGACATAGGCATATTTCTACTGATGGCGGCACACACCCCAGAGGTTTATTGACTATAATGCAGATTTAATCACCACCTACATGGCATGATTTATGGGTATAACTTTACACTTCTGGTTTGCACGCACAGGTAATATAATTATATTCAGCTTATACAGTATTTACTCAGGGTTACAGATGAGTCACAAGCTTTAAGCACACACCTTTAAACGCAAATGATTGTATACGCTTACATATGATAAGATACTGTATGTCAAGGTGCACAGACACACACACCCACATAGAAATAGATATGTGTGTGTAAGCTTTAAAAAACAACAATATAGGCAGATTTGTAGAAAATTATTTTAAACACACATTTTGAAAAATTACACAATTGTGCCAATTGGTAACATGGTCTTCACTCAAGTACAATCATTTTAACTTAAAAAACTACAATTTTATCCTCTGGCACGATAGCTCAACATTTCCCATCTGGCAACGCTTAATACACTTGCACTACTCACACACTTGTGCACACACACTTCTGATTCATGGCTTTTGAGTGATTGCAGGTCTCTCTCTTTATTTTATTCATTTATTTGCATCACGTAAGGCTATAATAAAACTGAAGCACAGTTTCAAGTTCAAGGCTTTTATTGTCATTCGTACATAGCTACAGTGTAGTTATGTCGATGAAAATCTTAGGACCCAGGCTCCTCCAACAGTGCAACACAATAAAACTAGTGCTGCTACAACTTCGCTATAACAGAGATCTAGAGGAATGCAAGGAAAAACACTGGCACAGATTCCAGTAGTGGTTTACCCCCCCCCGGACAGACTTTACGGTTAAGTTGGAAAAGTACTTCTATCTGTTTTGAAATGTCCTCAGCCTGCAGAGCGGGCAATGTGCCAACACACTCTGCACCTGTGTCTCCACCCAGCAGATTTGAAGGGAAATACTTCCAGTTGAGTTGCTGGTTGGACCAGTTAGGTTGTTGTTAGTAGTAGTAGAAAAACCAGTTCCTCTAGTGTGTTAGTGGATGTTTTCTCAAATATTATGTTATGAAATTCTCGATTCCACATATGCAAAATCAAAAGCTAAATTGGTGAAAAGGACTAAGCCGTATTTGGTCAGAAAAGGGGACAAAAGTTAACATAAGAAGGCTGAATACTGCATAAACATGACATGCCGATACACTTGTATATAACTGCTGTTTTTGCAAAAAGTTGTCAACATGCCTCATTTTTGATAAAAAATGACCCCATAATAACATAAACGTCATCCAATGCTTTCAATGTTTAGACAATAAATACTTTGGTGCAGCAAACAGGATTTGTAAACTATTTGAACCATTGACCCATGTCTTAGGGTTCATTTCACAGTTAATCATTATGCAGTTATTGAGAAATCAATTGTGAAGTCACCAGAAGCTACTTAAATTGAAAAGGCGAGAAAAAAAATCTGCAAAAAAGCCTAAAAGATTAGAATGGCACTGCACATGTTTGTGTGTACATGCTTGTGTGTGCATGTGGCGTAAAATATCACACATGATACCGCAACCCAAACATGACCCAACTGCTTCAGTAAAACTGCGGTGGCAATGTGCTACATTATCAGCTTTAACATCTCGTCACTTTTAAACAAAAACAAGTTGACGCCAGTTTGGGTTTTTGCTATACTTTTTGTCACATGGTATTTAAAGCTGACATAGGGTTATGAGTGAAAAGTGACAAAAGAAATGTGATAGAGAAATCAGCTGAATATATTCTATACGTTTGCAGCGTACGTGAGTGCCAGCTGTCTCCATTATTAATCAGCCATGGCTATTTTTTGTCTGGAAATCAAATACCTTGCCTGTCCTCCATGTGTAAAATCTACTCCCTATCCAAAAATTGGCATGAAACTGTAAACCTTGTGTCTTAATCTATTTCAAATGTCAGGTTGAATGTGCATCTCATCATTCACTTGTTGTCTCCTTTTTATCTCAGAGAGTCTACATCATGTGTCTGTACTATCACCTTAAATGACTTGTATGGGCCCACCTTTGGGAGACAGCTGTCATAGATAAAATCTAGCCCTTGTGCGTGAGCAGCTTTCAAACAAAAAGAGCTGAGAGGAGATGCAATGACAGAGAGAAAGATCCACACTTCACTTTTTCTAAACCACAGTTGAAAAAACAACAACTATTATATGTTCTTGCTCTCTCTCCACATGAGGCTCCACTTGATCCCTTTAAGCAGGCTCTAATTCGATTAGAGGACTTTATTAGTTGCCCAAAAAACAGAGAGGAAAGGTAGATAGACAAGTAAAAAGAGGGAGAACAACCGTGTTGCTTTGATCCGTCTGGCCTGTGAAATATGCTCCTTGTCCCCTCCAAATGCCCTTCATCACCCAACATTCACTTACTCACACACACACACACTTCTGCCCTCAGGGGTTCAGTGTGGTGAGCACGCGAACCAGCGCCTGTCTTTCATTTAGCCTTTCCAAAAGCAAACGGGAGAGGTGGAGGCCAAGGGAGACAGAGAAAGAAATTACGAGACGCGCTCCCGACATTCCTTCCAATTTAATGGCCGCTGTAGTATGTCCTGTTTTGACAAGGAATGAATTTGGGCCCCAATACTCCCCACAATTTCCTTCCATTGGATGACTTATGGCACGGTCGTTGAAGCATATAAGGGGTTTACTTCCAAAAATGTAAGGGTGTACGTTTTGGGGTTGAAACATTACCTGAAGCTCATCAGTCATCTCTATATTGTGAAGCAATCATCAACATGTGGTAAATTAGTTTTTATAACGGCCTTAATGTTTTTTTCAAATAATTATAAACATCACAGGCCTTAAATCCATTCCACTGTTGTTTGAGCTTTAAGTCCAGAAACAGGTGGAAATATAGAGAAAAATCATGTTTATTCATTGTTCATGTAGTGTGTCCATCTGTTGTTTTTCATTTTTCCTTGTTTGACCCTGGATGAATGTTGTTGTCAGCTTAGCTTAGATGTCTTGTTTGTGTCTTCATCCCTGTTTTCTACAATTCAGTTCCCAAAATATGAATAATAACTATGTATGGTACATAAACATAGAGGACACGTGGCTAGGAAAGGTCAATGTAAAATTAATGGATTCATGATTACACCTAGACAGCTGATAAAACTTGGAGACTGCAAGTAATCAGATGTATTTAAACTAAAGCAGCTATAATCAGTATTTTCATAACAATGGATCTAATGACTATGCGTAAATTGTTAAGGGGGTTAGTCATAGTGACCAACCCAAAGAAGGAAAACCATTAGTGCCGTTTCCCTCGGCCCTTTGGACCTCTATGGATTTGTAGCTTTAATGTTTTGGCTTCACTCTCACTGCTCTTAAAGTATAATTCTCAGTTAAGCAGTTATTCATCAAGATATTTCTCAAAACAGAGCAACATTTGCATTCATTTGAAGTCTTCCTTAAGCTCTGCTCGACGTGCTGGCAAAAAACGTCACTATGTTTATTTCCTGTTGAGAGCTTGTTCCGTTACCCGAAATAGGCGCTCTGTGGTGTTTTGTTGTAAACAAATAAAATGTATGTTTACATGCTGTTTACCCTGAAGGTACTGAATGAATCAGTCATGCCTAAAAATGTGTTTAAAGTTTGCACTTTTTCATTATCTTTGGCAAAACCATTTTTTAAAGTATTTTAAAACCAACCATTTATAACATTCATGTTACCAGATGACAACTACACGTAAAATAAGTGTATCTCTTACATAAACTCACTCATTGCTACTCAACTGATTACTTTTCAATCTGGAAACGTTCCTAAAGTGCTATGATGTCACTCGTGAACGTCTACATTGGGTTTTCCCTTTAACAAAACAAGCACAGCCCTGATAAGACCTCCACCTATCTCCCCCTCCATCTACCTTCTCTACGGCCCACTGACTGCACTCCTGATGGGAGGAAGACAAACAGTTTGACCGCCGACCTTGCGGTGCTCCAATGCCTTTGAAGTGGACCAGTAATCCGCCTGGAGGTGGATAGGATTTTAACAACAGTGGACATTAGAGAGAGCAGTGATAAAAACCACTCCCTCCTTTTATGGAATGACCTAGATGAGAAAATACCCTCCCTCGGGGCTAATAACATGATGAAAAGGTGGTTTAATGAGAAACGTCACAGAGGACTGACCATCAGTTACCTATGGCATTTGAGGTCTTGCATACTGGATTGTCCACATTTTTGGACTTATTTCAGATGTATTATGTATGTATTTCAAGATTAGCTTCCAAAATCTTACTTAAAAATGTGGAAATAGAGATGTCATAATGTTTTGCCATTAAATAGATGTTGCCAGTCAGTGGTCTAGTAACCAGTTAATTATTTACTATAACATTGAGCAGTTGGACGCACAGTTGACTTGCAACTGATTAGATGTTACCAGTCAGTAAAGATGTCCTCATATCACCTGTTCTTTCTTTATGTTCAATGCAGTTGTGTCACGCATGAAGGCCATACTGTTCTGTACAGTAAGCAGGAATGTGTACTGCACATGGGTCTCTGTGTACATGAGGGTAAAAAAACAAAACGAAGACCTAGGGCCTTAATAATGTGTGCCACATCGTTTCCTTGCTCCCCCAGCTTGTGATCTGGAAATTGATTTCATCACCCATATCTTGAAGGCTTGTCTGAGGAGTAACATGAGACGATGCACAGTGTATCCTTGTTTTCAGCACCCAACTTCAAAAGAACATTTGGAAAGACATTTATATTTTTTATATCTAATAACCCTTATGTAATTTCTAAAATGTTAGCTAACAGTTACCTATTTACACATCTAGAAGCAACATTAACTTTTCTTTTGGAGTCTTGTTTCTATCTAAAAAAAAAAAAGGATTAGCAAGCTAGTCGCTGACGTGCATACCCTTTTTTTGATTTTGTATATATCTTATGAATCTTATACAGTTATACTTTCTAACATGTTAGCTTGCACATATATATTAACACACCAAGAAGCAATAGTAGCTTTCTTGTGGAGTCGCGTTTCTTTCAAAATATTAATTTTGCTTTTAGTTGTTTTGGTCTCCACTAACTCCTGAAGAAATGAAAGTATTTGGTTCTTTGGCTGCTTAATGCTCCACCGTGATCAATAGCCAGTTGCTAACGTTGTCTGTACAGTCAGTTTATCAGAGCTTTCTAAACAGCTAACCGTTGCTGCGGCTGGAAACACAGTTGATAAGAACCTTGAGAGAGAAGCAAAACAGTGAAGTCGAGAGCCATAAAACCATGATAATTCTCTGTGGGTTTGTCACAACAAGCAAACACTTTCACTTGAACTTGATTTATTGCTAGTATGGAAATATACATTAGTGAAGATTTAAAGGGGACCTATCATGCAAAATGCACTTTTGTACGTCTTTTCTACATGAATATGTGTCCCCGGTGTTCCAGGGAACTCACCAAGTGTCAGAACACACAACCCTCTCTATTTTCCTCCATACCCAAATCTCTAAAAAAGGGGCTGCAACGGATCTGATAAAAACTGATCCAGATTTGAACACTGTCCTGACGTCAGGACGGTGGCGCTACGGCTATTGGGCCAACTCCACCAATCAGGAGGAGACAGCCACGGCCATTGCCGTTCGAAAGCGCTGGAGACGCTGTAGTACATATGCCAGGCCTGTAAGTGGCGCTGTAGTCTGCCACAAAAGCAGCGAAGAAGACTTGGTTACCATGGTTACCCTTCTGTTTATTCTCCGCTGTGGCTTTCTTTCTCCCTCCCCGAGGCAAGCATTTGCTCCCGCTGCTTTAATTCAATGCAATCCCTCCCCGTCGAGGCAAGCACTGTAATTCTCTCCGGTTAGTCCACCAGCAGATGACAAACACCCACCTCTCCGCCTCTTCCAAGGAACGAGGGGACCGTGCGGCAGAGTTTCAGTTTCAGTTTGTTTCGCCGGTCAAGATGTCCGTTAAAGTTTAAATCTTCCGGACAAAATTAGAAAAGTGCCGGTCAAAGGTCTTCTTTGTTATTTATTGAGCTTTAAAACAAATTAATAACGACTCGACGTAATAAAACACGGAGATCTCTTTTTCTCCCCCTCTTCTGACAGCCCAGCAGCTGATCAGAGCACGGCTCACCTCTCCTGCAGGGGGGCGTGGTCAGCAAAATCAGACCCGTAGACAGCAAACAGCACATAGAGCGAAATGAGGCATGGCTAAAATGCATGATCTGTTTGGTATTTTGAAAACAGAAACGTATAAATATACCTTATATAGGTATGGCCCTACAATATATCATTTAAATATAGCATGATAGGTTTCCTTTAAGATGGCTTGTCATTGTTGTCAAACACAATTCAGAAACAGAGGGTTCAGTTAACTAAACATAAACACTTATAAGTCATTTTGTTAGAAGAACAAATGTGATCTAGAGTACAGAGTGTGGTCTGTGGTGTCAGCTTTGTGTAAGTTCTTGTTAGGAAGGGCGTGGCTGCTGTGTAAATCTGAGTGTGTGCTCTGGTAGTGAAAATGATAATGGTGGCCTTATGGTTTTATCAGAGTTCAAAGACGCGTGTAAATGTAAGATTACTGCACAAGGCACAGAATCTACAGTAGTGTGAGATAGCAGAGCTGACCCCGATAACAGCAAAATCAAATTCATGGTTTCCTTGCAGTGGTTTCCTCTTGCTGTAGCGTATGTGTTTGATTTAGAGGCTGCTGCTGCCAAACACACCAGGCCTCCCTCTCTTTCTCTAGTAATGGCAGAAGTTGTGTGTGAAAGCCAAGACATTCTTGCAGTTGTGTGGTGGGATTTCTCTCTTTTTTCGCTGTCTTTTCTTTTTGTTTCTGTGTCTAAGTCCTCTCCATTAATCTCCCTTTTTCTGTGGGCCCAGAGAAAAGCTGTGGTTTCACTATCTTCCCTCTGCTAGCTCTACTTCTTTCTTTCCTTTTCATTTATTCTATCCATTTGTGGGCCAGAGAGAAAGCTGTCAGCACTGTGTGTGTGTGTGTGTGTGTGTGTGTGTATATGTGTGTTTGTGTGTGTGCCCATGGGATGTGACTCAGTGCAACCTAAGACAGCCCCCCTATCATAATGACTGCTCATTACCTACCATGCTCTCATATAAAGATATATTTATCCACCCGGGGACATAACCTCATCGCTCATCTACATAACAATTATGGCTCATTTTATAGGCCTCTTTGGAGCCATAGAAGAGGCTCAGAATTCACTCAGTTGCAGAAATGGCCTGGGTGACAGACAGGTTGGGAAATTAAAAACAGCCACCAGTCATAGTCTGGTTAAATCGTTGCTGTGGCCTGTACGTTTGCTTTGTTGCTCTTTGCTAATTATTTTGAGCCTGATTTGATAATAATATTGAGATGATGTATGTTTTCAGTAAAGTTAATGGGCTTGGAGAACACCAGACAGAGGAAGTCAGAGAGTAGGGATTAAAGAGGCCCTATTATGCTTTTTGGAGTTTTCTCTTTCCTGTATTGTGTTTATTTATGTTTTTGTGCATGTAAATGGTCTGCAAAGGCTAAAATCCCAAAGTTCCCTCCAGAGGGAGTTTCTCTCCCACACACTCCCCCCACCCCCGTATTAAAGATTGGACTCCTTTGTTTACTTTCGTACATGATAGGCTCTGTTTTGAATGGAAAATCGCTTAGAGATGAGTCGGAAATGTCCCTACCGATAGCCTACCAAGTAAGTCTTCCTCTAGATACAAAAAAACACAAGTCTCGCTGTGCCAACTTTGGACACAGATAACCCAAGACAGTTCTTCCAAAAAGCGGGAAGAACAAATATAATTTAAAGGATTATAAAACAACATCAGCTTTAATTTTGAATCAGCTTTAAAACACTGCTCAGGCTACGATTACAAATAATCAATTGCAATCAATTGTAAATGTCAATTACATTGTTGTACATATAATTTTCAGGACATTTCGTTGGTACTGATAAGTACACAAGCTGGGTTCTGCAGAAGGGTGCTGTTTGAACCTTGGTAGCTGAAGAAACAATAAACAGAGGTGTAATAAATTGCATAATAAGTCAACACGTGATACTGTGATACAGAATGTGTGTACAAGGGCATTGAAAGACAGTATGGCTAGTTTCAGTTCTAACATAACAGAGCCTAAAATAACTTTGTAAATACAAAAATGCCAACTTTATCAGAGAAAAAGATTGCTGCTATTTAACTCGGCAAAAAGAGCATGCAGTCAAATTGTTCGTCCATCTGTCAGTTGCTTGTGCACAGTAGACTGCCATTTGTGCCAGTGCACTTGAAGCGAACCCAAAGTACATTTGCTTACGTGTGACCCTAGAGCTTAATTACAGTTAATGATCGACCAATACAGCCACATTAAAGCTTATCACAACCTAAATGCATCATCATCAATCATAAAAATAGGAGGCTTTTGGATCATGGCCATATGCACACAGGTGTGTATTGTTGATCTCACTGTGGACTGTGCAGACAGATGGTTTATGTCCACACATGATGAACATGCTGATTTGCTCCCTCTATGATAGTGTTATTAGACCATAACATTCTTGCTGAAAACATCTGTTTTTCAAAGCTTCTTTCTTCAAGGAACCAGTAAATAAAATGTCTCTGAAGTTCTATAGGTACCTCTTTTGATGTGTTCAAATATTTGAAATGAGTGAAATATACTTTGTTTATTTGTGAGAAAAGGAACTCGGTTCAGTGGTTTTTCTTTCAACGGTGATGGATGTGACATTTGGCTTGTGGTTTAGTAGAGACAGACATCGTCTTCTGTTAGAACTCGCCGTTTCCTCCTCTTTCTCACTCTCTTATTTGCTTCACAGTGCAGAGCGTGGGTGCAGGTTGTCATTTGATCGATGCCAAAATTCATCAAGTGTCCTCTTTGCATGTGTTGCGTGGTTCAGAACTGTTAGTCTCTAACTACAAACCAGATAAAAGAGCTGCTTCAAGAGTGAAAGTGTGTGGGATGTATACTGTTGCTTTAGGCTGTGAGTGTGTGTGTGCATGAGAAAGTGCATGGTAAATGTGTGGGCCATAAGTGACCCTGATACCACAGAGCGTGCAGACGTCTGTCTCTGTATTTCTAACACCTATAGAAAACTTCAACATACAAATAATTTGTATATTGCAAGGTCGCCAGTTGCTCTGCTTTAACTACACTTGTCGCAAGTTATTACCTGCAATAGCCATGCCTACTATATTATCAGATAACGTTTTATGAAAACCCATATGACTCCCACATTTCACCTCGTGCTGAGGTTAATTATACATCAAGAGAATAGCCTTTAATATCTATTTTCAACTTAGCACACCAGTCACATACACTAATGCTCGTCTTGAGTTTCCAGCAAAAATGCTGACACAAATCCACAGCAGCATGAAGCTGTAGATAAGGGGTTTAAACATCTGTAAATCATCTCTCCGGGTAAACTGACACAGCCAGGATAAATGTGGGCAGTGAAAGTGAACGGGATGCGCTTCCCTCTCGCTGAACTGGACTCCAACAGCGGTTGTGGTTTCTCTGGAGAGCTCCCAGGCCTGAGTGAGGGTTATGTTTGTGCATATGTAACTAAAACTTAAACTGAAGGTTGGACAGTATTCTTGGGTGATTTTACTGTTCAAGGGAGGAAGAAAGATTTCCAAAGAAAAAGACTATCATCAACGTGATGTTTGAAATATGGTCCACGGCCCATTTGGTGAAGGGTTTCATCTATTCTGCAAAATATCTCAACAACTACAGCAAGGATTGGCACACAATTGGAAATATATTCTAGCTCCACCATGAGGTTCACATTTGTGCATTTAAATGAAACCAACAATTGGATGGATTCCAGTGGAATTTTGAACTCACATTTATTTAATAACTTTGGTAATTGCTGACATTTCTAATATCACGACCATCAGTTAAAAAATTCAATTGTGTTCAATATTTTGGTTTATAAACAAATACTTTGTGCTTATTATAGCAACAATAGCTAGCATGTTTACATCAACATATTAACAAGTAGTAGTAAGTAGTGGAAATTGTCACATTGGTGTCACTCATTGTATTTAGGACTACTGTCTTAAAGCCTACATTCGCTATGTTGGTTTTTGACTGTTTCATTTATATTTTTGGAACCAGAAGAGGTTGGAACCAAGTATAACCAAACGCTGAACAACATAAATTCAACCAATCGTTGAGTTGGTTGGGGTGGTAGTGTTACAAAAACAGGGTAATGAAGTTCCCCAAAAAGAAAACAGATGAGGCAAATTCAAAAATGTTTCATTTTCCAAGTTCCAGCTGTTCCTGAGAGTTCATGGCCTTCTCCCAATAGAGGTTTCAGTAGATTTGTCAGTCAGCTAGGGTCATGCAATTTTATCCACAGTCAAAACACACACTCTAGTGTCAACTGCAGGGCAAGTTGGTCTTCTCTAAAGAGGTCAACTCTCTGGGGTGAGCAAATGACTAGCCAGCAGCAACATCCCCCCACTCTGAAACCACATCCTTTCACCTATAGCCGGCCCTCGCAGAAAGACCCCTATGTGTTTTGCATGTATAGACACAAAGAGGAACAAAAACATAAAGGGCAAAGTGTACGAGGCGGTGTCATGGTTGACCACAGCATCTCGTTTTGCTTATTCACACTTTCTCAATCACATGAGCCTCGACATTCAGCACATCTGCTCTAATATCCAGCCTCAGATATCACCCTTATACCACCTAGGCAGAAGCCATGATGACGGTTGCATGCTAATTGCCTCTCTATACGTATAAGCAGTGCCATACATTAAGCAATGCAGCACAGCCAAGTAATTATGACATCTAACCTATCTGTGTGTCCCATCAACAGCAGTGTGTTCCAGGAAAACGGAGGGGTAAAGATAACACACAAGGCTATGGTTATGGTCAGCTTGGCCTAGCCAAAGAGTCTGAATGTGTATGCAGTAGGAGGAAGTTCTTCATGGGAGACTTAAAATGACCTTAAACAAGATGCTCAAACCTTTAAGTGCCATTGTGTGATTATTGTGTGACTGGAGAATGTCTGGAAGCTCGACATGTGTTAACTTTTGTGATCCCTCAGTCTTGGAAATCAATAAGCCAAGTCAATAAGCCACTGGGGACAATCTGATATATTTCTGAGGTTCCGGTGAAAGCATCTGATATCTCGTCCAAGATGTCCTGTTCCTCCAATTAAATGTTGTCTACAGTCCAATTAGTTTGGGATGCGAAACTAAAGTTGGAGTTGAGAAGCGATGTCTGGGACCAGATTGTCTCACAAGTAGCAAGTTTACAACCTCATTTATAGTAATAAGAACGTTTAGTAATTAGCAATTGTTAGCACACAAACAGGCTAAACTTGGAGTACTAACTTTAAGTGTCAAATCTGTGAAAGTTGTTGAACACAACAACATGGAGGGGTTTCAAATTAATTTCTACTAGAAACTGAATAGCATTGGCTAGAAAATATAATAAAAAATGAATATACATTTTGTTAGATTTTCACAATATACTGATATGAACCTATATGCTTTGGACTTGGCCAATGGTTGGTATAGGAATATGAAACATAAGAGATCTGAATTGACTTGGTCAAAACACGAAAAACGTGTAGGATTAAGTGGTTTTTTTAAACTCTAAGGATGAAGAATTAACTATTTGGAGAAAACTGAATTTAGACTTCATATGTCCTGATATCTGACTTTTAGAAGACACATCACATTGGTTGCCCGAATTGTGAGCCTCCCTTACACCCTCAATGAAAGAGAACATCTCCCTGCAGCCTTCAGGCAGGGATTCAGCGTTTTAACATTTGCCCCCTCGGAGGGTCGCGACCCAAACTCACCCAATCACAGCGCCAATCACACACATTAGTAGTTGGCTTTACCCTCAGCCTGACCTGTGACTTCTGATACTTCCTGTAGCAACACGTCTGTCCTCAGGTCAAACATTACTCACCGCACCCCCCCCCCCCCCCCAAAAAAGAAATCCAGTTTAGGGGTCAACTGTTCAGAGTTCATCCACGGCCAGATTTCATTTTTGCAATTTTTACGCAAGTGGTTAATATGTAGTTGAGGTTGTACACGATATTGCCGGGCATCCACTCTGAAATGTATGATAGCCTGTCAAATACAACATTTTCTTACTAGATACGTGCATGCAAACAGGAGACTTCACCATCAGTGCATTCCTAGAAGCAACGGTATAGGTGGAGGCATTTAAAAAAAAACTGTTTTTACGGCCTCAGCACACACACACAAATTCAAATACACACTTGGAAGTATTGTTGTGGCTGTCTGAGGCTTGCGTGCCATCCCCCAGCTGCCTGAAACCTTGATGTATACGGGGAAAATATATAGCCCCGGGTTATTAGCTATAGCACGAGGCAGCTGATTGTTGCCTTATTTAAGTTGTTCTTCCTCCCTCCTTTCAGACACACATGTCATTGAACCTTCAGGGCCAGATGAAAGAAATCAAAGGCATGTGACCCACAAAGGGGATGGGAGAGAGGCTGTGAAGGGGTGTTCATGTGTGTGCAGGTCTTCAAACTCAAGAGAATGGGAAGGGTATTTCTGACAACGAACCCCTTCTCTCTGGCCCGTACAAAAATGGCAGCCTCTTGGCTATGACACCTCTCAATAAAAAAATGCATTTGTGTTTGTGCATGTGGGCATCAAACCTCATCTGTAAAGGTCCTGTGAGTACTTGTACTCGGTTTTTATATATAACTAAAAGAATGAAAAACTGAAGTTAATTAATAAAGGGCCTTCTTCTTCAAAATTAATAGAAGGTGGACTAAAATCCAATAAGTAGTTGTGTCTTATTTATTCAGTTTAGTCATGCTATCTTGTTGGGATTTGGGGCCACTGGGTCCCATGACATGAGGGGTATTAAACCTAGGAGAGATTTTAAATAAAAAAACTCCTGAATTTGCATAGAGAAGATAGCAGGCCTGCACCGTGTTGGTGACCCCTACTGCAAGGCAAACTGAACTCTCCAGTGCCGCAGGCCTGCCAGCATCTGAGGCCACACAGCCAGGCTGCATGAGTCACACAGTGCCGGGTGAAAACCAAAATGTGTAAAAACGTCCCATTGGCAGATTAGTTTGTTTACATCCTGCACTGGACGTGATTTGGCCGGGCTGCAGCGAGACACAGCCAAAAAGCCTGTCTTCTCTTTCCTCCCTTTAACTCGATCCTTCAATGCCTCTTTCCTCCTTTTACCGTTTTCCCTCCCTCTTTTCTCTCAACTATCTCCACTTCATCTCTCGCTGGCCCACCGCTGCCAAGAGCACATGACCATGAGGCGGAGTGAAGCGGAAAGATAAATCAGGCCTGCCCCAGTAACACATTTAAATGAAGTAAGAAAAAAGAAATCAAACAAATGTATAACAACACCAAACAGATGGGGAAGTTGTATTTCCAGAATAAAACAAGACATTCTTAAAAACAAAAAGGAGAAAAAATAAAAGTCCCCCTCAATGGAGTTTGCCAAGCTATGAGCTCATACTTTGTAGATCTCTGCTGAATATCTATTCATAGCGTCAGCTCCAAGATGTCAGACTTTTATGAGCCATTTCTCCTCTCGTTATCTGCAGCAACATTTAAGTGCCTGCTAATTTACGTCTGGAAATGTGTGTTTTGACTTGGAAGCATACTCAGGATGGCTTAAAGTGAACCGGTGTGTATGGGGACTGATTAAACTCTTCATACTTCTTGGATTGCAGAAGAGACTGGTAAAGGTCGACATGTGTCTGCGGCTTTGTGTGGGTGTCATTTTCACACCAACCCAAAGCATAATGATGAACAGGGTCAGACTGGGGTAACGTGAACACTAAGAAACACAGAGACACCCACGTCATCTGTGAGCCGTGGTTTTGAGGTCATGCTTGGCACATCTCTCTGAAAGTGGTGATTTCATAACGACATCATGGCATATGAGCTACTGCCTCTCTTCCTGCACCACCTTAGGGTCAAAGGTGAAACAAGTTTTCACTAAAAAGGTTTCTGCCTCTCTAAATCAAGAGCTGCATTCGACTACTGTTGGCGAGACACCTAAACCTATGCAGTGTTTTCGCTTGAGGCGAAATTACTCAAATGGGTGCGACTACACGTTTGATGTGAGCTGACAGCACTAAACAAAGAATGTGATTCCCCCTATTAAAGAGTCTGCACACACAGGTGATATGAGCTCTGATCAGGAAGATGTCAATCATGTGTGCACAGGCGAAGTCTCGTCAGGATAACTGAGGTTTCAATTAGTTCCACATCTGGAGAATACACGTCTTTTGTTTTCATATATTTTCAACACCTGTTTTTTTATAACGATAATCATATACAATTTAAAGAAGTGTGATGTGTTTGTACAGTTAAGTTGTGGGGAGTCACTGGGTCATATGCTATTGGAGGTATTGACAAAATATAGGGATTTCAATACAAAACTCCTGAATTTGCATGGCTGCTGTATGTTTGTATGACATAGATACAAATCTAATTAAAGAGGTGAAGAAATGTGGTCAAATGATAAAGAAGATATTGAGTAATACAATATTTTTTTATACATTTTTTAATATTTTAAATATATTCCCATAAATGGAAAAAACACACTAATCCAACCCTTCATATATAAAAAGAGGCGTGTCCTACTTGTCCGGGACTTACTGTGAATTAACAACAAACATCAGCTAAATGCTACGAGTCAGTCAAACATGAGTAACTTTTCAAGAAAACATGCCAGTAGTTTTTTCTATAATCTAACTGGCAGACAAACAAGCCAACAAACAAAACAAATCAAAAACATAAGAAGAAAACCATCTCCGTACACAAAAGAGTTTTAACACCATAACAACAAAAATCTCAAATTACATGATGTAATGTTTTACTGGCTGACCATCCTATTTGGGCTCCTTGTTAATAAAAAAAGCACGGTGTTCTTAATTGTTTGCCGATGAACTCAGAATTTGTATTGACCAACAGTCAAATGACAACAGACAATTTCACCCAAAAAGGGGCATGGCCATGGCGTAGAAGGAAAGTCCCAGGATGGGTTGATCTTATGTATACAAAGCATTTCCACCCATCTAGACGAAAATGCAATACTTACCAAAACAAAGACAGCAGCACTTTAAAACAGCCCCATTTTAGGGGGTCTAAAACCCCAGAGTAGTGTGGATGCCAGGCGTGAATATGGCTAAAGTTATGCATTTTAACCAAACGTATTATTGTGGATGTAGCTTCACTGTAGTGTGCTAATGCTGCCTAAGCTTGTTAAACAATAAATCATGTGAAAGAAGATTACCACACAGGTAGGCCACCTCCAGTGATGTGTAGCTTATTATGCAACTGACATAGCTTCCAATTATAATGACTGTTGCATGAAGGAGGGGTTACATTTGATCAACATTTGTATGTATTTCAAGAAGTTGGATAATATGCTCAGAGATTTACATGACAGGATAGATACCACTGTAATGTCATAGGTACATTTAAAGTAAGGACATTAGCTAAGCTTAGCATGAGGACAGGGGAAATATTGAATACACCAAGATCTGCCAACCAACACCTCTAAAGTTGACTTAATAACTCTGTTTAGTGTAAGAACAACATGATGTAAAAACTTACAGAATTACATGCTCGTCTGTTCCTTGGCGGGGGGAAGTGACGTCCTAGACCCCTCAGTGTCACTATGAGTACGCCTGGCAACGGTCAGAGACACCAGAAAGTCGCTGTGCCTGGCCAAGAAGAAAAGCATTTTTTTCTCAAAATGGTGAATATTATATTAGTCTTAGAGTAATATACAAAACTCGGACAGCGTGTCATGACAAAATGATGATGCCAAGTAGGCTATGCCATAATGTACAGGGACAGGGGCCAATACAAAATGCTCTGCTCTTCCATGCATGTTGCTTAACACATTTGGAGAATGATTGAATTAAAATGTTAAATACGAAAACTATATCCGGTGGAAATTGGCGTTGTGTGTATTGACAGATATTAGTGCTTCCAATAATCCGATATCAGTTATGTCAGGTGCTTTATAAAAGACTAATAATGATATGTTCCTGCTAAATTTGATAAAAGTATTCAGAAAGACACACAAACAGGATTGCAGTGGAAGTTAAACGCAACAAAAATTATGGCTTTTCTTTGTTTCTTTGAGTAACACATATTTGCACTTTTTAACACATCATAATGTCAACACTGTCATTTTTTCATTATGACATGTCTTATGTTCAAAAGTAGCAAACACAAGTGTGACAAAAGGGAACACCCGTGTGACAGAAGTGTTGCAATCCTCTGCAAAAGTTTAGAAAAAGGCCATGAGCTCACTTGTAATTACTGCAGTCACAGCCAGTATGAGGTATTATACTGTAGGAATAGCTCTCTCTCTCTCGCTCTGTATTTGACTCCTACACGCTGGTATCAACAGGAAAGAGTCAGCCAATGAAACTAATTGGGTGGTGTGTGTTTTATGAAAAGAACAGCCTGTACTGTCCCGAGGTTCCCTCCCCCCGCTCTCTGACTGGCTGGCTCCTAAGTGGTCTGCTTTTTTTCTCTTTGCTGTGATTGGATCAAGGGAATGTCAATAACTCCAAACTTTTTTTTCCTCCCTCCTTTCCTTAGGACTAACCCTTGTTGTTTTCAACTTTAGAGGCAGAGCTGGGCTGAGAGGATCCAGCACAGTCACAGCCTGCACTCTGGCGCTGTGCTGTGTTGTATTCCAACCACACACACTAGATTTTATTATACTAAATGGCAGTAGTAACTTCATAGGAAGTAGAGTCACTATTGGCAAATTATTGGAAATGCTTTGGTAGTTACAGTAGGGACCTGCAGGAAAAAAAGCTTACAACTGGATTATTGTTTTAAAGAATTACCATTATAGGTTATTTATTTAAGGTTATACTGTTGATAATGTATGCAATGTCATTCATCATACCAGACTGAAGAACTAATTAAACCTCTTTAGTGTTTGTATAGACTTTATGACTATGATCAGTTTGCCAGTTTATGTGGGCGGGTTACTTTAAACCTGAAGTGTGTGTTAAGAGTGGATTAGGAGTGTGCTTTGCAATCAAAAAGAGTAAGCATGTGTATGATTTCAGAGACGTAACAGAAACACACAGGGTATAAAATCGATTATTAGGCTCAGTTTTGCAACAATTTATTTATCTTACAAACAATAATGAAAATAGATATTTACAAAAAATGTATTTTCAGGAAGCTATACACGTACACCAACAATAAAAAGCTCGACATAAATAAGTTAGTAGGATTTTTTCAGTGTTTTGAAAAAAAAAGAAGCAATAAAGCACACAGGTACACTTCAAAGTTTTACTCCAAATAAGACAGTTGTTTTTCTGCCTTCAAAAAAAGTATAGAAATTAATAAAAGTGCAATTACATGTTCCACATGAATTTCACACCACAAATAACAAATCTTTGATTCACATATTTGCATAATAAGTAGCCCAGTGTTTTAAACATATTGTATCTATGTTAACCTGGACTACACCTCTTATTATAAGGGGCGGATTACGTGACATAAAAGCCACTAAAATATGAACTCATCTAATTAAAAAATGTTTTTAAATTCTTAGGATTATTAGCAAATACTGTTTAAATTTGGTTGGATATTGCTCAGCAGTTGAACCCCCCTCCCTTACCCCCAGAACAAAAGGCACAAACGTTGGCAAAAAAAAGAAATACAAATGGGGGAAATAAGGACACCATATTTGTATGTAAACTTTATGTCATGGCTGTTCCCAGTTTAGATGGACCCTCAACTTACAGTGTGGCCATCTGGGCCTTCACAAAAAAAGATATACAACACTGGGACAGATAAAGCCATAGAAAAAGTGAAGACATTTTGTTTACACACAACCCTGACTTCTTTTCGAATCTGCATTTTTTAACTTACATCAATTACCTGAATAATAATAATAAAATATGACCAACTTAACAAAATAATAATATTTCTCTGTTGGAAATTGCACTGCAACTTCCCGAGTCAAATTCACACAAATACATTTAACAAAAGGTATGAAAAGCATAGTATGCTTTCTTTATGTGCTACATCTGAAACATAGGTAGTAGATTTAAAAAAAAAAAGAAAAATGAGCAAAAATCCATTTGCACACTGCTACATTGTCTGCTTCTTCTGAGGCCATTTAAATTGAAATGTGTGCCAAAACTTGATAGTGTACATATTCAGTGCTTGTGCAGCCTCTCCTCCTCCCTTCTTTAGGAAAAGGCCGCGTTTTATTTTCACCCTCATCTGTCAGATGATGACTAGGCTACAGTGTTCCATCAGCAACAGGTCTCCCCGCTCTGTGGGAAATAAAGAGGAAACAAGCTGTTGGATGGTGCAATTAAAAAAGCAGTTGCTCGTGCTTAGAAACCTCACACACACACACACTGACACACACACACACACAGGTTAAACAGTCATAACACGATGGGGTTGTGGAAGATAACAGGAAAAAACAATATGTTGGTTTAAAGAGCTGATGACGTGTAAAGTGCAGGATATACACGTGTGCTTGCCGAAGCTAAACAAGTGTACAGAAGCTATATTTGCGTCCAGAATTTTAAGCAAAATCCTATATATTATGCTACATTTGAATGGCTTAATAACATTGCAACAAAAAAAATATATATATAGTGATTTCTAACCTGGCACTGTTTTTCACTTGGCCTCCGTTCTAACCTCCGTGCTGGGTCTCTCCTCCGAGGCTTTCACCGCCTGACTTCCTGCACTGTCCGACTGGTCTTCATCATCCTCTTCATCGGTATGCGACCTTTTACCAGGAAACTCGCTGGAGCAGGAACCTGGCAGGGAAAACAAGTGGTCAGGGTTTTAAAGCTTCACGTTTAAAAAGGCACCTGACATCTTCGACAGGAGGTATAAACTACTAGATTTAAATGCTTTATAGTAGCTACAGTGTAGATATGGCATTACAAATCTTAAGTGTCAGGGTCCTCCAAAAATGCACCATATAGGCCTATCAGACCTAAAACCATTAAAAAAAAAAAATCTTGCAAGAAACAGAGTAAAAATAAAATGGTGCAAGATTATGTTTGCTACTATGTAATCAATACGTGCGAGCTCTATCCCACTTTATATGACTTTAACAGAGTAATTCTCAGTCTGCCCCCCCCCCCCCTTTAAACTCACTTCAGTTAACCCTACGCTTCATGCCTCTGCATTGCAGCACAGTGAGAAATACACAGCAGCCTTTAAAATACGTGAAGAATAATCACCTGAAGCTCCTGAACGCCTCTTCCTCGAACCGAGTGTGTCCGGTTGATCCGACCTCCCTTCGGCTCCCTCCTGGTGGTTGTGTCCGGGCAGGTCTTCCTCTCGCTGGGGTCTCGTGTGAGGCTGCCGGGTGTAAAACTCCGGTGCGTCGCGGTCCTCCTCCCAGTCGAAATTGCGCGGGGAGAGCGGTCTGTCGTTGACGGGGTCGAAATTATACGTCTCCGTAAAACGCTGCACTTCTTCCT
The DNA here is from genome assembly GCF_902827165.1 of Trematomus bernacchii. Lineage (NCBI taxonomy): Eukaryota > Metazoa > Chordata > Actinopteri > Perciformes > Nototheniidae > Trematomus > Trematomus bernacchii. The sequence goes on from NW_022987608.1 coordinate 5,143,040, forward strand.
GTGCAAAAGACTGAAAATGCCTCTGTAGCTCCTCTGGGTCCGGTGTGCCAAAAAGGTTTCTGCGCACCGAGGGTCTCGCGTTTTCCGGCTGCCGCGCATCCACCCTCTCCAATGTGGGGCTCTCGGTAGAAAGGCGAACATCTGACATTTTGTTGCACATATAGACAATGTGGGGAAGTAAAAAAAAAAAACCCTTTCAAACTTCTATTTCCAAGTAGTATTCCTTTCAAATGCAAAGTCACGGGGATGCTGCGTGCATACTCCGCGCGTATCATCCAAAACGCGTCCGCGCAAAAAAAAAGAAGGAATTAAGCTTCTCCAAAGGGGGCAGGGGCGTTTTAAGAGAGCCACTCCTGTCAAGTCCGTAGTAAGGCTGATGAAAACAACAAGTCAAGTCATAACAGCCAACATGGCGTTAGAGGGAGCTACGAGTGAAGAAGAAAAGTTGACATCAAGGACTATTTAAATAGAGAAGGCGATTCATTGGTCTGCGCACTAGGACCGCCCATTGAGCTCTTAAAGTCGAACAGAGGGAAACAACAACACAGGGCTGGATTGGATTAACTCTACACACGACACGAAAATGGCCCAATTAACCTGTTTGATTAGTTAAATACACAGAGAGCAAAGGGAACAAAGGCTATGGTTATAATAGAGTGCGAAATCCTGCTTTATCTTTCCATTAGTACTCCATTTATCACAGCTGCCTCAGGATAGACATTAACTGAACACATACAGGACAGATATATAATTTGTTGTCATTATCTCATCTCATGTCATTTGTATCTATATGTCCGTGCAATGTGAGATGTCCTGAATAAAACAAAATGTATATAACACTGTGAACTGATCTACAGTGGTGTAGCTCCAGGCTATCGCAGGAATAAATCATTAAATGCTGGTACTAGTGCTGACAGATATCACCGCATGATCTGATTTTGTGTCACATAAATTGTTTAGGCACACTTGATTCAATCACTGTAATCCATTCAGAAACAGCTTCGAGGCTATTTAAGCACAATGAGACACTTAAATTACGTTTTTCTGCAGGAAAAAAAAAGCAAAAATAAGCCACAAATCTGCCTCCCAGGCATCCGATGACATCAGCTCTGGAGCAGAAAGCCTGCCATCATCGTTGGCACGGTGCCTATCGCTGTCAGACTTTGCCACTGGTGCCACAGAGGAGTTTTGTGTGCTTCACTGGTTGCAATTGCTTGTGTGTGCTTGGAATTTAAACACTGACAAAACAGAGTATGGTGCAGCTTTAAAAAGAAGAAAAAAATATCATGAAATTCACCACCATTTCCCCGTGGTTGGTTCTCAGTTTACAGATTCCTAAAAATTTACATTTGTGTTCATGCAAGACTTAAGTTATCAAATTCATTATCTGTACGCCCCAGAGCTGCATAGGAACCCTGTAGTAATTGATTGAATGCATCTGCAGTAGTAAGCACTCCTTGTGCCCAGGAGTTCACGATGTCCCAATCTAAACTCAACAGTGAATGTCGCTCTGCATTCCTCTTCAGCATTCGCCAGTAAAAAAACACTGGGCCTGCCTTAAAGGCCATGCTGTTTCAATTAGCCTTTTCGAAAACGTCCAGCATCTCGTGATAAATACGGCAAGGCCATCTGCTGTATCGATGTTATCGCCAGGATCACACTTAATCCATAATATATTTATGCTGCTGCAAAACTGTGTTGTACAGAGTGATCCCTTAGATGAAAACAGATTAAACGGCAAGTGAGAACAAAGGGTGTGTTTTGGAAATGATGGAACTGTTTATCACAGCTTAATGTAGCAGAGTGGGATGACGCAACCGCAGCAGGTTATGTCACTGAAACGAACATTAGTTACATATTAATTATGATCTACAATGTAACAGTCACGAAACGGAGAAAGAAAGGTCACTGTACGTACTGTTTTTATAGTAGTAGAAGTAGTAGTAGAGATAAGACAGGAAAACATTTTCGACTCCATGGAAGTCAACAGTGCACTCTTTGTGGATGCAGAGATGCACTCGTAAAGATGCGTCATGTCCACACACTAAATAGATAGTTAGTCGTTTAAATGTTGCCACATGTTCCTGAAGTCAAAAAAATGTCTTCTCTTGATAAAAAGGGGGCATTAAAACATTACAAAACAGGCATAATTCATCAAGTTCAAGAGGAAATTGTACACAAATTAATATATTTCCTACATCGCAAGAGCAGACATGAATCTGTTTTTAAAACTGCACAGAAACTAGTCTTTGGAAATGCTATTACTTCTTTTGAGTCGTATAATTAAAATAATAGTGTTAAACAGTTTGTAATGAGTGTAAGGTAGCAATATATTAAACTTTTCATGCAGAAAAGTTTACGCCACTGCAGGGCAACTATGCACAACCAGTACATGTCATCAGATTTTTGAACTAGGAGTCATTTTTAATAGCCTGCAAACCAGCGGGGCTGATTTCTGATTTGGAGTCTGCAACCACAATCCATCAGGGGTCCGGCAAACCTAGTCACACCCAATGCTTGCTTCTATAAAACCCTCTAGAAACTAATAAACAAATAAGCCCCTGAAGGCTAATACAGCAGCCTAACTTTACTGGACACAAGCATAGACTAGTATTTTTCTAATGTGAGGTGTTCATTTTCCATCAAATAAAAAGCTTAACCTCAATAAACTACAGGATGTTTTGATTGTTCATATGGTGTGTATGCAGTTGAAGGTTTTTTCTTGTTCTTGTAAAGCACCGTGGCACATTTGGGACCCTTAAATTCTTCTATTGGTGAGCATGTTATGGACCTGTAGTCCGATGTCAGGAGACAGCAGCCTTGGAGCTCTGCTTCTTCTTGGCCAGCTCGGCCTGGATCTGATGAGGGAACTGCTCCAATTGTTTGTTCACACACTGCATGCAGAACCTCTTGGTGTAGAAAAGACTGCAGTCCTGAGCAGAGAGAGAGCACAGTCCAACATCAGTGCTCCATTTTCAGATAAGCACTGGATATGTTCTTTTTTTTAAAGATGGATTACTTGATTTTAAATGCACAAGTCATACATCTAACACAGCATGGCACATAATTGCAATGGCATCTGAAGAAAACATCCAAAACACATTTTTCAAATCCAGACTGGACATTCAGTTCTGACTGATAAGCACCTTCATTCATAACTTTGTTTTCATTTAATCAGCAGATAATCAATTGAAATCCTGAATTACACCACTAAATATTGAAGCTGTAGCTAAACAGATCAAAGTAATCCAATTTAAATACATCTTACCGATCCAACACAGACACACAGGCTACACATGCTGCAGGTAGACCCCAACACAAGAAACTTCTCCTTGTCCGGACTGAAGGGGTCCTGGGTCACAAAACACTCCTCAAGCAACCTGTTGGACGACAGAAATGCAGATATAAGTTGATGTACACCTTCATTTAGATACGCAGATGTGTTTTAATGGACATAATGTGTCATAAATGTAACGTTTGAATCGCTTTAGGGTTACTTTCGATGCTACGTTAGCCGTGGTTATGCTATTACGTAGCTAACAACATTAGCACAACATTTTTGCCTTTTTTTGGTCCACTTACACAATGGCTCTGGTGTTTGGTGGTTTCTGGCCGTAGTAAGTAAAAGGGCTACTTAAACCACACAACTGGCAAGTAAATGTTTTTTGACGTGGCTCGCTTGTTTGCTCCATCTTTTCTAAGCAGAGGGAGCAGAAACGGCTACTTCCTGCTTCTTCTTTCGAGCAGCCATGTTGTTACGTTAGGTTTTGGCGCCACCTAACGGTCGGGTGGTATACTTTTCAGTGTTGTTACAAAGGAATAAACGAATTAATATTAATATATTGTGTGTATAGAACATATTAGCATTTAGTGAACCAGGCAAAAATAAATAGTGTTGACAGCAGTTAGTTTAACGTGTAATTAAAGGGAAAGCACAGGTCTAATTAATACATGAATGGCGTAGCCTACTGGGAGACTTCCATGATACAAAGCTATCATTACAATTATATATATATATATATTATTTATAAATGATTAGTTCCACCTGTGCTTTTCGTCCTATGACAGTTCAAAATTCTGAGAAGTTAAAGATATGAGCTAATTTATTTAAACCGTGCATTATCGAAAATCTGATGAGCAGAAATCAGTAGCAGAGAAAAAGTCAAATACAAACATAAATGAAATATATTAGTTTATTACAATCTACAACATGGCATAATTCCTTTTATTGAAAAAGAAAATGCATTTTTATTGTACTCTAATGTACATGATACACAAAATAAAACATGAAACAATGTTTCTACAAGTACAGCAAAGGAGGCAATCGGCTCTTTTTAGGGCCTGTTCTGCTGTTTCAGATCCGTTCACTGTGATCACCACATTCTTGTTATATTTACAAAATAAAACATAAACCAGCTTAATAGATTATTGCGTTTGTGGTCAAAATATTCAATTGCCATTGGCCAAAAATGCGTCTCAATGGCAGGAATTGTAGAAAACACTTCTGATAAAGTAGGTGAGGTGAGCTATCATGTTGTGTAGCAGTAAGATACAGGATTACAATAAATATTTTACACATGAAATGACAATATTTTTCAAACAATGGCTGCTTACATTTAGTTTATTGGCTGCTTGAACAAACTGCTGTTCATTATTTATAATGTGAGAAAATTCCCTGATCCAACACTGAAGAGTTACACATCTACCCCAAAGTTATTATGTTATGTCTTTAATGAATAAGGTGTGGTCGAAATCGAGGAAATATGAGCTCAAGCATGGAAACAATATGGCACTTGGTCAATACTGATAGATGTTTCACCAACCACTTATCTCAGAATGGACGAGGGAGATGTGGCATTTCAGAAAGGAAATTCAAAAGACTCAAACTCACACATGATATGCACTGAATAGATAACATATTAATATATATATAGCATATATATATAATATATAGAATATGTCTTGTATGGAGTTGTAGCGCCTATTGCACAACCAACATTTCAGTACATATTCATGTCTGCTTCTTTTGCGACAGTTTAATTATTCAGTTGTTCACAGGCTAAGTAAATATTTAGTATCAGTGCACGACTGCACGTATGACTGCAGCAGTCATATCCGGGTATCTTTATTATGTGTACACCCATGTTAAATGCAAGTTTGCATAGTCTACTCCCTATTTATAATCAGTTTGATGAGTAAAAGCTGGCACCCCGAACCAAATCCATAGCGACTGAGTGCTTTCAATTCAAAAATATGAAAGCTCTATTATGTTAGATCAAAACCTTTGTTCCCCACTGTGTCCCCTTTCACAGATTTACACAAGTCACCTCCGAGAGTAGTTTTTCCCCTTGGAAAATAATTTCATTTATGTTTTGTTCCAGTAGAAAGTTTTACATCCTATGGGTGTGCACCCATAGGAGCTGCCCAAAGCTTACAGTACTTTGATATGCTTGAGTGTGTCAGTTCATATTCATGTACACCCAAATTGTAGTGGCATACATACAGTAAATATTCTAAAACATGTCCATGACCATGTGCCATCCCCTCAGTACATGTCCCTGTATATCTCTTGCAGAAGCGGATGCAGTGACGTGTCCTCAGTTGTTTTGATTTCCTGGACCAACTGAGCATGCTCCGTGACCAGCTCCCGGAGGTCAGCCAGTTTCTGCAGCAGTCTCGGGAAGAGGAAGTTGTTGTCCGGGTGGTTGGCCAGCAGGTGGAGCCGTAGTGCCTGAACAATGCTTTCCTGCAGCTGCTCCACTGGAGACACATCCACCAGCCCTGGGCGATCTGAAGGAAAAAGGGGTCAGATACAAATTAGTGACTATACACTAAATAGAAGAGACATAAATACATTTTAAATCTAATAATAGGAAACCAACTCAGATCTTCCTTATTTTCCTAAACCCTCTCACTATAAAATATAATTGATTATATAGGTTAGTTACCTCCGCAGCAGATAATGGCAGCCACAAAGAGTGCCAGGTCACTGTCGTCAAGCTCCAGGGAGTTAAAGCGTGTGGCAAACTGGAATTTGGGCTCCATCATGTCGCTAAATGGCCGCCGTAGGCTCTTGAGGAACTCTCTGGTGATAAAGCCTCCACCACGGGCCACCAGGAGGCCGTCTTTGTTCATGCAGGAGGCCAAGAGGGTGAAGAGGGCTTCGTAAACGCCATACTTCAACAGAGTCACCTGGGTGTGCAGGTAAGAAGGACACAGCATGACTTCGGTGTGATTTGAAACATCAGTGTTTTTTGTGTCCTTTTTCCACATTAAATTCCAACATAAACTCAAATCCATTCAAATTCAAATTCAAATCTGTGGGACTAATAAAGGTATTCTGATTCTGATTCTGATTAAGTAACATCCCACCTGATCGTTCAGATCCAGGTTCTGGAAACCTGGCACTGCCTTTGCGAACTCCGTCAGCTCCGTGACCGTCTCCACCGAGGTGCTCTGGCAGCAGTGGAAGAGCCTGGCTTCAGCCTCCCTCTGCTGGAGCTCCCCACACCCCAAGTCCAGAACCACCTGCCCTGCTTGAAGGCTGCTCTCGGGTTGGTCACCGTTAACCATATGGGCCGCTAACGTCCTCTCAGCCAGCTGGAACGTCTCCATGTCATGGATGATGAAAGGCTGCTGGGAAAGATAAGAGGAAAGAATGTTTGAAGGTGAGGATATCGATAAATCTGTATGGATACACAAGTATTTTTTTACCGGCTTGCTTGTCTTTCCAGTCAGTATGAGCCGAGCTTTCGCCTTGTTCATGTTGAAGTTCTTCATGTAGGCTTCGTGGATTTGCCCAACAAGAATGTTGTGGTCGACCAGCATGGGGCTTTCCACCCCTTTCTCCACCTTCTTGCTTTCTGCCTTTAGCTTTAGCTTCTCTGCCTGAGGCATGCGACCAAAGCGGATGGCTAGTGCAGAGAGACATTCATCATTAGCAACAGCTTTCAAACGGTAGGTGTGTTATTTTACAATCAGACTACACACAGAGACATCATAAATATCCTCCTACAGCAAACATGCATGCGTGCAGACAAGTATTTGCCCCCCCACTAATCTGTTCTCTTCCCCCTCCTCAGAGGACAACATGTCGTCCTCTCAGGTTTCCGACGCTGCCCTGGGGAGGCCATTGTAACGAACCCATTGACCCTTCAGCAGCGAGTGCAGATGACGGGCCAGATGTGGAGTTTATGGGCCTGTGTTTTGTCAATGTCAAGCACGCTTTGGCAGGAGGTTGTTCTATAAAAACCTAGTCAATGCAGAGCAAGTTGAACTGGAGCCAAATCATAGAAAGAAAAGTCCTGCTGTTACATACTAGGGATGGGAACGATTCATCGAATATTCAAAATTATTCAGGTATTCGAATATGAGTTATGAATATCTTTATTGTAATTTTGTTTTTGTTTTTTTTGGGAGGGGTGCCTAAGTTGATTATATATTATCAAATGGAATAATTCAATGTATACGACACTGCCATAGCTAAATGTGTTAGGTCTAAAGGTGTGTTTTGCTCCGCTCACCGGTCCCTCACAGCGGGCAGAGCTGCAGGTGCTGATCTCTCTCTCTCTCTCCGGTTATACTTCACTCGCGTTTATGTCCAAATCCATCAGCTCTAGCTAGTTCTAGCTAATGACATGGCTGCTGCCCCTCCCTACACGCAGATCACGCAGACTCAAACCTCATCTTATGCCCAAATTCCAGCTGAGAGGGTCTTCTCTACAGCTGGCCTGATTGTGAATCGCCTCCGCACCCGCCTCTCCCCTGAGCATGTAGACATGCTCATATTCTTAAATAAGAATGAGTATTGAATAGCTGCATTCTGTGCATAGGCCCTGTTATAGGTTGTTGATCTCTGTTGTAATAGGGTTACGTTACCCTAACCAGTTATGTTGTTCGTGTATGATCCCTCTTTAATTTAAAAACCAAGTTATGTTTTAAGCATGAAAGCTGTAGGCCTATAGCTGTCAACTGTTCAAACTGTGATCATCAGTTCAATACATTTGACAAATTCGACTTGGTTTCTATACTTATTTGAACATGTATTTATTTATTTTTCAAAAATTAATTAAATTATTTTTTTATTTTTTTATAGGATATGTACATTTCGGTTAATCGGTTAACCGTTTTTTTGGGGGTCGAATATTCAAATATACATTTGCTTTCAAATTCCCATCCCTATTACATAGCCTACTATGGTGTTGACTGAGAACGTGTTGAGAAATGTTTTATGTAACTGCATTCAGGACTAGTTCTTTTTGTTATATCAGTGTGTTCAAGTGGCTGCTAATGATTTCAGTATTTAAGCTAATATACACTTTTAGCAAGACTGTTACGAAATCTATTGTAATTTAAATTCATAATCAATAAAACACACTTTTGGCTGCTACTACTTAACAAATGTAAGCTAACGTTAGCTAGCTTTAGATAGTGCTGTGTCACTGAGCTAATTACAGTTAGCTAGTCGGTTTACTGACTTCATGACTCTTCTCTCTTTGAACTACTGTTGCACAACTTTTACCATTATTGACAACTATTCTGTGATTGTTACTTGGGGCTGGTATGTAGCAAAACGTTTAATAGCTTAGCTTCTAACTTGTGGTTCAGGCCTTACCATTGTGGGACATTCCCACAGAAAGGCACTTATGGAATCGGCAGTACTGGCACTTGTTGCGGTTCTTCTTCTGGATTTTGCAGTTGCGTTCACATTTATCATACTCCAGCTTTAACCGGATGGTTCTCCGGAAGAAACCCTGGTTGAAAGAAGGACATATATTGTAGCCATCAACTTCAGTCATCATTTGAAGAATAGTGATGATGTTTTGAGTACTAAAAAAAAAGCCCAGTGTCCTGATGTCTTAAAGCACCGTTCAGCTTTGAATTCAACCTTGTTATACTTGCTTGTGTAGTAGTTATTACTTATATTATTTAAGAAACATCTAACTATCATTCTATGTCACCATATGTCCGACACCTATATCTGCAGCACCTTGTGATACATTGCATGCATTGTACATTTTAAGCCCTGGTAGAACCACTGTTACATAACATTATGGTTGGATGTATAGTGGAATAATGTCTATATTTAAAAGAGAGACATTCCAAGGTCTCAAGGTGAATAATAAACTGTAACCTTTCTGAAGGACAACTCTGATTGGACAAGACATCCTGCAGCCCTCTGACACATGGAGATGAATGCCAACACATGCTAACACATGTCACACATGTACCTAAACATATGATCCTTTGACACTGTCATATACCTATGTGTGCATGACTTACATTTCAGACAGGACATTACTCATCCCAGCAGGGGATATTGCTTTTCTGGATACCTGGACCCACATGGTCACGTAATATATTATTAAAAAGGGGTTATTATTTGGGATACATCACTATTCTTTGTAATTTTAAACTACAAATAAATCAAATTTTATGGGAGCAATTTTCATGACTACACAGCAGGGGGAAATTACATTAAAAGTAATCAAAAATACATAATAAAAACAACAGAACTACACACAGGAAAAAAACAGATGTGTAGGTTTAAAGCATGCATGTCTTTCCATGTCTGTATGGACATAAGCAGGACATATACCTGTGAGTAACAAGACTAAACACCTAAAAACAGAGATGTATTGTGCAACACCAAAAGAGAAGTTTGAACTGGTGCACTATTCAAAGCAACTGTGTAATAGCAGGTAGAGGGGATTTCCTTTCTTTGCGTCACATACAAATGTCATACCCTCATTACCACTGAGTTAATCCCTCGCACCACAGCAGCACATTCCATTCACATTCCCACTATTGAGCGCTCGTCTCTTAAAGCGAGGTGTTGAATGTGATACGCAGAGACAGTCGAGCATGGAAAACGTGAACGGCTACATATCACAAGCCAGGTTTTTCCATGATGGCGCAATAACTTCAGTTTGGGAACAGAGTACTGTCAAAATACACCTCTTACATGAGCAGCGTCTAACAGCTTTGACGTCATTATGACACAGAGGCCTAGTTTTGCTTTGTGTGCAACTGAAAGATAATTTTTCAAAACCTACACAGAGGAAAGTAACGTTTTCCAACAAGTGTCCATCTCTGATGTCTCCTCTGGATCATAGTGATATTGAAGGCACAGTGCCAGTCCAGAGGAGTGAAAAAAACAGATTAAAGCAGGCAAGGTCACAAGTTAAAAAGTCATGCAAAAATAGCAAACAATGGCTCAGATTAGCAGCAACAACATGCCGTCGGCTTACAGAGGAATGAGACTACTACAAGCTCACATGACTTGAGTCTCAGTTGCAAAATGGTCTCATTGCCACTGTCTTCTGACATTATTGTAAAGAATATAGTACATGTAAAGTATATATAGTCTTTCGGACACTGAAACCACTGAAATCACTACAGAAACACAAACACTTAGAACCCATTTACACGGGAACGCAAACGAAACGCAAACGAACCGAATTCGATATCAAAAAAGTCTTCCGTTCACACGGATACGGCTCAATAAACGTGTCCCTTCACACGAAACCGCTCGACCCGCTGTAGTACATATGCCGGGCCTGTAAGTGGCGCTGTACTTCCGCCACAAAATACACCAAAAGCGAAGACCCCCGAGCATGGTTGCCATGGTTGCCTGGTTGCCCTTCTGTTTATTCTCCGCGGTGGATTTAGCAACATGTAGTTCTCCATGTCCACTTGATGCTGATGGTTGTGGTAGAGGAGCTGTAGATTTTGCACTAACATCTGTAGCATGGTCAGTAGCAGTAGCAGTAGCAGTAGCTACTGACAGTATACGGACCATGCTACAGCAGTGAGCAGCAGAGGTGGGGAGAGGCGGGGCTATGGCTTCATCGTTATCAGGAAAATGATCGTATAGGACGTACACACAGAGCCGTTTGCCCCCCCAGAGCGTTACGTCCGCAGATCTATCCACCTTGGGACCCGTTATCGTTTGAGGGGTCTGTTTCCGCAGTTCCGTTACGGCCTCGTGTGAACGAACGGGCTATACGAAAGAGAAAAGTAGCGGATAACAGCACATTAAATAAAACATCCAAACACTCACAACCCTGCCATACTCTAATAAAAACTTGTTTGGGTGACACTTTTAAAAAGGCAAACTCATGCTTGTTATACAAAGTCATCCATGACTAAGCTTCTTTGCTACTAAAAACCCATATCAACAGAAGAACTGATACTAATCGTGTCACAAGGGCCTCTATTTGTTTTTTTCAGCTGCGGTAAAGTCCCTTTGGCCAGTCAGCCTGCTCTGTCAGAGGTTCAAGAGAGTGTTATGTAATTCCAATTCCCATCCGACAACCAGTAACCAATGAAACCAAAAAGATGATTCATACATAAACCAGGGCTGCCAACATTTGAGTTCAGCTTGGAGTGAGATTTTTTTTTTGGTGAACCGAAAAAAGAAACGTTCATGTGTGCAGTGTTACAAATGTATTGAACATGTACAAACTAGGGTTTCCCATTAATGTACTGGGCGCTACAGTGGAATACGCACATACACAGTGTACCCGCGACTCTTACAATGAAGGCTCGATAATCAGCTCACAGCATATAAAATGGCATATAGGTGTAAGCAGAGGTAAAGTGCTATTTTATAAGTGGGGGGGGGTCCTCACCTCCGGGGGGTCCGGATTTTTTTTTAAATATTGAAGTTAAATGCATCAACCTGGTGCATTTTGAGAGCAAAATGAATGTATGGATGCATCTCTCAACATCCATTTGAAACAGAACTGTAAACAGATTTTCTTTTTCTTTACGGATATTTTACAAATCACTCTCCTTTTAAACTTTATTCTTGTTTTACTGTCATATAGTATTTCATAACTGTTTTTCTTTAGTCTCATAAATGGTGACCAAAACGTTTGAGACCCACTGAGATAACTAGACTAAAGTGAACTATCTAAACACTCAGAGAGTCCCTTACCTCACTGAGCTGTAGTTATCTCTCTCAGTCTGACAGGACAGAGCTATCCATCTCCTTGTTTTAGAAACAGCTTCTAATATCCGTTAGCGCAGCTAGCTAACCAGATGCTAACAACAACAATGCAAATAGTGAGTTTGGTAGAAATATACTGTATAATAGTAAAGTTATTTAAGATAATGCCATATTTATTGAAGATTTACATTATAAATATTCCCCAAAATTATTCAAAAGCATATTCTTCCAAACTCCTTGCTGTAGTATGACCACCAGGAGACTATTGATGTGTGTGGTGAGTTTGGTAGTAATAAGCTGTATAATAGTGATTGAATATTATTGTATTCTCTTTTTTCGGAGTTGCACTTTGCAGACGGTCCCTGAGCACTCGTTTCTTCTCCGGCTGCGGATAGAGACCAATAATGTGTCCAGCTCGGAGGACGGCGCGTATTGGCTTTTTTTAATCAAAATGTGATTGTAGTTCGTTGTCAACCTTACCACGGTACTTAGGAGACGTCATTTGTGTCTAAATAACGTTTTGTTCACAAGTTATTGATCCGTGAAATCAGAATCTCCCAATATCGTTCCAACTTTACTGAACTAAGCCAGAAGACCGTCTCATTTCGTAGACCGCTCGGTTTGCTGTTCCTTCATTTTATTTTTATATTTATATACATTTATTTTGGACGAAAACTTAGCGTGAGGAAAGGCAAGTGTGGCGTGAGTGCGTGAGATATGGGTTAATTGCGTGACTCTCACGCTCAATGCGTGAGTGTTGGCAGCCCTGCATAAACATGTCAGCACAAAGCACCTTACTGCTTACTGCTTTTCCAACCTGTAAACTGTGTGCCCTATTTTTGCTTTTGCTCTGATGTATTTTAGGGTTCCTTTAAAACTGCATCACCCTTTTTTGTTTTAGCTTTGATGTGTTCTTTGATATCTTTAAAAATATATATTTGTTAACGAAATTCCTACAATCATCAAGTTAGTAATAAGTTATTATTTAGTAAAAAGCCAGGTTATGTGCCAGCAACAGCTTGATGTGTAAACAAGACAACTGTATGTGTGTGTGAGTGTGTGTTTTAACGTTACTCAGTTTGGCTCTGGGCCAAGCAGGGGAGAGGTGACAAGTCTACCAAGGCCGCCCTGTCCCCCACCTCACATGACCTGGCGGCGAGTCTCAGAAAATGTCCACTGCCCTCCAGGTCAGAGCTTTGGATGTGTTTGGGTGCGCGTGTGATGGTGCCGGCATTCTCACTTTGATATGTATAGTATGTCAGAATACGCACACAATACATATACTGCCTGTTTTATTAAGTCTAGTTACCAGCACTGTGAACCCGGAATACGAGTACCCCAAAGCTTTATGATAGAAATCTATAGTACGGGTCCCCAGCCCATAGAAACTGACGGATGCTATGTTGCATTATAGCCAGACAAAAAAAGCTTGGCCTATTTTGTGGGTTATTGAGGATGCTGAATCCATTTCTGACATCAGGATCCAAAATGTCAAACAGAAAAGGGACAATATTTGTACTCTCAGTGGGCTGATTTTGACAACCATGCCGGTATTGCAACCGTTGGATATAGAGAACAAAAGAAGAAAATTATTACCTCTACTGTCAAATGCCAGAGTCAGCGAAAACTTCAAAATAGACCAAAAATCCTTCAAAATCGGCCCAACAGAAGTACAAATATGGCCACAATCTGTTAAAACTGCCTCTCTAATGTCTCACCTTGCAGCCCTCGCAGGCGTGCACCCCGTAGTGGAAGCCCGAGGCCTTGTCAGAGCACACCCGGCACTCCAAGTTGAGGGGGCTGAAGTTCTCCTCCGGCCCCCCCGCTGCTCCACAACCCCCCGACGAAGGACTGGAGGCCGGGGTCAAAGTGTCTACAGCAAAACAACAAAGCAGAAATGAGACAGATGATTTCAATGAGCCACTTGAACAAATTAAATTGGAATTCAAACTTTTGGTCAACTTTTGGTAAAAATGTTTCACTAATTGGCCAGATGAAATATTTCTGTAATTGCAGATGCTGAATAAGGAGACTTCATACAGGTTGGCCAAAACCTTTAATATGTCTTACTTACACGCACCATATGTACTTTTCTGCCACTAGTGGTCTCTAAATCCAAAAAAATGACAAGAGACAAATAGACAGAGTTTGGTGGCTGTAAAGTGGTGTGGGACCATTGTTGGCGCGCAGGAGGTTTTTAAGGCAGGCCAACATATCCACAGTGGTCTAACATGTGCTACACTTGTTATTTTGATATATAAAGATCCAGATTTTGGGTGAAATGTGGGTGAAATAAATCACCATAGTAATTTTCGAAATATTAGGGCCTATATAAGCAGTTATTGTGACTATTAAAATGCGTAAAATGCTCCAAAAAGTAAAGACTGTCTGACTCAGTGATGTTTCTGCAGCTGTTCCCTCAGCGATGTTTTGTAAAGCAATGGTAGACATATCATCGAATACTTAAGGCCCTGACACACCAGGCAGTCACCAGAGAACTCGCCGACACCCAACACCGACAGTTCCATCGACGAGTTCTCCTGCGTCTTGGCCGTGTGTCGCACTGGAAATCACCGCAAAGACTTCAGCCGAGCACGTACGAACTGCGCATGCGTGAGTGGCAATAACTCTCCTTACCAGCAGGCGGCGGTAGTGTGTATTCGTCATTCAAAATAGGCAACAACCGGAAGACAGAGAAGAAGAACAGACTGATATAAACAAACAAATAGCGTGTGCGTTCCATTTTCACTCTCGTCCATCGAAAACATGTTTTAGAATATAAAAATACATGCATGATGAAATGAGCACATAAAGTGCAGACATACTATAAAATCACAGTTAATAGACCTGCATCTGATGATCGCAGTGTTGTGGCGGGTGTGTAGTTTATTGAGTCAGCAATGTAATAATGGCCACTTCTTGCTAAATTTACGATGAGATGAAAAACCGGACTTGACCAAACAAATCACGGAGCTCTCAGCAGAGGACAGCCGGGGACGCTCCCGCCGATATCAGAGATGTCCCTGCTATGTGTGTGAGGTAAGAGAGGACATTTAAGGGCTATGTTTGATGTCTTTAAGTATCACCTGCTGGTGTTTAGCTGCTGTCCTGTGCCTTAAATCGTTTGTTTACGTCCCTCACTTCCGTTTCGCTTCTCATTTGCTAGCTGAACAGCTGATCAGAGTGGTTTCTTGGCCCGATAGCTTGTGTCCGACACCCGGCCGATTCAACATGTTGAATCGGCCGGGTGTCGACCGTGAAAGGCCAAATAAGGCGTGTCACGGCCGAGGGTTCGGGACACACCAAATTGACTTTGGGCGACAAGGAACCCGTTGTCGCCAAACAACGCAAGACGGCCGATATCGGCCTGGTGTGTAGGGGCCTTACTGAGCTGGAGGGCAAGGGTGGGGGCTGTGACAACTGTAATCTTCCACTCAGGAGGTGCAGAAAAACTCATAATAAGGTGAGTGATGTCTGTATTGTAGTCTTTTGTACTGATCATCATTGATATCTGTTGTATTGGCCAAAATGCTTATGTTAATAAATACTGAGATGAAACTGAATGATTTCTTTAACTTATCAGTCTAATACAAACAGCAAAATATAACACAAACTATTATTGGGAATACAGTATAATGTTCTAAAAAGTGGCCATAAGAGTACATTAAAGGGTCCCAAATATGCATTTTGGAGTTTGCCCTTTCCTGTACTGTGTTATTTAGGTTTTGGTGCATGTAAATAGTCTGCAAAGGCTAAAATGCCTTTCAATACCTGGAACGTCTGACTCTCACTTCTATTGGCTAGCGCTCCAACACCTTGTACGTGATAGGCTTATCGGAGGGACATTTCTAAGCAGTTGACCAATCACAACAGAGCCGGCCAGCTAACCAATCAGAGCAGACTGGGCTCTGGTTTCAGACAGAGGGTGAAAAGAGGTGCTGCAGCACAGGCAGTATGAGAAAAATAAAGAGCTTTTTGAACATTAAAGCATGGAAACATGTCACAGTAGAGACACTACATACTAATATGAAGCTGAAAAAGGAGAAGAATAGGCCCCTTTAAAGAATATGAGTTGATGTAGAACTGTAATTTTTTCAAGTGCTGCTCAGGAATTTAGAGACAACATCATGGTGGTGACAGAGAGAGAGGTATTTCATCTTCTGTTATCAGGCACACAGTGTTTTACCTCTTTAGTGAACTTACATGTGGAGCCTAAAAGGTCAGAAGGTCAGAGTTGTTCTGTTTTAACATGACAGTTCATGTACTTCATGACAATTTATTTCAACCACATGGCTGCTCAGCCACTCACCAAGTGCGATGGAGCTCTCAGACCCCGAGCTAGTGCTCTGGTACACGGGGAAATCGAATCCCAGCGTGTCGTCACCGATGGACTGGGAGATGTCACGGAGATCCTCCATCAGGTCTCCACACAGCGGACTGTCCAGCAGGGAATCCCCCAGTGGGGACGGGGGGCTAAAGAGATCCCCTGCCATGGTGGAGATCAAGCCAAACCTGGGAGGAACAACCCCTCACTCACCAGACTGTGATAAGAGGGGGGAGAGAATTAGGTTGAGGACAGTGGTTGATCACGAGGAATCCTGAAAAAGCCATGAGATTGGTTGTGAGTACGCAAAACACCCAGCTCTGAAAAAGATAGGGAAGCCTTTCAACAAAAACCTGATGCCATGTTTGCAAACGACCAAAAACCACTTTAAATTATTGTTATTATTAGGACTTTTCTTTCACATCAAACAAGCTTTTTACAAATCCAGAAAAATTGAGATTTTTGCTATTCACAGTGTGGATGAATAAAAAGGCCAGTCTCACATTTTAGTATCGATTAAGGTTTGGGGAGGTATGATGATTCATAATGACAGCTGCTAGGACATTTCCCCAGACCATTAGATCATTTTTGGCAATATTTAAAACCAATGACTGCTAAATGGCAATATTGACTTTGATTTAAAAAAAAAAAACTGATTAGTTATATATTTCATTTACATAACCTGGCAATTTTTTTGTTTTTCAATAGATTTCCCCCCAAAATGTGTTATATTTATCCATATTTCTCATTCTCAAAAGCATTTTGGCAGACAATAAAGACTCCAACATACACTTGTAAAAGTATTCTTAGAAAATGTTTCATTTTTTAGCTTATTTATTGATTTAAAATGTTTTCCAAATGACACCGTTTTTTTCTATCCCGTAACATAAATGCATAACAAGGTTGAGGTAAAATCAAGTCAAAATCTGACATGTTTCAGGAACTGGCCATGTAACTAAAAGACACTTCATACTTTCAAGATTTCAAACCTTTTTGTGTATCTTAAACTTTAGTTCACCACTATCTTATTTCAGTTTACTTTTTTGACGAGAAAGCATGATAGATTTAGATTACAAGTTAACCTGAGATGACATATTACAAAACGAAGTAACCCCAAATTGCCATGAAGAATAAAAGACTACTCACTGACATCAGACCTGCCATGCAGTGGAGACAGAGGTAAGTTAATAATGTGAAGGTGCTTGTTTAACAAGTGAACCATGCCCATAGAGTCAGCAGAGCCTCATTATTCACAGATTACATTCCAGCCTGCCCAGCCAAGGTAAACATCAGAAACTCAGATTTATTAACCAACTCCATGATGCTGCTCCAGAGACTAGATGCTGTGCATCGCAGCTTTGGGATACTTTCTCTCTGTTAAATTACTTTCAACAAAGAATAAAGTGTCTTTCTATGACACTGCCTGTCTGTGCTCTCGCAGTGGATCTTAAAGTATGTGTGGGAGGGAGTTTGGTGGAGCTCCCAGCTGCTCACAGCGGGGTAAAGGACATCTGTTTGAGCCATCCCACAACATCATAGCAGCATTGCTCATGTCCTATAACGCTCCCTTCAACTTCCAGTAACTCGCGGCAGATGTTTCTGTTGTTGTTCTATGGATTGCTGATCTATGTTCAATTCCAACAAAGTTATACCATTCAAGCAGCCGGAAGTCCATGTAAAATCTCAGTTTACACAGCTGCATGTATCTGTAAAGCTCTATGATATTGTGCAACTCGTTGAAATAATGATTGAACACAACAATTTGTCAATATTCTGTCTTTCTGTGAATGCTGGTCAGACTCTGAGAACGTGATCAATCCTAGCGTGCTTGTTTTTGTTTATCTAGTCTCTGGGTTGCAGAATTTCAGGACATGGGTCCGGACAGTAAGATGTGTAATATTTAGTGAGTTTAGGCTCATAGTTACAAAATATTGTATACCTCATAAATTGAGGCAGCTGTTAAAAAATTGTTATATTTGTACCTCAGTGCATTGAGTCTATCTTCCGTAAATAAACAGTTGTTTTCCTGGCATCTGTGGTCATGGTATTTCCACGTACATCACCGAAAGAATACACTTGTATAGAAAATAGTAAGTAAGAACCAAATATGCGTAATGTATCTAAATGTGTGCAATGTTTTCAAAATATGTCAGATCTGAACTCACCACAAGACTTCCACATCTGGATTTCACAATTGAACTGTATTTATATCTGGATTTTGTGCGACCAAGGCAAGGCAAATACAATAGTTTGTCATATTTAGTGCACAGAGGTTTAGGAAAGAGAAACAAAAGTGCATAAAACTTGTTTCCAAAGGGTTTATGGATAAAGTAGGTCAGAAATGTTAAAGTCCTTTCAATGATGTATACACAACAAGCAGTACCTTAAACTGATTATATAACTAACGGTTAGCCAATGCGGAGACCCTATAATCTGGGAAATCTGTTCCGCTTTATTGGTCTTTGTATGAACTCTGAAGCTGCTTTGGTGCTTTCTTGAAGAGTCCCTCAGGATGAAGACATGCAATAGTTTTCTAAATCCTGTTTGGACAAGCACCCTCAAAGTCTTGCTAAAATCTCAAGGTGATCGGAGGCGTGTGGCGCAGTGGATAGAGCGTTGGTGTTCGGATCAGGGGAACACAGGTTCAAACCCCACTGCAGTCAGCATGTCGTTGTGTCCCTGGGCAAGACACTTCACCCCAAATTGCTCCTGTGGGGATTGTCCACAGTATTGAGTATGTAAGTCGCTTTAGATAAAAGCGTCTAACAAGTAACATGTAATGTAATGTAATGTAATGTAATCTAAGGTGGAGCCCTGAGGAACCCCACATGTCATAGAATATCGCTTAGATATGTGTCTGACAATCATTTGCGGCTTAAAGCTAAAAAGTTGCTGGTAGACCAAACTTTTGCTTGAGATGACAGATTTGAATAGGTCTTAAGTTGTTAAATACAGGCAGTTTTTAGTGTCTAAGGGGAGAAGCCTGATTGGAAGGTTAACTATTCTCAGCATCTTCAATATCTGCCGCCAACAGTTAAACAACAATGGTTTGTCTGATGCTTTGACTTTTATCCCTAAAGAAAAGAAAAACAAACTCCTTGCGTTCTTCAATAGTCAGTCTTTTAACAGAGTGAAGTGAAGTTGTTATTTCTTCCCACCATTCATGCTCAGCCTTTCTGCTCTCTCTTTTCTGGATTTTGACAGCTGCAGCATCTCTGCATGGTGCTTTCTGTTTGCCAGACATTCTTTACATCCCGTATGGTGCTACACTATCAATGGCATGCAATTTTAGAGTTACAACAGCAAGGTTTTTGATCGATATAATAACTCTAAACTACGCCTGTCTACAGTGAAACTTAAAATAAAACTGCTAAAACAAGTTAGTTAGTTGACGGCAACTCACCTTTTTCATTCACATTATACAGCTTTGATGCAACTACGTCCTCAACTAACTCTTAACTGATATGACTCTATTGTTTGATCTTGATGACTTTGGCCCAGCCCACGTTTCCCTCACACCTTAAAAGACATTGTGTTTTAACTCCCAGAGGAACTGTATTCCTGCAGTGTTGTTCTATCTATAGTTCAACAGGAAACTCAATGGACAGAGAGCAGTCAGCTGCACCCAACAACAACATGTTAGCAGATGACAAAGAGGATACAAGAGACCCACTCTCACAACAACTTTGATTTAAAAAAGGACAACATGGTGATCTAACAGCCTCTACTGTGTACGAATCAGATGTGTTGACCTTTGTAAGACCTCTGACGTCTCTGCAACCAACAAGGTCATCCATGTGCCTCAAACAAAATAAGAGGAAACTCAAAACAAACTCATACATCTTGTTAACTTGTGACTCTGCTGCACAGACAAGTGTATGGAAATATACTGCTGGCTGAAAGGGGAATTCATAGACAACACAAAAATAAGAATTAAGCATGTATTTAACACCATGTGGGAGTATGGGTTTATTAGAAAAGCAGGTGCAGGCTTAACTATTCAGTACATTTAAGGGGGGGGGACTCACTCGCCACATGCAGCATACTGAGAACAAAAGCATGCATTCCTCTTTATTTTAGGGTTAGGAAGCAGCTGAAGTACGAGATATTATCCACTTTCTACTCTTAAAAGTTAGTCAACTCTTATAAAACAACAGGCATGTAAACTGAATCAGATTACATAACAGCACAGTTGTATAAAGCGTGTTCATTACCTCAGAGGCTGCTATCCGGAGCATTTCCCAACGCTACTGCCGGGATGGACACCTCGGTCCCGTGACAATCCGACGCCCTGATCCCGGTCGGCTCTGGTGTTTAAGGTATGTCGCCTCGCTGCGTGCCGCTGTGAAACCTCCGCTTATTCTGCAGGAAATAACGTAGAGACGGATGGCGACACGCTGCGCACACCCCCTGACACACCTAGGGTTTCAGCCAATGGGAACGCAGGGATTTGAAAACGGACCACTTTTTGTATTGTTATTTTTTTATTCACTTCCTGGGGGCTCGGGACGTCACGGGTCAGGGTGGAATCTGTTTTATAACTAATAATAATAATATAATATAATAATGTATTGTAGAATGTTTCGGTATGAGGTAGAATTTTTTTTTTAAGAAAAACGAGACAAAAAGTACAACTCCAGGACAGAGATTTATTTTTTTGGTACAGTGTAATTTTATTTTTAGGGAAATGTAATATTCATAAAAAAAGATGGGCCTACTCCAAATCAAATACATTTGTGTTACTAATTTTATTTTTGCCAAAATGTCACATTCACAAGAACAAAATAATTGACTAAACCAGATTTTGCACATTTTTATTTAGGATTACAACATGGCACCACTATTAAACATATTAAAAACAAGAAGGCAACCAAAACCAAATGTGTGTTTGACAAAAGTTTTACTTGAAATGTAACCTATTGTCTTAATCACACTTTTCTTTATTTCTTATTTGTTTCACTCTGTAAATGTACCTGTGTACTCCTGATGTCAATATTTTGTGTGTATAATGTTTCATGTACAGTACATATATATTTTTTGGAATAAAGGGAAAAAAAAGTGTGAGTGTGGTGCAGCTTATTATATGTTCAGATACTGAGGTTTTTATGATCCATATTTAAATATGAGTATATTCCTCGGTAAGGTTGAGAATATATGCTCAAATAAACACATTAGGGATTGCATATAAAGTGTGATTCTCCTCCCAGGAAGATCCTTCTGGGCTTCACTTCATGGAGGAATCAATTGGAAACAATATGTGCATGTTGAACAGATGTTGACCCAATAATAAAGTTAAGGAGGTTTATTGTAACATTTGACAGGTAATATATCCTGCAAAAAGACACTAGAAAGATTTCAAATTGATATTGAATATGAGTTTTGGATTGGATAACGACGTGTACTATATTAGATACAGATATGTTTTCTTTGTATAGTCAATCTTAATTATGAGATATTTAACATTCATAGAAACAGATGGACTGGCTCCAAACCAAGTTCTGGACACTTACTATAGTAATATGGCATTACTATCAAAATCATCAGAAATAAAAAGGAAACAGCAAAGTCAATTCACCTTTTACTTGTACCATAATATAAACAGTTTTGTGTAAAATGTATAATGTTTATACTAAGTTAATGAGCCACTGTAAATCACTTACTGCTACTTGGAGAGGTCCCAGTTCACCTCCTGACCTGCCGTGGTGCCCTTGAGCAAGGCACCGGACACCCCCCTCACTCCCCGGGCGCTGTACAACAGCTGCCCACTGCTCCTAGTACTATACTCCTGGTACTAGGATGGGTTAAACGCAGAGAACACATTTCACTGTGTGTGCTGTGTGCTCTGCATGTGTGACCATTAAAGAGGGTTTCATCCCTTCCAATTCTTCTTAAAAAACGTGTTTAAAGATCAAATGTCAGACATGTGGCCTTCTGCTACCTGTTGAATGTCATACATTACATTTATATAGTAGGTTGTGTTGGTAGTCTAGTATCCCATGGATGTGTTAAACATGCAGTAGAACATGAAAACCTTATCCACAATATTGCATATTCATGGACACTTCAGTCTAACAATGATGGTACAAACACGTAATAAAATCTTGTTTTTTTTTTAATACTGATGGTATGGTCAGGGTTCATACACTTTTTCACCAATGATTTTCAATGACTTTTCCATGACTTCTCCATGACCTTTACCTAATTTTCCATGACCAAAAACATTACTCTTTCTCAGCGGTACCACTGAAAATTGTTTATTTTAACATGGAACAGGAAAATAAGGTCTGCATATGAAACATGTTGTGCCTATCTAAAACAAATCAAATAGGCTTACTAACTTCTACACGCTAAAGCAACTCAAATCTCTCACCAGCAAAATACCTCGTCAGTTAAATGCCATTTTATGTTTCATTACTATACGATACAGTATGTATTATCATTATAGTAATACTATTTCGGCGATTAGATAAAATATAAATTATATTTGATGCAACTTTAGTTACATTTCCAAAACTTTGGGAAAAATATTGTTTTCCATAACTTTTCCAGAACCTGGAATTAGCATTTTGAATTTCCATGACTTTTCCAGGTTTTTAATGACCGTAAGAACCCTGTATGGTATGCATTTGCCTGCCGTTTTCTTTGTATTTATGTATAGTTGTATATACGCATTGCCAAGTATCACCCCTTTATGTTTACAAGTGGACAATGAAAGTAGATTATTCTTCTCATTAGAATTTCAAACATCCCCAGTTTAACACGTACCATCTAGCGCCATCTACTGTGTGTGTGTGTGTGTGTGTGCTCAATGTGTCCATCCTGAGAAGAGACTGTCTGTAGGGATTTAGCCGTAACGTTTTGCTGTTGACTTCCACAGGATAGCTCAGTGATTCACAGACAAATGGGAGGGTTATAATTTATGATTTGTCTCTCAGAGGGTCTCTTGTTGCATCTGAGGGGAAACACACTCTCATGTGTTCTGAATTAGAGACAGTCTTGCACACTCCCTTTAATTAGGTTAAATACACAGTTTGAACAAGATAAAGAAGAAGTTTGGGTTGTGGTACAAACGCTGGATATTGGTCTTGGCTCAAGTGAAGTTGGCAAATTTCTTCCTGAATTTTGAAGCTTGAAATGGTTTTCTGGACATTTATTTTCCTTTAATTCAGTAAATCTGAAAAGGAGATATAACAAATATTCCAACACAAAATTCCACAGAAAGAATCAGATTCCAGTCAATTATTAGTTTGTATGGTATTTCTCACCCAGTCTTTATTGATTTATGAAACAGTACAAGGATAAAACACATTTCAGAGATTTTTTAAGTAACGTATGTAGCTATGAAGTGCATCTTGTGATCTGGCACTACTCACCTGTTCACTGAGACCTTAGGAATCAAAGGCTGCTCTCTGTCAGTGAGCGAGGGTCTGCTGGGATGTGCTGCTGCCCTCCAGGGAAGGCAGTAGGTTGTACAGTTAGCTCCTGATGGGGTAAAATCACAACCCTGAAACCACACAACCTACTACCTCACCCTGTACGAACACCATGAGTCACACCCGGTCACTGTGTGAACGTAGACACGACTCCTGTGTTGCTATCACATAAATACAGCCAGGTTAGTGATGAGTTTAAATGACACGTCCTGCTAATGGACGTATTTTGTTCATGCATTTCAAATTCTAATGTACATTCCCAAAGATATTGATATTGAAGTGACTGTTATTTTGTATATATTGATTGTTGCGTTTTTTATCTTAATGTGTGCATATGTGTAAATGTGTCTATTGATTGTGGATATAGGATATACATATTTTATACATATCTGTATATTGTATAATTGTATTTTTGTATTCGGGATTGTTGGAAACGTCATTTCGATCTCTCTGTCTGTACACACAAACTGAAAGATTGACATTAAAGTTGACTTTGATAATGACCACATTTAAAGTAACAGACTCCTAATCTTACATTTTAATAACAAAAACATGGTTAAAAACTCAAAAGAACTTTGATATTTCAGAGAAACACTAAAATCTGATAGCCTAATTGCTAATTGTACAATACAAAACATTAGGTACATATTCCTTATAACATAGTTGACATCCTATTATCTACTTCCTAAAAGTCTTATCATTTAGGGATAATCACCACATTTGTATATGTATAAAAACAGATTTCCATTTTTCCTTTTTGACGATGCCGATGATGATGCTGCCTTCACGGTCGCTTCAGGAAAGACAGTAAATTGTATAGTCATCTTACAGCTCGGGATTGACCCTAAAACTATACAACCTACTACCTCACCTCAAAGGATCGTTTATCTCCTGTCGGTGGTCCACCTGCAGGATTTGATGTCATAAAGATACACTTTTCTTTAGGGATACAATATGAAATAGATATCTGCTGATATTGCCTGTGAGCTGCAGTCAGAACAGCTACTAAGTGGGCATTTGAGTAGAGATGATCTTGTCAGGAGTAAATCCACATGCTCATGAATTATTACCTCTGCAGAGCAGCTCATGGTTTTGCTCTGGTTTGGTCCGACTGTTTGTCAGCAGGATTACGGGAAAAACTACTGGCTTAATTTTCAGGAATTTGGTGGAGGGGTGTAACACGGGCCAAGTAGGAACCCATTTAATTATACACAACCATTATGAGATTTCTTTTAGCTATGGGTTCATCGACACGATACTGTATCCACGTTATTTTACAAGATTTGAAACTGAATTTAGAAAAACTTCAGATGTTTTCAAAACTATTTCACACCTCTTTCTTACGTTTTTTTCTATGAATCTAAATTCAAATGTGTTTTATTTTGGTAAATAGGGTAAGTTGTTTATTAGTATTGTTTTTTAATTTAGTTAGTTAGTTAGAATACTTCCTGGATGTCTCTCCTCCTCAGGTGAGAGCGGTCTGTCGGCGCCTCCTCTCAGGTTTCCTCCGCCTGATGGAGACAAATGAGGGGAGAGAGTGAGCTGCTGCCGGGCGTTCGAGTCACACTTTCACCTCTCGTCTTACACATGAGAACCACGCAGCGCTCCACTGAACCTGCGCCCTGCAGATGAGCATCAGTCTGTACATGTGTTTGGATCAAAGTTCAGCTTGTGGTTGTTTTGGGGGAGTTTCCTAAAGAGAAACAGGGAGGTTTCTCCTGGAGCAGGGGCTGAGGGTCGGGGTCCAGTGTGCGGGTGTTTTATAGCAGGTGGTTTATCCCATTAACGACACACACATCTCTACAGGAGCTGCCTAATGTCCGGGCAGTGAGGTAAACAACAGACCTGCATCTTACTCCATTTTAAAATACTGTTTTAAAGGTCCCATGTCATGGCCATTTCTACTGATCATAATTCCATTGTCGAGGTATACTAGAATACATTTATATTGTGCAATGTTCCAAACTGACATTGGTTTCTCATACAGCATCTCTGTATAGTAGGCTATGTGTATTCACTCTCTGTCCTAAACGGCTTGTTGGAGCTCCTGCCCCCACCTCCCTGTGAGCCCAGTGTGCTCTGATTGGTCAGCTCGCCCACTCTGTTCTGATGAGTCCACCACCGTTACAGCGGAACAGCAGAGATTATGTGTTACAATGGCGTTTGTTAGCAACCACAAAATGACACCAGTAATGACAAACAGATGAGAATGCTGCGTGGGGTCTGGGTGCCGTGTTGGCATGCATAAAAACCTTCATAACACACAAGGGAACGGGTAATAACCGGAAAAGCATGACATGACCCCTTTAAAATAAAAACTGTTACTGGATGTGGATTAATATCTTGTGCATGCTTCTGAATTCATGTTAAGCTATTTGGAACTCTGCTTTTGCACCATGACATCAAGTCAAATTCCTCGTACGTGTCAACCTACCTGGTAATAAACTAGTTACTTTGCAGATTTAGGTTATGAATACAAAATATAAATTCATTATATATATAGTTATAGTTTAAACTACCCAGTAGTGTATAAAGTCATTCAAATTAACCCCACCTTTGCCAAGTGCAACATTGAAGTGATGAACACATTAATGCACCGATAATATTAATACATTTAATAAAGTCATTTAAATTACTGGTTAATTGTTCTTAAAATGGCTATTCTGCAAAACTTTTTTTTAAGTACAATTTTGAATGCCAGATTTTTACCTGTAACTGAGTATTTCTACACTGTTGCTATTTTTGCAGTTTTTCTTCAACCACTGGTTAAATAACAGCAAATTACAAGCAATATTTATAATCTTAATTTACCTCTGGTGGTATCGGATTAGATTTTGAAATGTATGTGATTCCTACCTTTGTCCTAAAACAATGTAGGTGTCAACAAGTGTCACAGTTTCTGCAGATAGTCCACAGACCTCGCTGCAAAAAATCTTAGTCGGAACTACTTTCTGCCCAGAATATAGTTCCTACATTAGCTCGTTATGAGGTTAATGCAGAGTAAGTGGTCATTTTATTCTTTACACCGGTTCGATTCCTACTGTGACTAATTAAAATGGTTTCTTTTCCAGGAGAACGCCGCATTCTGTACTGATTCAACAATAGGAATCTGTATCATGTATCTTTTAACCTTTTAAATAACTTGATGTTTTGAATTAAAGTGTTATCAGGGTAAATGCTATCTTTACTATAATGGTAACTAATGAGAGGTGTAACTGAAACACCCTGCAGCCATACGCTCGTCTGCCTGTCAAATCTTTTGACAGACGGCGCCACAAACTGTAAAACTGTGTTAAACTGTCAGAAATGATCCTTGAAATTATTTGAGATGAACCGCTCGACTCTTTGAAGTAAGTAAGAGCACCCTGTGTGCCTGGAGGATTGGCATAAAACTGTCAAAACAGCAAGTATAAATCAAAAGAAATTGGACTTTCTTTGGGGTAATTGAAACTTTTTATGTAACCGCAAACTCAGTCACATCACAGAGATATCAAATGAATTAAACGTGCGTCTAAAATGATTTATGTGCCTTGGATGTACATCTTATATAGCGTTAAATATGAGAACCACCCTCACTGTCAAGGCTCCTGCAGTTGACTGGAACCACCAACAGGTGTCATGTCTCCCCCAGTGTGTGTGGTGTGTGTGTGTGTGTGTGTGTGTGTGTGTGTGTGTGTGTGTGTGTGTGTGTGTGTGTGTGTGTGTGTGTGTGTGTGTGTGTGTGTGTGTGTGTGTGTGTGTGTGTGTGTGTGTGTGTGTGTGTGTGTGTGTGTGTGTGTGTGTGTGTGTGTGTGCAGAGCAGGACTCATCACAATGAGGCCTTTGTGTGTTTCCGGGTGCCAGCCGCTGTGCGCTGTGTACTGTTTCCCTCTAATCTTCATTTGACCTTTAGGCTGACGGCTTTTCTTTCCCCCTTTTTCCCCCCCGACTAATTTCCTTTGAGGAGATTAAGTTTGAGCCGCTAGCAGACTTACTGATTCAGAAGACATGACAGAACGCGTCGGAACCGGATTTTGATGGGACGTGTCACTCACTGTTTGTGTATGTGTACTAACGACAAACTAACTGTGTTGCGTGCCTGCAGGCCGCTGAATGAGGAAACCGAGGGACGCAGATCTGACCGATAGATTTCAGAATGATGTGGCATGCACACACAAACGGACTTAAACGCACCATTGAGTGTAAAGTAAATATATCCTTAGATTAAATTAAATATATTTTGAAATACAAGATTGTGGTTATACAAAATATAGAAAGTTCAAACTCACCTTGATTGTATCGTAATTCCCAAAGAATGAGGCTGCAAATGAAAGAGAAAAACAGACACGTAAATATAGTTATACTTACAGACATACACGTCTATACACACACACACTCACACACACACACACACACACACACACACACACACACACACACACGCCAAGGTGTCCGTGTAGCCCTCAGGTCATAAACCTGCCAAGCAGCTACTTGACTGTCTCATTAGAGCTGATGTTACACATGTTACAGTGATCACTGCTCAGAGAGCTGCTGCTGAATCACTGTTACTGATACTGTTACTGCCAATAAGAGATACATGTCTCAGAGAATAGCAGAAAATGACCAGTGGGATTTATTTTAAAGTAGTTTTTTCCATATTGAATATTTAAGATGTATTGAAATAGCCATTTCTTTTTTAGTAATCCAAGTTCTTAATATATATTGAAAATATAAAAGGTCATAATTGGAATAATTAAATAGGCATTAAATGAAGCTACAAATAATATCTAATTTATTTTTTATAGTTACAAATCATTTTCAATGCAATGTACACATTTTACATGAATTAATAGAGGTAGAGGTTCATCCCCCTACACACACACACACACACACACACACACACACACACACACACACACACACACACACACACACACACACACACACACACACACACACCACACACACACACACACACACACACACACACACACACACACACACACACACACACACACACACACACACACACACACACACATTAGAAGTAACATTTAAAGTTTTATAAATTGTAATTTGAGAAATTAATATATATATATATATATATATATATATGTATGTATCAATAAATATAAATAAATTACGCAAATATGCCTTGTGTTTTTGAGAGAAAAAAGAAATATAATAAAATAAACTATTTACTAATTCAACAATCCAATTTTATCATTTGAAACCAAGCCGTGTATTTTTGCGAATACATATGATATAAATAAACACACACACACATACATATATACATACATACACATACATACTACACAAGGACATCAACAAGTAGCTGAACACTTATATACTGATATGTTTGATTTTCCCGCAGACTTTTGTTTTTGCCTAATTAAAATTCTCCCCACAAAACAGAACCTTAAGACTGACACACACACACACACACACACGGAGTTATAACTGAAATGTAACTGAAATGAAGTTGCTCTTGATGCCAAATTGCCAAAGCGCTAGCAATAAAGATAGCTCTGTCTCACTTCATCTTTAAAATTGACATGCTCATCATGGCTGCGAGTGCTTGGAATAATAATCGATATTTGAGTGCGTGTGTGTGAGCCTTTTACAATGTGTCCTTTTCACAGCGAGTGTGTGTGCCTCTTTATTATACTCAAAAGCACCTATGTGTGTTTGAGTAAGACTGTGTGACCATCTGTAGTGCGAGCAGTGTGTGTGTGTGTGTGTGTGTGTGTGTGTGTGTGTGTGTGTGTGTGTGTGTGTGTGTGTGTGTGTGTGTGTGTGTGTGTGTGTGTGCTCAGAGGAGGAGGCTGTGCCCTGCACTCCTTGGGAGAGGCGTGGGAACCCCATTCATCTTAGGACCAGGGTTCATTGTGGGGTACATAGCATCAAATGTGTCTGGGTGTTTGCCTGTGTGTGTGTGTGTGTGTGTGTGTGTGTGTGTGTGTGTGTGTGTGTGTGTGTGTGTGTGTGTGTGTGTGTGTGTGTGTGTGTGTGTGTGTGTGTGTGTGCGGGCGGGCATGTGTGTCTGGTTCAAATGTTGTGTGATAGTCTTTATGTCAGCTTTCAAATGTCCTTTAGTTATGCAGTTTTCAAGTTTAAACAGTTTAAAAAAAAAATACACTTCTTTAGAAACCGGGCTCGCAGATTTACTGTTGAGCTAAAATCCAATAAGAGTGCAGGTTATCAGTGTGCAGCAACTTACTGCTAGTTTTACTTCAAAACATATATCTTATTATGTATTCCAAGGTCAAACAAGGTGGGTTTCGCTTTTCCTCTTGAGGCAAAGTCGTCTTTTAATACGTCCAATATTTTGAAGACATAAACTCCATGACTTTCTCGTTGTCCGTGACATAAATACAACTAAACCGTATAGACAAGGTGCTTTGAAACAAGTCCGTGTAAGAGGGAAAATAAACGATCGCCAGGTTCCGAGTTATAAATCGTGCATCAAAGCGTTTCTCCTAATTCTCGCCGCTTCTTTTATTTCTACAGTATGTGGGTGAGTTAGAGTTAGATGGAACAAAGTAGAAAAGCAAGAAATAGGAAAGTGCAGAACAGAAAGAAAGGTGCTTCCTTCATTTAATTCTGCTGCGGTCTTTACTGCTGCACCTTGCGAGCCGATTGGTGTTCAGCGATGACGTGTTTCTCTCCGAATGCTAACGTATTAACTCGTACTTGCACCGAAATGTAGAGTCTCGCGAGAGGGGTTCGTACGCAACGAATGCGGTTTCCTGCCAGCGTGACACGAATGGCGTAGCTCGCAGCAGAAGAACAAACCTGTCACAGGACGTGGGTGGGAGGACTCAAGCTTTCTGTGATGACTCACGCTGCCTCCACTCCTACCTATTGGTCAGGGGAGACACTGATGTGCTCGACATGAAGCCATATCTAAAGGCAATGTTGAAAATAATGCACAACATTTTAGTTAGCGCTTGTTTGGCGAAATGATTTACGGGATTTCATTAAAAGATGCCAAACTAGGTGGCATCAGCGAGGGGTGTGGCACGTTGAGTTTTTTTTAACGATGTAGAAAACACGATATAATTGAGACAAAATTAAAGCTGATATTCTTCCTGAGGGATGAAGCAGGTGTGATATTAATATTAATGACATTGCAACTTTTATTAATTCTTTATAAAGCATGACGCTCTATTCCGGTTCAATAACACATCCCAAATACTCCGCATGTAGGTTACATCGCTTTGTATTTAAATAAGTCTTAAAACCGTATATTCAAACTTAAGAGAAGCATTTTCTACTGTTTAAGTAATAAAGGAAAAAAACTACAGCCTTATACTTGAAGCTAATTAGTTATAAAGCATGTATATTAAAGCTACTGCAGCCACGTGTCAGCAATGAGCCATTTTCTCAGTTTATCCAACCGTTAAACCGTCTACGTGTTCGCTAAGAAAGGGTTTTAATGAGGAAAACTAGGAATCGATGTTAATAGTTTTCTGATAGCTAGGGAGCGAAAAGGGGACAGAGGGAGAGAGAGAGAGGGAGGGAGAGAGGGAGGGAAGTAGAGGGAGCGTGGTGGGGCTCGGCCTTGTGCAGCAGGCCTTGTCTGGCCCTCGGCCCAACATTACAGCACTAGTCCCTCTCTGCTCCCTCCAAAACCCTCTTTCTTTCACACTCACAAAAGGGCCGACCTGGAGAGAAAAGCTGCAGGTAGGAACGCAACGGAGGAGAGATTAGCTCTGTTTCCTCTGAAACCCAAAGCCCATGCCACGTTCCCCCCACCCCCCCCCCCCCCCGGGTTCACCTATATTTAGTGAAGCCTCATCCCTCTGGATAGTCATGAAGCCCTGAAGGAAACAACACCCAGACTTTGAACACAGCAACTTGGAGATCGGGTCAACCATCGCCGCGGCATTGTTTTCATCGTTTTGTCGAAACATTTTGAATGTGTGCTTTAAAAGATACACAGGCGTACGTGCACACACACTCTCCTGACTTACCCACTGAGACTTTGTAGGCGACCGGTACACACTGCAGATATCGGCTATCCGGTGGGAAAGCGCTGAAATCTCCCTGGTTCATTGTGCCGGATCCCTCTGTAGCTGCTGTATGTCCACATATCCTCTCTGTAGAGAAGGGCAGAGAGGGAACTCGCATTCAGTCACACAGCTCTGTACTCCCTGCAAGGAGTAGGCGGGCACGGCAGCGAGAGACCCATTCAGAGTCCCAGAAAGTGCCAGCCTCCCTGTCTGCCTCCATGTCTGTCTGTCTGGGTTTCACCCTTCAATCTGGCCACCTTACCCCAAACCCGGCTGCCAATCCCCGGGTACCCTGTAAAACCTCAGCTAACTGCTTTCTGATATTTACAAACTGGCTCCCCTGTCTGCCACCTCCTAGTCTGAGACTGTCAGGACCCGCCACAATAAGGAGGCCATGTGGGTTTCCCATGGAGTCGCGTGTTCCTCCCGTCTGGCAGTTAACAAGGCTTTGAATGAGGAATGTTAGCAAACAGAGCCGCTGAATGTCGGGTGAATGCAAAGCCAGGCAGCCAGTCAGATCGCAGCACTGGCCCGGGCATATGAATAATGCAGAAGACTCGACAGGGAGGAGAGGAGGGGAAGCTCCTCCTACCACTGCCCCTTCCAAACTCCACCCGCCCCTCTTTCTCTTACCCCCTAGGAACTAAAATGCCTTCACGGGAGCAAGAGAGCAGAGAGGGGGGGGGGGAGAGAGGATTCAAGATATCTGCTGCTACTCACTCATGCAATAGCACAAAAAAAGTCCTGCAAGAGGAGAGTTGTTACACGTGCAAAACACACATTATTACTACAAATCAGTTCTTGAAACATGCCACTCTTTTCCTGTCGTTGGGAACTATCTCACTCTCTTTTTGGCTTTTTGTGTCTTTTGTTTGGAATTGGCACCTGTCCCAGAAAAAGCCCCGTTCCTGCTCCGCCCTACTGCTCCCCTTTCACTGGAGACTGCCCACGAGAGAGAGAGAGAGAGAGAGAGAGAGAGAGAGAGAGAGAGAGAGAGAGAGAGAGAGAGAGAGAGAGAGAGAGAGAGAGAGAGAGAGAGAGAGACGAGGAAGCGTGAGGAAGAGAGGGTGGGGCAGAAAACCCAAAAGAGGGAGTTCAGAGATGGTAAGGGTGAGGAAGGTGGAGGGCAGAGGAGATAAGAGCAAAGGGAAAACACATGAGGAAAATCAGCTGAAATCTAAATACATGCACAGGTAACATAAAATCAAGCAGCTGGTCGAACAACATGCAAAATAAAAACTAAAACGGAGGTCTTTATCCTCAACTTCACGAGAAAAAGGAAGCATGGCGAACCATCGAGAAGCACGTGCTCGAAAAAATCCTTCGCATTGCTGTAGAGCACAAACCAAAACCCCTGTTTCACCCCAGTCCAGTTTAACTCTACATACAACAACCCAGAAGCAGCAAAAACTGACCAAATGCACGAGATCGGCGGCCGGCAAGTGAAGAAAACGGAGGTCCCGAAAAATGCCTTTGCAAATGGCGCGGCGATGTCGAAGTAGGAGTCATCAAAGCCACTTGTTGCACGATATTGAGGAGCAGATCTTGCAGAGAGAAGCTAGAGTAGGCAGAGGGTTAAAATCCCGGGACTGGGAGTAGTAAAAAATCCCTCCCTCTTTTGGCACAGACTAGCCAAAGGGGAGGGGCCCGCCTGTAATAGCAGCAGAGCGTTTTTCCCCTCTATTTTTTGAGCTGCAGCGTCCTAGTCTACCCTCTCGCATGTGGCCGGGACCCAGGGAGAGAGGAGGAGGAGAGCGATGGATAGAAAAAGAAGCTTGAGCCGGAGAGGGGAGGCGGTGAGAGAGAGAGAGAGAGAGAGAGAGAGGGAGGGGAGGAGAGCTGTGAGTGGAGGGCTCAGCTGATGATGAAACAGGGACGTGTGGGAGGGCGTGAGCACGACGCATTCTCATGACCGGTCCGGGCAACGTGCGTGTGCATGAGGCGGGTTGGGAGCTGGAGAGAGGGGGGGGGGGAGTCACTGCAAACACAAATGATTAAAGGCTTCTGGGAAAACTTGCAACACCTAACTTTTAGATGCATGGGAGGGACAAACTATCTTTTCATTTCAGAAAAAATGAAAAAAGATGCTAATAAAGTCTGGCGTGATCTCTAATGAAGATCATCTTGATTACTCTCTGATTTTCTCCACCACAGACATGTTTACGAGTCGAAAAGCTACAATTACTGTTTTTTGGCACAAATTGAGAGTCAGATAAGCACCTGGGTGCGACTGCCCTGTCATGATTGCAACAGTGCACGATGCTGTTGCACCCTGTAATATTTACCGCAGTGCGCCCGCCATGTGCCAGCACCAGGCCGACCTTGCCTTGCCGCGATCCGCAACAACGGCGGCGTGCGAACAAGAAGAAGAACAAATGTTGGTCAGTAACCGAATGATAAAATGGACTATGCTGAAGACTCGTGTCCTGCTCTCCCCCTCCGCCTCCCCTTCAGTGTCCAGTCTATTCTGTCTCCCACCCTTTCTTGTCCTTTCAGTAGCGCTGTTATAGCCTACAGTAATAAACAGCCCGGCTCTGAACAGCTAGTGTTAATTCAAGCCTGCAGGAGGATCCTTTTTGTATTTTTCGTGCCAGATACCACCCCTGCTGTCCTTCTCCCTCCGCCTGTGTCATGCACACCTACCACCCTCTGCATCCGCCTGCTGAAGGTTATTCACACCCATCCGGTTTCTACCCGAAAAACTTCTCTGTGGCCAAAATGCTGTAATGCCCCATAGCTGTTTGCAAGATTCCCCCATGGCAGAAAAACAACTTCCTCTCTTTTGGATGCCATTCCCCTCCCCTTCAGTCTTCTCTTTCCCAAAAGAAACCCAGAACTCAGCACAGGCACATTTCCCCCCCCCCCCCCCTCCCCTCTCCCCAAAGTAGCAGCCGCACAAAAGAGAGGGGAAAAAGGGAAAACGGTCCAAAAAAACGACAGATCTCACATCATGGAGCTAGCTTGAATCAGATCTGTCTTTATAGCTTACGGACAGACTAAATGGGCACAACGAAAAACAAATAAAAACCTTTCTTACATACACTCATCGCTTTTTCATGTGTGCTTTTCACTGTGTAGAGGACGGCAAAGACCAGAGCGAGTATGAGCGATTTGAACAGCAAATAAATATGGCCGCTCAGTCTCTCCTACGTCCTCACTCTCAGTCCTGGAGGCTGAAAGAAAAGGCGTTGCTTGCTGTGTGTGTGTGTGTTTCTACCTCTGAGGACCGACCCACAGAGAGAAAGAGAGTCAGACAGAGAGTGAGTGCACTTGTCTTAACTCTCCCCAGCTTTCTACAGACTCAAATTAAACTCAGGTTCCTAGTGTTTTGTGTCTTTCTGCACCATGGGCATTTAAAAAAAACAACACAAGACTAAAACATCCAGTAGAGAAAAATAAGCAGAAGTGAGACAGAAATCAGGGGTTCAACACGAGGCAACCCGTGATTTCCCTGCACTTCATCAAGATAACAATTCACGGATCAGGCACCAAACAGCAGTCGAATTTGAACCCGGTGACGTCACATCTCACCACGTCTCTGGACCAATCGCAATTGCTGCGAGCATGGAAACGCCACTACAACTGCACGCTGAATATAAATCACATAAAAGTGTAAACAAGTGCATGTTTCATCAGCGATTTGAAGAGCCCCCCTCGTCTGTCTGAGACACTGTTCCTGCTAGTCGGTTGTTTACCATCTAACATGTGGCAGGAATTCAAAAAACTTGGCAGAGCCTGTTGCACCGTACGTCGCGGAGAGTTCATTTGAGGATACGACTCTGGTTTTGGCACAGCTGCCAACTCCTGACACTGTAGCCCTCTGCGCGGCCTCGCCCTACAGGAGCGGCCTGCGTAATGCTGCCATTGATGAACTTCCAATATTAACAAACCTCATGTATGACACTTCCAAAAGTCCACAACCACCTTCCAGGTTAAATCCAAACTGTGCTTGACTTTATATTTATTGCATATTGTTTATATTGTATCGCATGCAAGACGACTACATTCCAAAACATTATGAAATAATCTGACTGCCGCAAATGTGTCAATGATGCAGAACTCACGGTTGGCAGTGAACGTGTCAGAGTCAAATTGAGTTATAGTTCATGAAGTGAAACAATGGAGTTGTTGATTCAGTGTTCTTATCAGACCCCCCCGGCGCCTTCACATCCTCATGAAACGTTGTACGGATTCACAAACAATCCACACACACACACACACACACACACACACACACACACACACACACACACACACACACACACACACACACACACACACACACACACACACACACACACACACACACACACACACACACACACACACACACACACCACACACACACACACACACACACACACACACACACACACACACACACACACACACACACACACACACACACACACACACACACACACACACACACACACACACACACACACACACACACACACACACACACACGGCTGTACTACCCCCGGAAAAGCAGCACTTGAGAACAATATAAGCCCCAGCATTTGCACAGGTGGCAAAAAACATTCAGTATAAATATTAATGGATAACGAAAATGAAGTGTATTTCAATTAAAAAAACATTTGTTATAGATCAGAACCTCTTTCTTAGAAGAATTTCATGCAAAAAAAAAAGGAGAACAATAAAACATGTTTATAATTTATGCAGCAAAAGTGTTATTTCTTCAATGGATTACTTGTAGTTTATTATTTAGCAGTTCATAAAAAGCAGTTTAATAAGTAGGAGCATATGTGAATGCCAGTAAAGAGAGATGTGGCCCTCTCTGCGGCAGCTACTCCTGTGAATACGTGACTTATTGCCTTTTAAATGCCAAAGTTCGGGTCTTTTTTCACGAGCTTAAGACGTCGTCCTGAACGGTAATAACTCACACTGTAACCCCAGTTTTCCACCTTGTAAGTTACAACACTTCAGTTCACACTCCGGCAAACACTCACACACACTTCCTCCTCTCCTCGGTGACCGGAGCGCAGCGCCCGCTCCCTCTACGAGGTGGTCTGCTGAGGGGCCCCTCGGCAGCACACGCCTCGACAACTTCTCTATTACAGCCGTGACCCCTGAGGTCAGCCTCTAAAGGGTTCTGAACAAAGGCCCTGGGGTCAGAAGTGTAACGCCGGGGGCAGGCAAAGGGAGCGTGCTGTTTGCTTTGAAAGGTAAGGATCACTAACACGGAGGCCTAATAAGGATTAAGGGGCCATCTCCTTTGGGATGTCACTCTGGGGCCTCATACATCAGTCTCTATTAACCTTCATGACCCCCGGCGGCCATTATGGGGCTACGGGTCACAGTCTCTCAAGCTTCGGAGCTGTAAAACATAACGGCCTCTGCAGCCTTTGACACGGGTGTTGCCGATTATATGGATAAGTTGTTTTAAGAGGTAAATGTCTGGTCACAAAGGACAGAGTCAGACTTTTGGAGAGGGATTCCTGTACAGGCAGCTTTCATCTTAATGTAAGTGTTATGCAAGTATAGTTTAAAGTAATGATGATACTTTAAGGTTAAGGCCAATCAAACATCAGATTATCCGTATCAGCAATAAATCAAAAGAGCCTTTCAAAATAGAAAAGGCACAACTGCAAATCATGTAAAAGCTACATAATGATTTTATATATATATGATATTTTATTTTGATAAAGAGCCAGAGACTTTTGTAAAACTTTAATAAAATAAAGTGAGCAAGAACCGAGAGGCAGAATCACAAAATGGAGGACAGGAGGAGACAACATGGCGGCCAGAGTTATGCACTAATCACACTCTGCTTATAACTAAAAACTTAAAACACAGATATTTTATAATAAAAGGGCAGAAAAACAACCTTCAATGACTTGAATCATATTTAATGATGTTTTCTTGCTTGAAAGGGAGTTTCTAGGGAGATATTTCCAATATTTCAAAGTTCATATTGAGTATAAATTATAACTATTTTACACAATAATGAGAGAAGAACGAGTCTGAACAATTAAAGAGTTTCTCTCATAATTTAATTCACCTATAGTTACTAAAAGTTATACATTCATTTAAAAAGAGAAGGAAAAGCTAATTAGATAAAAGATAAATCTATACTATATATATTTATGCATAAATACTTATCTATGTATAGATTTATAAATATTACAATTCTATTAAAATATAGTCAAAATGAAGACCACATTGTGAATAATGATAATGTAATGGAAGCCAGTAAAACCTGATTTCAGTTCAGTAAAAGGAAGGCACATTTTTGGGTCAGGGATCAAAAGGTTTTCTTTCTCTTTCTACAATTTTTAAAACTCAGAATAAAATGGAATACATTTAAAAAGTGTCTTTACAAAATATAGGACTTTGTTTAGAAGAAAAAGTTGAACGTTAGACATGTAAGTTGAATCAACCTGTCTTGATAAAAATGCATTTCGAAAGGTTCTCTTGCAAAAGGAAAGACTTTCACTTTTCCAACAAAATTCTGACAATTTAATTTCCCCTGCATTCAGCCAGAGAGACTTTATTAATAATTGTTTTGTTTGACCTCTTTTTACAAAGGAAACTCTGGAAAGCTTTTTGCCAAAGTTGGAAATGTAGTCTTTTCAATCTCATCAGAGACAGAGATTCATCATGACGAAAGGATATAAAAAAATACACTCTGTTAATTATTTAAATTATAGGAGATGGCAATTTTATAAACTTCTAAAACTGCAGTTTCAGTTGGAAACAATTTCAATTAAAAAAATAGGCTTTTCTCTCTCAGTTTATGCATTTAAAAGTGTGTTGAGAAGGCTTTTCTCAGGATGCCAGATTCCTATGTAACATTAAATCTTTTTTATTTTAGAAAAGTAGTATACAAAAAATACGTAATTGTTATGGAAATAAGCGACCACCTGCGTCTGCAAAACGATATGATTTTAAAACCTTACATTTCAATACATTTTGAATGAGCAATTTAAAGGAATTATTTTCAAATTCATATCTGCAACTTGCTGAGATATTATAGGTTTTCTTTTTTAATTTCTGACGCATTGGAAATTGAAGAATAAAATAAATGTACATGTTTTCTTCACTCTATATTTATTGTTTAACTTTTAGAATACAAATTAGGGTAAACAGCTGACTTTAAATAAGGCAAGAAGTGAAAGCGTGCAAGGTCAGAAAAGCGTTCTCGAGTGTTCTGCGAACTCAGTGCACACTTATCAAGGACTTTGATTCGGACGTATTTTTTGATAATCATTAAGCCACTCACCTCTGAGAACAGAGCTTCTGTGTGGAGGGAGACTTTTCGGCATTCAGGGCAAAGGTTGGAAAAGAAGAGAGACAAAACTGACCGGCCCTCGCTCGAGACAAGTGTCCTAAACAGCTTTTAAAACCAAACACAAAATAAATCCCAAACAAGCAGCAGTGTGACAGCTTCACTAGCTTGTCCTTTTTATCAGCTCTTCTCTCTTCAAATAAAGGCAGTGCTTTGGGAGAATCATCGTCCCACTTTTTAGTTAACCATGAGGCTCCCTTCTCTAGGTCATTCGCCAGGTTTGTTTTAAAAGTTTGTTTTCTCATTTAGCTAACAAAATACACTGTCCATCTCGAAGGACATAACAAATGGAATTGAAAAGACTTGTATCTGCGGAACAAAGAAACACCGTTCAGGGCTTTTTTTAATCATGGAAAACTTCAATTTACAACAAATGTTATCCTGCGATGCTTGCTGCATTGAAGTTTGTGTTAGTTTGTGAAGTATTGAAATATTCTTCATGTTGAAGGACACACACATGCTCTGAATGCAGAGTCAAGTGCTCTCAAGGCTGCAACATTTCAGCCCAAACATGTGTGTCGTTTTTTTATCACACCGAGATAACTGGTTATAAATAATGCAAATAAACAAAGGAAAATTATTCACTGCAGACAGGCAAAAAAAATACAATCAGACGCATTTAAAACGTACCCCTCCTCCTAACACAAACACACTACTGATTCCTGCAGTCCATCCCGCATTAATAAATCATTATTTTTGCAGCTCTTATACAACCTGGGATTACATGCAGATCTCTTGATTTCTCAGCGAGTGGTACCACCTCTCGGAGGGTCTGGACCGGCTGTTGGTTCTACTTCAATGCCACGTCACCGAGCCACTGCAGCGTGACCGAGGCAGGCCCAGATAGGAACCCTTCAGCCCCAGCCCCCTTTGGGACCGCACACACACATTTCATGTGTGGAAGATGTTGAGAAGCCATGTTTTATTTCAGCTGCAACCTCTCTGTCCTTCCTATTCTGTTCATCTGTTTCTGCTGACTAAGGGTTAAGGAACACTCCAAATAAGAGTCATTGATTGATTTCACATCCAGCACGCACATGCACACACATGTCTGGGGTTGTCTCTGTAACACGAGGCACACGAGTGCGTCTACATGAAACCGACTGTGTCTATTTAGGTGAAATGTTCTGGATTTAGAAGATTTCTTTTTATTTGCTGGGTCACTGTGTTTTAACCAGAAAAAAACCCATTCCCAGACAGAGGAAGAGTGTGTGTTTTTGTGTGTGATCGACCCAAGGACGTCCACGTAGCACACTAAAATTGAAAAATGAAGAATGCTAATAGGTCGGAGCATCTCCTAACTGCTGCAGCCGCCGAGTCTTGATGCTGGAGATTTATATTTAATTGGATTTTACAGAGAGGTCTCCCAGTGGGAGTCGGCGGTCTCATTTCTCAACTGTCCCTAATACTTTGTGCAAAATGTACAGACAAATAAACAAAGTTGGCCTCGCAGTAAATTGAATAAAATGCAATTCAAGCTGAAATGGGGCTAATTAGTGTTTTGTGAATTGATACAGCAGAACAAATAAATAATAATCGCAATATTTTTACTTTTTCTTTGGTCTTGTTCTCTGATCTTTGCCTATTCATGTCTGACCTCGATAACAACCCTGAGTCATTGTTCAAAGAAATGAAAGCCCTGATCTAATTCTTCAAACAATGTTATCATTCATTTTGCTTAACTAAATATTGCCTGATCATAGAGAACTTACGTATGAGTTTATAAATAATAAACTATACTCTGATGTCTGTATTATCTTATAAATTGATTTTCTGAGGAACATATACAGAAATTCCAAACAGGTAACTCATTAACAAACCACTCTTATCTAGATCTTGTTTCCCTCTTAAGTATTATCTCACGGTGGTGTCTGCAGCAGTGTTCAGTCTCAGGAGAGGGGAAAGAGACGCTGGCTCTCAGGGGTTAAGATGCTAGCAGTCATGTGCCTGTCGGCTGCAACAAAAGCCTGCCTATGTAGGGTGCATACAGATGGAGCGACTCCTTTGTGTGCAGTGTTTCACACGTCGCAGCCTCCGAGCTGCCAGGTCTGGCTCTCTGGGCCTGGCTGCAGGCCTAGCTAGCAGCTTGTAGCACCTGACGCTGGGCTCTCACTTTGCTTTGCTTTGCTCTGGACCCCAAGTGCAGCAAGTTTTTTGAAGGATAATGGAATAGAAGTCCAAATAGTGGGTCACACAGCTCAGCACAAACAATCGCAACAACATGCAGCACGGCGCTGCAGCCAGGCGAGCTCAGATCAGCATGACAGGAGCAATTGTAAGCATGCCTCCCACTCAGGTCTGCCACAAAATATTTTTCCCTCCTCTGCTGTCTGTCAAACCCCGCTGTAAAATGCTGTTCGCGAATACTTGCGATGGGATGATATAAATACAACCAGTGCAAGTTTTAATCATGTGTACAGTTATGCATGATGTGTACATAGTTTTGTATCCTACTATATACACTGTGTCTGTGTGTGTCTGTGTGTTCTGCTCTATTTATGCTACGTGCGCCAAGTTGCTAAGGCTAGTCCCTTATAGTGTTCACGTTGGTGTACACAGTGATTAAACTGGCTAATGCCTGGAACGAGCTTTAACAAAGGAGTATAGACGAGGGGGTTTGAAACAGGTTTTTTTCTACAGAGATAATTCACCTGCACTCAACATTGAAAAAATCGTATATTTGGTGTGAAGGGCGTTACCATACGTACTTTTACATGTGTACATGCATATCCTACAAATTGCTATATACATTGAAAACTAAACCTTTTTTTCTAAAGCTGTACATGGTCAATTAATTGTTTTCGCAGGCTTATCTCATTGTGAAGTATTGCACACACGTGGATCATGCTATTGACTCTAACAAATCCAGCAAGAAGAATAGAAGAGAAGAAAATCCATACTCCAATGCCTGTACATAAACCATTCAAAGACTTGACCTTGAATGGGGCATTATAAAGTTCATACAAATAATTATTCAGGGCTATGCCACTGTGGTAAATAATAAATATTGTGTCGCACTGCTGGCTGAAGATTACGTTTTAATAAAGGAGCAGTGTAAATAATAAAGGTGATACCCGACGCTGAGGGGGATTGTGTTATTCTGTTGCAGTTATAAAAACAGACGTACATAATAATAGGCAGCTTTCAAAAATGTGTAAAAGTTGTACAGTATATTAAACCGTGATGCACCCAAAAGGAGTAGGCAGGTGAGGGTTTTGCTTTCCTGTCTGAGGACCCTTCAGCAGCACAGACTGATGCAGCCTTTGAAGTTTTAAATGGAGGACCATCACTCTGAGCACAAACACACCTTGCTGCCTTGACTTATTCTATTATTTGAAGTGCAATAAATAAATCTTTAATGAGGAGATATTTTGTTCCTCTAGATTTTCTCCTCGAATAGGTTTGCTGGCACAAAAATGGGTTTTATGGTGCTTCAAAAAACACATTTTTTTCCTAAAAGCCCTTCCGTACAGATTAGCAAGTTAATAATAATGTGTGAAATGAATGTGACCCATTAGGAGCTCTTATATGACTAATAACGTACTGTAAATAAGATAAATAATTTAAAAGCTGTTCTGTTGTGGTATTCACTGCATTTAAAAGTTGCGTGTTAGCAAATGTAGCACCTCCTATTCAAGATGTCTGGACTGCTAGCGCTAAGTTAGTTTGACATAATTCGCTTGACATAATCAGCTTGTATTTGATTTTAATAGAAATGCTAATGTTGCTACACTTTTTGGTAACTTCTAAATACGAAACATATATTTCATGATGATGTGTCCGGCTCCAAGAGAAGAGAAGTAACAAACTAAAAGCCCTTCAAGCAAAGTTTTATTATATATTTTATATATTTAGAAATGGCACAATGGTAAATTATGGTGCCATTACTCGATTAAGATGGTAAGGTGCAATTAGCTCCTAGATATCCTCATAAACTGTTCCACACTATGTTACAGATTGAGACTTTAAATACTCCAGGATCTGCAGGCCTGGAGACACAAATGCAAAGACGTATATGGGAAAATGTAAATCACACACACATGTTCACACACAGACAAAACAAACCCTCTCTGTCATTCAAACAAGTCGCGACTGAGAGTTGTATGTTAATTAAACCTCAGTACAGCCTGTGGAGTATTAGCTCCTTTTTTTCAGACCCTGCCCCCTGCTGTCACCAATCATGTCCTAAAAGACAGACACACACTTATACAGACACCTATACACACACATACACACCGCATGCTTGAGTTACATACTGCTAGGACAAGAGAGCCTGGTTCCTGACAACCACAGCGATGGAGAAGACGGAGGGAAGGAGAGAAAAAAAAAAGGTACCCTAGTGTGTTAGTTTTCTGCCAGGGAGTCCCTATTGACCTGTTAAACCTTTGTGACTGGAACAAATGCAAATGGCGCTGACTTGTTCACACAAAATACTAAAGGCCCATTCAAATGAGGCCCCTGGCCACAATGCAGCAGCGGCCCAGCGCTCTGTAGAGGCAGGACACCCCCCAGTCTGAGGGGGGCGGAGAGGGAGACAGACTCTTTTAGCACAGTTCATTCGGGCTGTCTGGTGGAGAGCCACCATCCACCATCATTACTTCTCCTTCATGAACACAGACAAGATGGAGTTACCTTACACCTCTGTAGTAATTCAGCCTTCACTACATCTCAAACACATTGAACACCACTCTGAACTCTACCCCATAATTACCGCGTATGTAATACTTGTAATTGTATGCCAGTGGCCCTGAACTGTTGCTGTTATCGAGAAAGACACCGGTCCTGCTTGATAATCAGACTTAATCCACTTTGGCTTTTGCGCGAATACTAAGTGTGTCCCCTGTGGATAATGTCCTATCCTACTTTTTAATTCTGTCCATTGGGTTTAGATTAGAAAATTAAGAGAGGACAGATGGGGAGTAGTGGAGGAAAACATAGATATGATCTCAAATAACAAATGGGTAAATGAAAGAGTAGCTAAGCAATAAAATAAGCCTTATAAAGGGAAACCACTTATCCCAAAGGTCACTGTTATTGGCTTGTTAATGACTGTTTTATTTCCATTTAAAGGCCTTTCAAATGTTTTTATTTTGCACTTTATGTCAATGCTATATGTATTAAGTTCCCTTGACTGATGATGAGTAGTTACTCCATAATACTGCAATATGATTTTGTTTTAATGTCAAAATAATTCTATGTGAGTAATGTGTTTACATGCCAGGGAAATGGAAGAAAGCCAGACACCCCAACTAAGGTGGTATGAGCAATTCAAACTAAGATTTGAGTTTCGTATGAGTCAACCCACAACTGGGTTAGCTGGGTTGGAAAAACAAAATTCTTCTGCATGTAAACATAGTCACTGTAATGAATGCTGTCGAGGCACTGTGGGAGGCGTCGGGAGGAAAATATCCA
The DNA here is from genome assembly GCF_902827165.1 of Trematomus bernacchii. Classification (NCBI taxonomy): domain Eukaryota; kingdom Metazoa; phylum Chordata; class Actinopteri; order Perciformes; family Nototheniidae; genus Trematomus; species Trematomus bernacchii. The sequence continues at coordinate 5,187,471 of NW_022987608.1, forward strand.
TCAAAATGCCAAACAAACCACCTTTAAATGAAATATGGCATATCTGTGTGGGACCAAGTTTTCTGCTCACTGGACTGTAAATGAGATGCTGTTTCTGTAAAAGACAAATCTCCGTCTGATAATAAAACAGCACACGAGGCTCCTGGAGGTCATGAAGGGCTTTCTTGTTCCATCCCTTCTCTTTAACTAGAGATTAGTAGGAGCCTGAGGATTGCACATCTGGTCAACATGTGATCTGAGCCACGCTGCCTACTGGACCTCTACTCAACTGGTTATCTATCAAATGATGGGTTTTATTACAAAAGCAGGGATGTGATGAGAGGTAAACCCCAGTTAACTGTATCCGTTTTCTTAATCCATAAATCTGGAGTATTTGAATTCATAGTATTCATTTGATATACAAAATATGGCACTTTATCATTACATTATTTGCAATTATCTCAGGCTCTTGTCAGGATTCACCTAATAAGTACATTATTTATTTAATTTTTGTAGATAATAGTCCAGCATCTGCTCACATTACTCATGCCTCCAAGTCCCGAGACTTACCGCCTAACACTTATTCAGAGATCTGGATGCATGTAGGTTTTTAATTACGCAAAGCAACCTAACATTCAAGCTTCAGTCCTCTATTTTTACCCCTTGAGTGATCCTGATTGGCTTCAATCACTTGTAAGCTCACGGGCAGAGCCAGGTATTGGGCTTCGGCCAAGCACAAGTCACTGACACGATGAGGATGTTCAGCTCCAAGTTCAAGATTGTTTCAACCACTCTACTCCAGGAAAGGAGGCAGCTTGGGGACCGTTTATGACCGCTTTCTGATCTCATCAAAGATACATTTAGTGCTAAGGAACTTCCCCCAGACCTGAACGCCCTTATCACCCATACCTTCTGCATCGACAGTTGCCTCTGGGCATAGGGGGGAGCAATCCTGGTCGCCAGTTCCTGAAACTCACCACAACCATCTTCACTTGGCACTGCCTTGCCATCTGATTCTTCAGCTTCAGCAAAAGCCCCGCAAATGACACTTCTGAGAAAGTGCAATCTGATTAGACTCCGGCTCGCCTCTGAGGAGACACGTTGCGCATTGCCTCTAGGCGAAAAGGTGCCTGTGCTTTGGCTAGATCAGCCATTACTTCACCTCCTGAAAAAGCCATGCCTAACCAGTAGGGATGCTCCGATCGATCGGCCGCCGATCGATATCGGCTGATATTCACTCTCTGCTGATCGATCGGTGCTCTCTATAAAGGCCGATCGTGAGAGACGATCACATGACGTAAAATACATGACACTTTTCTCTGTGCGCGGCAAAACAAGCTCACCAAAATGGCTTCACCAGTCTGGCAGTATTTTAAGTGTCCGAAAATGACAATAAAATAGCGGTATGCAACGTGTGTGAAGCAGAAATCCTGAAGCTCCACCCGCTGTGACGGACCGGTGAGCGGAGCAAAACACACACTTCAAGTTAGACCTAACACACTTAGCTATTTTATCTACCTCTGGAACAAGCTAAACTAGTTATAAATATATTTATTCTTCACTGTCGGGTCACTCATTACTGGATCAGTGAGCTGCATGAGATACTGACAGGCTGTCAGGAGATAGAGAGAGGGAGAGAGGAAAAGAGAGAGGCTCCCGTTATTTCTCCCGTGTTATTATCCAAAGTTAATGTAAACTTGAATAATGTACTTCATTTGAATATAATAATTATGTTGGTTGTTGTTTGTGGAAGCGCCAGTGAATGAGCCCCATTAACTGAGTTTTAAACATCACTTTAAATGGAAGATCCCCATAGCCCCCACCCACTCGGCCCCAAAATTGGCGATCGGAGCATCCCTACTAACCAGTAATAGTAGAAAGCTCAATACTTATCTGAGCATTGGCTAGGGATCCCAAGTCAAGCCCATGAAAGCTAGTCCCCTCAAAAGACAAATCTTCTTCGCCGTGACTCACAAAACTATCCGCCAGGTCATGTCAGGTAATCTGCATGAAACATTGACGCTTCTTGTCTTGTCTTGCACTCCTGTCATTTTGGGTTTTCCATGGCTTGTCAGACATCCACACAGGATTGAAGTTTTGTTTTGTTTCTTATCTACTGTCATTCCTCCGCATCTGAGCTTCCATTTCTCTAAAGGGATCCTTCTTGGACAAAAATAGCAAATCCCTCCCCTTCCATCTTCATCACTCATTTCCTCTGCTGTCAAATTGTCACAGGGGGCCACTTTTTTTCTTAGAAATGCTTATCACCTGGTACGCATTAGGAAGGGGATGAGTGGAAGACTGCCTTTAACACATCAAGCGACCCCTGTGATTATCTGGTGTTGACTTTTTTCTTTTATATGTGGATGAGATCCTGTTCCTTTCTGAGAACAGGCAGGAACGTGTGAGTTGTGTGAAGTGTATCCTTCAAAGGTTACCGCAGAGCGAGCTGTTCATTGTTGCTGCAGGCTGCATCCAGGTGGACTACACCAAGGTCGAGGCGGTCACAGACTCGACTTTTTTCTTCTTTTTTTTTACTGAAAAAGGACAAGGACATCCCTCTGTTGGAGGGGCAAAGGAGTCTGGTGGGATTCTTTTCGGAGTATTGAAGATCGTTTCCCCGACATCGGCGGTGCCTGCCACAGGACAACACGGAACGTGCGCGATTTGGACGCGATGAGCGGGGGGGTGCTAGTGGAGCACGCGCGTGAACTGCGAGCGCTGGAGCCTCGCAGCGGCAAAACTGAGGCTCCGTGGTAAACTGTGGTAAAATGAAGAGCCGTTTAGGGGCCGAAAGAGCAGGCTCTTCTTATGGCGCAATTCCACCATGGCGCGGAGCGCGGTTTAAGCGTGCCGTGTCGTGCCGGGCCCGTTTTTGGTTGCGTTTCCACTATGCCTAGTTCCGGCCCGGGGCCACTTTTTCACCTTTTTTCTGGCCCGACAAAATCGTGATTCTATCGGGGCCAACAAACAGGGCTGAGTCGGGCTGAGTTTGCTAAACTAGAGAGAGAATCGCTGGCAAGGGGGCTACAACTACAACAAGATGAACATATTTGACCGTGATTTAATTGTAATACACGTTTCAAAATGATGCCGAAGTAACAACATACTGATACCGGTTAGTAAAAACCATGAATTAATGCTTTGACAAGTCTGCAGACAGACGGCAGGCGAAAAACCTTTTAAAATGCGCGTTGTCTAAATGGAGATCGGCTCAGCTAACGCAATATATGCTCCGACCGTCCACACTCACAACGGCCTATACAGACATAAATAAACCAGCGACTGTACTCACCATGACACAGGCAGTCTGTGGTTTGTACTTGTTTAACTTTTGTCTAGTTTCTGAACAGATATGAGGAGCTGTGAGCTCTGAGTGCTAACAGCTAACGGCTGATGTTGTTTTTCTGGGGTGCTCATTGAAGATGACGTCACGGCTCAGCCTACAGAGCGTTACTATAGATACTACCCCAGTTCCTAAACTGTAATGGAAGCGCAGCATTAAAGTGAGCTGGGCCTAACAAGGCCTAACAAAACCGTACTAAGTCGAGCGCGGCCTGCGGTGGAAATGCGCCATTAGAGAGCCGAGCCAAATGATCCGGCTCACTAAAAAGAGCCAGAATTCCCATCACTAACGTAAAGAGATAGTATCTATAAGGGACGGCTCAATTCAAAATTCAAGTCACATGACTTCAACATTTATACAAGCACTTTCAAGCATAACCCAAATCTTGCCGTTAAGGTAAAATGGGTAAATGTTACTTATTCACTGCACAGTTCACTTTAGATACTACATTTTAGAATAGCATAAATTCCAAGACAACAAAATACGTAATTCTGTTGCATGAGCACTGAAGGACGTCCCGTTGTAAGGAACAACTTCATGGAAGGAAATAAATATCTTAAATCATCACATAAATACTTTATTTCTTCCCACATATGATTCACTATGGTCATATCCTCTCAACTCTCCCACCTAAACATCATGTAATATATCTCCAAATCTGAAGCCAGGCATGATTCTCCTTCACTTGGGATTGTTGTACACACGGCGGATAATGGCACATAACAGATTCTGCTTATTATGGTCTGTTAAAAATATACTCAGCTGTATTGAAACATTAGACAGAGCTCGTCATATTAAGGGTTAATCATCTTATATGCTGTCTTGTTAAGAAATGCTGATTTTGTAGATCAAGTTTCACTTAACTTTCCTCTTGTTCATGTTTTTGTACAAAATGGACGTGTGTGTGTATGTGTGTGTGTGTGTTAGCAGGACCATGTGCTTACCTGCATTGCAGTAGCTAAAGTCTTGTGGTTCCACGTCTACTCGAGTGCTTCCTTGCCCTGCACTGAAAACACAAGACAGATAAAAAAAGTTTGAAACGTCATGCTCCTTAGTTTTGACCTGATCAGTAATTTATTAGGATGTGTGGTGCTCCGTTTAGCGTGATGTTCTCCCGCAGTGAGCCAGAACAGGCTGAGCACAGAACATTCTTACTGGAACATTTGTGCTGTCAGTGTTGAGTGTTGTTGGGCAGAGCATTAGCTGGATAATGAAATATGTTCTACTATATGTCTTGTTTGACATGATAAATAATCTGTAATTGTTATTATATAATGTTTTCAAATTGTTTTTTTTTACTTACAAAAAATCTGACACAGCTGAATCAATCAAGTGAAAGCTATTAGGGCTGTACCTGAATATCCGAATATTCGGTCGTTGCCCTACTATTCGGTTTTCAATTTCGTTATTCGGATATTCTTTTTTTTTGGCAGCCGCGCTGCACTGCGTGGGGGTTAGGATGGTATAGGGTTGGGTTAAATGCAGAGGACACATTTCGTTTTAATGTATGCGAGTACTGAGACAATAAAGACATTATAAATAAATATAAATCTTATAAATATAAATCGTAGTAGTATGCTCTTTCTGCGCTTCTGCTTCACAGCGTTTTTGTCAGGTGTCTCGGATTCGGAGCGTATTATGAAACCTTTTGGAAAATGTATTTTTATTAACTCTAGCATTTCCCTCCGAATAATGGTCGAAGACTTGACTGATGATATGAATTTATTGAAATCTCCAATATCAACGTAAGAGCTTGTGCCTCTTCGGGGGGTGCTAACACTTAACCATAAACTGTATCCTTTACTTTCTCCGTCTTTATATGTAGATATGACTTTTCTCCGTTCATCTCCGCTCCTTTTCTCCGTCACGTTGTTTCCATAGTAACAACAACTTCCTGTCAACAGCGCTAACTCCTTCAAAATAAAAGCATGTCCATACAGAATAGGAAGCCAAGCCAAATTACACTTAAGACATATACAACTGCAACGAAAGTAACAAACACAAAGCAATATCCTTTTCAATTTCAAAGAACACAAATTGGGTTATTTACATTAACAAATAACTATAAAACAACATTACTGTGGAATAACAAAATGAATGCCTTGAATAAACCGAAATACACGTGTTGAAGCGCACGGCCGAATATTCGCTACTGATTACTACCGAATATGGGACAGCACTAAAAGCTATCACTATTTATGCTTTGTTATTATAATGTATATATCATTTAATAAAGAAAAGGTTTGTGAAAATAAATAGTTTATTATAATTAATTGTGAGGAATTATTTTAGCCTTGAGACAACAGTTTTAACATCCAGATGGGTCTATTCAGACGGAACAATAATGAAACATTTCACTGATTTATTTTCTGCTCTTTGAGAAGGTCAAAGCACAAAGTCATTTTAACCTCGGCCCTGACACTACTGCAGATCTGTGTCAGACTCAAGGGCGCCTGGTCATTAAAGAAATGCCTGAAGGCTTCAGTGGACGTGTTTTCACAGCAAATGAGCCCTTATGTTTTATTGATACAAACTTATATACATGCAAAATCGGTAAACACAAGGAAAGGAAAAGTGCATTTTTCTTATGTCTGCCATAATGCAGCAGTGTGTCCTATTATATTCTAGTTCAATCTTGCAGACATACACCTGAAACAGTTAAATATTTTGCAAATACAGGAAAGAGGCTGAGTAGGAGGTTTCATTTGGAATATCTACTGTTATTTGAATACAAAAAAAATCCCCTTTTACTGTAACGTCATGTACAGGGAATCTTTCAAATGTGATTATCGACAATTAAGATTTAAGTACATTTTTCTAGCATTCACCTTGGCCTGATTTCCATTCTTGGAACAAGTGTTATCGAACATCAAACGTTTCTGAGAAAAATGTTAAACTTGTGACCTTCAAACCAAATAAATCCATGCAACATTTAGGTCCCAAGCAAGATTACAGTTCATTGGTATTGTGACTGTGTCAAGAAAATATTAAGACGATTTAACCCTTACTCAGCAGGGTTTATCAGTTATGTATTGCTTTTAACTTTTCTGTATTATCACAGCCTTAAGGAACACAAAAGGATTCATAATCTTATCAGGGCCAGTTCACACCGGCCCTGATAAGGGCAGTGGTACAACCTGTGTCGGTGTATTTTTTCCGGTTTAATACACAACACGGGCAGCCTTATGCATTGGGAATGTTAAACCGGAAGAACCTGCACTCCTCACCACAGAGCTCTGCTTCATTTGCTTTTCATCTCCCCTTTCCTACCCCCTCCCTATCTTCTCACGTGAACTCTCCATAAACCCGCCGATTCCCCCCAGAACACTGCCGTCTATCCAACATCAGTGGATATAGAAATAAAACAAAAGAAGCGAGAACATAAAGCTGAAATTGACAATAAGGTATAGAGAATGACGAGAGAATAAGAGAGAGACAGAGAAGCAGGCCAGATTGCAGAGGGTTGAATCAATGCAGCGGCCTGGTCTCTTTTTTTTCTTTTTCTCTCGCTCTGAAATGATTCACAGTGGAAAGAAAAGGCCTTTTCCTTGTCCTCGGTTGAACTTCACATCAGCTTCCTGTTAGAAAAGCAAAGGAGGAAACACCCAGTGCAACACGCGCGTGCGCACATGCACGCACACTCCAATACGCACAGAGGACAGCCTTCACTGGTGGATTCTTTGCCTCCGGAGAAATTAGGTCAAGCATTTAAATGCCCTGCACTGAGATGCGCAGAAACTTAACATTTGAAGAGTTTGTTTGGGACAGCAAAGGGCATGTAGATTCTGCCTGATCTACAACAAACATGCATGCGCACAAAACGCTGGTGCATTTGGAAGGACACACTAGCTTTACAGTCAGCTCCTGGCTTGCCACATTACTAATACTAAGAAAATAAGAAGACATAATCAGTGACAGACGCCCACTGCTCCTACTGTTAATACACCGTCCATCTGTGCAGCTTGGAACATGACAAGATGGCTTACACACAAACACAATCAAATAAATTATGTGTATTTGAAAAAAAAGGCAACCTCTTAAGTTTCTCCACACACAAAAACAATTGCACTTTGAGCATGCATTCTGCAAACGCAAGATGACCTGATAAGGGAGTGACAACGTCTCTGTGCTCGTCAGGACAGGATGGGACTGCACAACACGGCACATTGCAGTATCAGCCGGCGTGCACAACAAAAAAATCCCCCCCCACTTCCCCGCCTCCCACCCTGTGACCTGAAATGCCCTTAAAGAAACAACACACCACCAACAAATCCAATCAACTATTCATAGAAAGGTTGGATTGCATTCTGCCTGATCTAGCCGTTTAGTGTTTCAATCAATTGAGATATGACAGAGCCTGGGTGGGGGGGTGGTAGAGAGGTAGAAGCTGTTCTGAAAGCAAATGAGAGGGTCTTCTCCTTTCAATATTGGCCACTAAGGCGCGCAAAGAGGTTCTGAGCTAAATTGGACGACAATGACGACAATCTTGAATCTGCAGCCATGTGCTTTCTCCTGTCCCACAGTGGAGAAATGAGCCCCAGTTCATTGTCTGAGGGCCACCTGTGTTTCTGCTTCATTTTCTAAAAGGCACAATGGCATTTTCCTGTTTATAGCATCGACATCGCTTTATAAACACTCTAAATGAGGGCATAAATAAAATTGTGGGTTTGCAACTGATGGCTGTGGCCAAAAGGTCATTTGGACCTTGTTCATATTTTGGCTTCTGACAGCTCTGCTCCTCTTTGCAGCAGGGGAGAAAATGCGGTAGTAGAAAAAACACAATTTCTCTGTCAGCCAACAAAGATATTTCCTTAGGAAACACTGCTGCGATGCAATTTCTGAGCAGAACTTAGGTCGGCCAGTCGGGCCAACCTGCAGACGAAGCTTTCAGACTACACAAACACCGATCAAGAAAAATACATGGGCAGGTGTGCACGATGCAAGAGATTATCCGAAACGACTAACAACCCCTGAAGGAAAAAGTGTGATGTGTGTGCCATGTCTAAACTTTGACTTCTGCTTAGCGAAGGTGCTGTAGGTCAAATATTTTTGTACGCATGATCTTTGGCATGATCCATGACAACCAAATCAAAAAGAGACAATATTTGATTCTCATAAATATCACGTTGAAATGTGCTGTAAAACTAAATATTCATGATTTAAATCCTTACATTTCACTGAGTGTAAACAACAATGTGATTAATTGCAAAGCAGTTATCTTTATCCCCATCTATTTTACTATCCGGACAGGTGATGGCCCACCTGTTGTTTTGTATGTAAATGTCATATTTTACCAATACTTAATCTAAAGCCACAGTAAGAAAATATTATACTAAAAAATACATTTGTTGATCACACTACATTTCATTTAGCTGAAACTTTTATCCAAAGAAAAAGTCAAAAGCAAGAATCCTGCAGGTACATTTCCTATCTATAAATCCAACCAGATTATTGTTCCCTCCTGAGAAAATCTACATATCCTACCTGATCACATACATGGCTTTATTTCCTCTAAAGATTTTTTTTTTTTTAATCTTTCAGTCACATCATCTAGTCTTTTACACCAGAGAATAAGTCAGGGAGCCCACACAGGCCTTTTGACCATTACAAATTATATCCAACTTGTGCTGAGTAAACTCTTCTCAGGTTTCAATGAATTAATTTCATCAAAAACTTCTGAGGGGAAACCACAGTGACACATCAGGGGAAAACCGCACAACTCTACCATATGTTATCATGTTTTACACTGATTATCTCGGGGTGAACTGCCCGGCAGACGCAGCTATTCTAATTAAATGCCCATTTGACTGAAATCCTATAAATCTCTCACTTGGAGAGCGGTGGATTGACGTGATGTGCCCGGCTGCCTATCTGTGTTTGCATCGGGGACAACAAAGAGGAAGATTATGCCAGTCTGCGAAGGGAATCTAGGGCACGATAGGCGACCTATTTTCCTCGTATTGCCAGGGAGAGTTCACAGTCTGGCGACCATGTTTGAGACCTTGTTCGCGAGTTTACAGACAAATTGTGTAAAGTTGTTAAATGGTTATTCGGAAAGCGCTTGTTATTAACACCTTGGAAACTTTACCCCCGAGGTCTGTGGTTCGGTTCAGTCATAACAGCGAGTCTAGGGGGAAATAAATCGCGAAATGCGTACGTTGAAAAAGCCTATCTTCGTTGACATTTTTACGCACTTTACGCACATGCAAAACATCTAAATAAATCTATTTAAATAAAGATAGGGGTGCATTTAATACTACGCACCTCAATTATAGTTGCATGGTCTCTTCCTCCGCGGTGTTCAACTCCAAGTCGGCGGGTCTGATATCTTCTATACGGCGTCGTCTATTGTGTCCAGCAAAAAAAATAAAAACGCACAAAGCGATATTTGTAGGTTTAGGAGTAGAAACATGTCTGCTTGCTACGAGACAGCCTCAGTGAGCGGCTACTGGGCCAGGAGAGAGCCGTTTCCCCGCTCTCGGTGTGTGTTTCCCCGCAGGCATCGCGCTCGGTTCACCGGGTGCACACAGGCTGACAGACAGACTACGCCGTCTTTCGTCGCCGATGTACTAGATGCACGAAGTTCAGCTGAGGTGAAGCTCCGTTATACAACCAGCCTAGTGACTGCAGCAGACTGCAGACTATAAGGGCTGCATTTCTTTAAATGACTCCTAAAAAGGGGAACAAAGGAAAAGGAACATCACACTGAAATATCTGCAAAAACGAAACTGTGTTGATATGATTATTAAGGGCTGCCTCACTCCCCCTCCTCCTGCCCCCTCCGCGGAACCAAAAAGCACTATTTGCTTTGGTGAACTTGATGTCGGCATTTTGAAAAATACATTTTTAGTGCGTCATTAACTTTACTTTGGGCTAAAAAAAAATAAGCCAAAAAAACATCCGCTAAATAATGAAGTGCTTCATTGTCACATCGCACTATAAAAAAGATAATGGCCTGCCCTTCTGTTTTATGGCATTAAAAATAGAGTAAAGTACCATAAGGTCAATACAATTAAACTATTGTAGCGATATATGTAGGTTTAAACTCCATTTTGGATTATTTAATAAACAAAAAGTCGTTTTTTTCGTTAGAAAATCACCTCCCACAAACAAGCTTACATGCATGAGCTAGGATATAAAGTCATATTAAAATATGTATTTCAAACAAGCAACAGGCGTCGTTTTAAAGAAATTCAATTACTAAATGATACATTAAATGTGGCTGTATCACTCTACAACAAAGATATAAGAGCTGTAAAAGCAGCAAACTATTAAAACATAGCTTAATGCATCTCTTATGCTACACATAGGTTTAGCTTAATTATTTTTCTGTTTATGCTAGCTAACAAAACACAGTCAGGTGATTTAAATCTGCATTTCTCACACCTGTGTGCCTGCTTTAATGAGCTTTTTTCGGTTTCTGCCCCTCTGTAAGGTAATGAAGGTCTAGTTACCCAGTTATGTTCCACAGGTGACTTTGAAAACAAGCCCGGACATGTCACCCAATTTAGCTTACAGACACTTTGTTGATTAATCAGCTGTGCACATGCGGCAAGGCGAAGCTGTTAAAGGACCTGTGTCATTCATAAAGGTATTACAAAATAGGTCCAATGTCAAAACCCATCAAGAGGGGGAAAAAATCCATTATATGAGTCTTAATTTAAATACCAATCCAACATGGACTTAATTTATCTGCAATATGTATATATATATTTTTAAACAAATACATTTTTGATTTTGCCAATAAAGGACTGAGAATACAAGTAGAACAGAACATATTTAAGCAATTTGTTCTCTATATGCATGCATGTATGCATTAAAAACAAAATGTGTGTGTTCTCTCTCTAAAATATGTTTCTAAAATAGTTTAAAACACCTACATTGCAAACATAGATCGATTTTTATGACTTTATATAATACAAATAAAATGTTAAAATCCATACATGCCGAGTAAAGACACCTAGAAGTAACTATTTAAAAATGCAGGTATATAAATGAAAGTGCATCAGTTTTCAGATTTAAGAACACACTTCTTTACTGTGATGTAAATTGGTTACTAAGTAGCTAAAGTCAAATATTAAATTAACTAATTGATTATGATCACCAAGTTTATTTTAGTTAAATTAACAAAAAATAAAGTGAATTGTCCTTTAAAATTGAATTGGTTTGAAGAAATTGTTTTACATAGAAAAATCAATGTTGTTGTGATCTTGATGTGATATTATAATCTCCATGAAATAGAAAATACAATACTTAAAAATAATAAGATACAACAAAAGGCAATGTTATTGTTCAAATCACTGTTTGATTTTCTGATGAAGTTGAAAAGTGATTCCCATTCTGATCCTTCACAACAGAAGCGAGTGTATGGAGTGGTGTTACATCTATTTATCTTATACACTTAGTGACCGTGATCGGTGTACTGTACGTCTATATCCATCAGCACAGAGAGATACTATAGGATTAGGTGCGCGTGTGTGTGTGCATGTGTGTGTGTGTGTCTGAGAGACTACAGCTCGGCTGCATATGTGCTGAGCATGTAGGCTATAGCTTATAGGGATTAAAAGGTAATCAAGTTCATATCGATAGAGATTCACCTGATTTGACTCAAGACAAACACAACAAACACACATCAATTTTTTTTTGTTTGCTAAAAGTAAAATAAAGCTGGGTGTTAACAAGATAAAAAAATGGGTGGCCCACAAGTTAAAGACTGTTTCTTAATGAAAGCTGAATGTGTGTGCACTTTTATTATCATTGGCTAATTCACTTTCTATTGCTTCCAGTAAATTCTAAACCAAAGCATGACACTGTTATCAGTATGTTATTAATTAGAGTACTATTAGTAAAAACTTTTATATATAAAAAAGTATTTTTAAAAGAGTAAAAAAAAAATTCTGATTGGACAGACAAACATAAATGTTATAATGACTTTATATGCCTCTTTTATCAGTAAACATTTTATAAAAACAGAGGTATTCGTCTATAAGCCTGTTATTGGAGCATGTTATTATATAAGGATTTATCAAATATTATTCAATATACTTATACATGTTGATACAATATTTGATGTTTCAGGAGGCCTTAAAATGTCTAGATTTGATCTGAAAAGATATAGATTAAACAAATATATATATATTTATAATGTAGAAAACATTGATAAAGCTTTGAATTTCAATGACCTTCATCAAATATGACTGTATGTGACTTTGACTGTATGTATTTATATATGAAAATTATAATTTAACAATGGGTTTTTTCACGGTATATGAAAATGTTTAAGAAAGGATAATCATTTGGAAAGTGGTCTTGGCTAAATTAATATTCCCAGTGAGATGTTCCTGAGCAGCAGCTGTCTAACTTATTATCCACTTGAAAATCCAATCATTGCGTATTTTATATATCACTTCAAGTATGATATTAAGAGACGTTTGCACCGCTTAATGGATGTACTGTATTTATGGTATTAAGCACTTATCAAAATCAAAAACCTACACCTTAATGGAAATCTGCACTCAACACTCATCAATCTTTCATTTAATCTGATGTGTACACCAATTAGGTAAAAGCGTATTGACAAAGGAAAAGTATAAACTTGTCAATTAATTTCCTTTGATAAGATATTTCTTTGTATTTTGAATGAGAAAGGGTCTGAGGAGGTGAGGAGGAGAAAAGGGCATTGAATATTTCGGAGGTGGCTCTCTTTTGGCACTGCTAATTTGCAATCAGACACTCTCTCCGAGCATGTCTCCAGACAGTGTGGATGGCAGCTGAGACAAAGCTAGCATTCTCTGCCGACCAGGGCCCCTCTTAGTTTTATTTCAGGCCACTGCTCTCAGACACAGTCCATTCTGCGTGGAGCACCTAAAGTACGGCTAGAAGAGAGGAGAGGAGGTAGGAATGAGTCCCGAGCACGAAACAAAGTGGGAGGAGGCTTTCTCGAGGGCCTAAGTGTTTCTCTCCCCTACCGCCCTCGCCTTTTCCTTTCCTCTCCTTGGATGGCACCCCGGCCTTATCCCCCTCTCCAAAGTGCTGCAGTGCAGTGCCACGCCCCACCTTGCACCATGCAAAGAGTTGTTTGATCCACTCTTTTCAAACTCAGAGAGCTGATCGTGACCTTTTCCCCTTCAACATCTTATGAAACTTTTCAAAATCTGATTCTAGAAAGTATTATGAGTTTATGAAGTTCAGAAAACTTTTAAAGCAGCTTAATCTGGATGCTGCACATGTACCAAATCGATAATATACAATAAGGTATATAAGATATTGCCCCCTTGGGAAAAAATAAGTATCTTATCTAGGAGAGCACTGATCCAAAACACTGGATCTGTATTGTGTACATCTCCTTCTTTTTTCACAATATTTTTAGATAATTTTGTAAGTGTGGTTTGACTGCGCATACATGTTTTTACATAAATGAAAGTAATTTGAGAATAATAGCTTTTAATGGGGCTTTAAGAGAAGAACATGTGACCCTTAACTTCAATTTCATGTTTTCAAACTGTGGGCCTATACATGTCTGAATGTATCCGTGCACCTGGGATATCACTTTATTATCAACAGTCCTGCGGCTGTACAGTATGTTGTGGCTTTGTTGCCACAGGTAACAGGTCAATGATTACCCAGAGGGCCTAGGGTGTCCTCAAGCTCAGGTCAGCAGCACTTCCCCATGAGAGAGAAGGACAAGAGTGACTGCAGCTGCCGTCTGTAACTCTAGGCCTGCGCACTTATCAGAGTCTTATCTTCTTTAAATGCTGCATTCTGTTCACATAGTGATATGGCCACGCTTCACACTATATTCATGAAGTGATGCATGATCCTTTTTTTTGGGTTGCTTTTGGTCATTTAAACAAGGAGGTGCTGCATTTTTCATGGTCGATTTGGCTGCCACGTGTTCAGCCATGTTTGTATCAATGAATCAATGACTGGACTGTTGTCTTCCATTACACATCAATAAAAAAGCAGGCTCCAAAATGAGTAAAGCTAACAGAAACACAGAGGGGGGAAAAAACTGCCTCAGTCCTCGTTTAGGTTTTTGGATCCATTCCCACAGGTTGTCTCACTTATTAGTTGCTTTCCTGCGCTGGACCGAAGAGCACAATCCCTCTCAGTCTCACTCGAAACACATAACAATACCAGGAATGGCTGCATTTGTGTAGTACGACCATTAGGCAACATCCGACCGCTTAATTCATTCAATTTCTCCCACTGCCAGTGCCAGCACAATTGGCCTGAAAAGGCGCAGGTGGGGGGCAGAGGAGGTTGGCAAGCTTGTTGCTCAAATGCAAGTAAGCTAACGTTGTTCTGCTGGAGGACCGGATGGGTTTAAAGCTCAGGACAGAGGGTAGACTGATGGGAAAATGGTGACCTCGAGGTAATACCGGCTGGTCAGCCAGACCCCTGACCCTGAGCTTGACCCTCACTGTATCTTTAGCAGTGCAAATTACTGCATGGTATGGCTCCACTTTCTGCCCCATTCAACCCTTTCTTTTCTTCACTTTCGATGATTTTGGATGACCACAAACAGCCATTGTCGCTGCAGACCACGAGAACAATTGGGTTCTTATGCTGTGGCTGGTCAGGGGATGGGAGGGTAAACTTCAGCAATGACTGCGCTAAGTAAATTATAGCTCCAATGGCCTGTGTGGTTTGGAGAGGCTGCGCTTTGTGAGAGGCCCTGCAACCATAAAGCCCCAGTTCAGCACATTCGTTGCAAAAATGACGACGCCACGGCAAGTCATCTCTCTCAATTTGTTCAAGCAACCACTTTTAGCTAACAATAAGCACAAGTAGCTCTTTTTTTGGATAGTACTCACACTGTCTGAACTACACTGAGTCACATCTTGGGAATAATTGCGTGACTGCAGGGCAATGGAGGATAGCCACAGTCCTGTGATCCCTCTCTTCCCCGTCTCACATCGAGGCTCCGCCTGTCCACTGTCCTCCCGCGCTCCGGTCGCTCCACCCTCCCGCCCTATCCCCTTTCTACATGACATCATCTGCACATCTGTCGTCCCAACAGGGTGCTAGGGACACAGACAGGCCACAAAATTAGTAGAGCTCTCTCCCTCTGCTTTTGTCACCACATTCTTTTTTCCTTTTTAAGTCTCTCTGTTCTTCTTTATTCCCTATCTCTATATTTCTAACTGTTTTATTTGTCGTTTTCTGCCCTAAACACCTTTTTTTCTACCCTTTCCCCCCTGCTGCATTATGTCCTGTAACAATATGGTTGCATTTGTCCGTTGCCTACAATGTGCCATGTACATTTGAGCAGGCAGGAAACAGCCATTAAACTAAATGATCCATGGGCCTGACCCCGGCCTCGACCCGTGTGATTGTGAGCAAACTCAATCACCGAGGTCAGCGCTAACACGATGTGACTCATACCAAAGTTGTTGTTTTTTCTTCACTTTGTCTGATTTGAGCTATTAGAGCCTGCTCAAACCGGTTAAGAGCTTGTGGTTATATCAATTTGTGTGTTAGTGTGTGTGTGTGTGTGAGAGAGAAAGAGAGTGGGAGCGATTTTTAAGTGTGTTTCGACTGTGAGGCCCATCCCATTAGGGCCAAGTATTTCCAAAGGGAATAGAAACTTACAGAAGTGTAACACATGTTTGATTCCCAAAGCCCCAGTGCAATAATTCTTCATGTACGAATTACTAACAGATCAAATCAAGTCGTACTGGATCAAACCAGCTGCAGTGGGATGACAATCCTTAACTATGTAAGTGAGCAAATACATAATATAATAATTGAACGCTTCAGAAAATAAATCAAGAAGGGTTGACTAAAAAGCACTATTCCTAACACCTTTATTTAAAACATGCAGGATTTGTATTATATTAAAATGTGAAAAAAATAAGAAAGTTTAATCATTTGCTCCAGGAAGATGAGGAATTGCTTCACTAGGAGTGGTGTCCTCATATGACCCAAAACAACTCAGATATCAGAATGCAACAGATGGGATTTGAACCCAGGAGTGCACAGAGGGACCCTCATACTCGACCATCCCACATTCTTTAACAAAAACCCTAAAGTATGCACATTATTTTGAATTAAATTGTGTATGCAGGACTCTAAATTGTTGCCTGGCTTACCTATAAGTGCATTTATTCCTAGCAGCTTAAGTTGATGTTGGAAAGTGTAGAATATACTGGTAAATTCTCTAGAACAAATCATTGGATAACAGATTCAATGAATTTAATTGTATTCCATTTTAGATTATCTTAAAGCAAATATTTTATGGGTCGCGTGTTTGCACGAACAAACGTGACGGTTACATTTTGAAATGTTGATGGTAGGAACCAAGATGGTGGAACCTGTGTTTGGTGGTGGGAACTACGGGCTGCTGTACAGCTCCTGCACTTTGAAACATGGGAGTAAAGTGCCCCCTTGAGGATATAAAAATAAAGGACTCACTTCAAACACTCCTGAAATGAGACACGGCAATGTCGAAGTGACCTCTGGATCTACACGAAACAATTTTACAGAATTTGAAAGTGAAATTTGAAGTGTAAAACAAAAGAAACACATCAGAAGGAGGAATCTCTTATGTTTTCTGTCTAATTTAATATGCATTTTTTATAAAAAACTCAATGATACTATCGTAATGTAGTAATTAAAATATTATTTGCGTATTGATAGCCTGACGCTAGTGTCTGTTGTGATATTATAGCTTCTATTTTAACACATTGCCTGTGTAAAAGGGACATGTTTTACTCAGAAGAGAAGTCTGAGCCAGCTAAGATTTGTTTCTGGTGCTTTGTCTCCCTCTGCAGTTAGAACTGAGTAAAGACAGTTTGGAAACAAAGTCAAGTGAGATACAAAAGAATAAGAATGTTGCAAAAAGTGGAAAAATAGCAAAGAACTATGTATGGAAACTACTTAAAGGCAAAGAGTCTGTATGTGTTCGTGAAAAATGCTTGTTTGTGTTATGTTGTGCATATATAAGTCTCTTTAAATAACCGTGAGCAGTCTAAATACCAAATTAATGTGCTATGAATCTGTTTTCTAGATCATTCGTCAACATATGACGGGCAGGTCTTGTCATTTTCCCATTCTGGCTTTGTAAGTTGCTCATGGTGACCATTTGTGGTGATGCCGTGTAGCCGTTTCATCGACATCTGCAACATGTTTACAACTTCCAAATCTGTTTTTCCACACCGAAAACATAAATCCCCGTTTACATAAAAGGAATTGGTTCTGAAGACGTTTATGTGCCCTCGTGGCATTGTTCAAAAAACCCTTCATCTGCTTGCAAAAAAAAAAAAAAGTTACTTCAAAGGCAATAATTGCTGAAAAGTAGAATTGTTGTTTCTGGAAACAATTTCCTGCTGTCAGCTTTGTCGGGTTCCATAAATGCTCTAAACTGTGTGAATTAGATTTGATTACAAAGTAGTTTTCTGTTAGTAGTGTCATAAATACTGTCCCGGGCCTGGTGGCTTTGTTTTTACTTGTCACACTGCGTAATCCCTTCACAGCGCAGGGGGCGATGCTCCTTCCCCAAACCACACTCATATTTCTTGTGCATTCCAGCGTGTGTTTTACCCTATGGTTTTACCCCATTAAACATATTAGCACCATGTGTTTGTCGTGCCACATTACAGTCCAACAATGCCTCTGAAATATCCCATATGCACTTGTCTGACCTAAACCAATTAAAGACATCAGGGTGTCTCAGTGGATCAGAGACACACGCGATATATAGGAGTGAAGCCTTTGATGCAAGTCTTTTCCCATCTAATCAAAATTCAGATGCCATATTTAAAGAATAAGGCTGCTGTTAGTCTATATTTTCCTTATGTAAACAGTTTCAGTGTTGTCCCATCACTGTCAGAGACTGAATATATAATTTAGTTTGGTTTAAAAAGGTAACATTATCTTACACAGCTGGGGCTATGAATCATTCAGGATATATCAATATCGGCCGATCAATGTGAGCTGGAGATTGTGTCATAGGAGTTTTAGCCTAACAAATGAATAACCAGAGTATTTTGGACTCCATATTATTCAACCATGGAATATTTCACTAAAGGAAGGTGAGATTTTTGAATGTTGACAATGTCTGTTGAACTTTAAAACCCTTTCAAATGTGGGGTTGTTTCGCATGTCATATGTAGTGACTGTCATTATCCCACAGACCCCGGGGTGTCTCTTAGATGGTCTTGGTAATATAAAAGATGAAAGTACAGTATATTGGATATACCTTATTTATTTTTACCTTGATACGCTGAATCGTGTTAACACATACTGTTTATTTTTGATTTAGTGCATTTTTTATTCCATTGTATATCCCCAAATACTACTTAAAATTAGCTCTACCTTTTTATTACTTAAGGACCTTTTCTAAATGTAACATTTCTATAATTTCTCATTGAAACTGTACTAAGATTCTCATAAGAATAAAAAAAAAAAAAAAGTTAAGTTATATATAATTTTCACTATTTCATTTGTCTATTTGAGTAAACAAGAACACGCTCTACTATGTAGTTATACTCCTTATGTAGAGTACCTTCCTTTACACTTTTAACTGCATGTGAATGGGATTGTATTTTGAAACACCTTCTTCTATGAGCCCTGCTATTGTGCTGAAAAATGTCGCTTATGACAAATTATCAGTCATTGTTATTATCAACACTAGTGTTTCCTCGACTACCCTTAAGAAACCCATCTTAGGATCCTGTGCTCAACAACAAGATGGACCCAAAAGCCCATAGATCCATGAGACACAGTTATTAATCTGGACTTTCTAGGCCTGCTTCCAGCTTGAGGCCCCTCACTGCAGTGTCTCCCCTCCGGCCCTGTCACTCGTCATATGTGGATGATGCTATCAAAACATTTCCGTCAAAACTAAAACAGCTGTTCCAACAGATAGAAAACATCTTACTTCCACAGTCTTTCATCACTGATCTAACGTCTCGTTCGGCAGTGAGAGGGACTCCTTGCACACGTCTCCGTGTTCACCTTGTCTTCTGCGTAAAAATATGAAAAGAAACAGATATCACGGTGCGAGCGCCAGGACAGTGAGTGCACGCTACCCTAAGTGCTATCTTGGCTTTGGAAATTGTGGTTTAGGAGGATTATTTGGACAGAAAGAGGGAGTGAGAAAGAGACAGACAGGGGCACACACACACACACACACACACACACACACACACACACACACACACACACACACACACACACACACACACACACACCACGAGCCAGAGACATTATCTGCGAGTTGTCCACTGAAATACATGTATATTGAGTTCCTTTGTTGTAATGGATAATGGGGCAAGATTTAAAAAGGTGGTCAAAATTAGCCAAAAGAATGAAAAGCATGTCTCCGAATCACTTCGATCTCTTCAAAATGCTTTGTTGGCAGCTGGTGGGAATTCAAATTAAACGGTTCATTTTCACCAAAGTGCCCTCAATTGTTTCCTAAAATGATTGATATCTCATTTTGGAACAAATCTTATTAATATTATCTCCTCCTCGCGGTTTTTCGTTCAGCTCAAGTAGCTCAGAATGTCTCAATTTTCATTCTCCAAAATGTCAACAAGCAGCCAGGAAGATGTGTACTTTGTCCTCTGTCCACTCTGTGAAGCAGACCTATAAAACGCCTCTTCCTTTGAAGGTGCTGTGGACCTGAACAGGATGGCCTCCCATTGTACCCTTATTTTTTTTTAACTCTCTTTAGCAAACAGGGCAGTGTTTGCATGAGTTCTTTTTGTATCGTCCGTGTTGGCTTTTCCATACCTGGACACTTCAAAGACTATTATGGGTTTAACAAGAATAGTCACCATGTAGAAAAAATGGACAATCACTTCTGCCTTCAATAAAAAGAAGAATTTGATCAATTGAAACTTAGTGGTAGTGTGCATACAGGTTTTGCTTGATGTTTACAAATGATGGCATTACTTTACGCTGCCACATGAGGGCGTATTGTTGGTGATGCACTAACAGAACATATGAGCTGGAAAACTACACACTCAATAACTGTAATTTAATTTAAGCAAGCATGAAAATCTGAAACTCCAGTCTTTATCATTTCAAAATCTAAATACGTCTCATACTATCATGTATGATAAAGAAAAGCATGCATATTCACATTTTTTAAATGGAAACTAATGATTTTTTTAACTTTTGGCTCACAAAATAGACAAAAAATACATTAATCAATATTCCAAATAGATGCAGTATAGATATCTGTTGATTGGCCAATGAATTAATTGACTGATACATTCAGCTGTAGTCACTTTTAGTAACTTTATGATCAAGATAAAGGTCAAATAGGATTGTCCTATTTAAATACTACAGTGTCATGATACGATAAAAAAATATACTTATTTTGGAAAGTGACATTAAGAATAAATTCAAATGAAATGCAAATTCATTATTGTTGTGGAAATGTTATTCTACATGTGAAATTCATTTAAGTTGTATTTTAGGTGGCCGGGTTGCATAACCGAGCATCAAAGACTGGATCCCACAAAAGGTCTAATATTATTCAGAAGCAGCAAAGAAAAGTGAATGCAAATATTGATGATATTGGAAATAGATTTCTGGACAAAATTCTTAGCATTTACATTTAAATTATTGATGCATTAAAGTGTTATCAAAGCTGGTAAAGGTGCAGCTAGTTTTAATTACGATGGGACGCGCGGGCCAGACAGACTCCCCCCGAGGTGAGGTGCACCGGGAGAGGCCACTGTCTCCCAGCCTTCCGATGCCACAACAGTCTCACTTTTGGAGACGTGAGTAGCGCGTATCGGACATCCGGAACCCCATCTACCCCCACCCTCTGTGTCTCTCTCTCTCTCTCTTTTTCCCAGCCAGTCCTCTATCAGTCCAGGTGGCAGAGCGCACATCGGCCGGGGGATGCAGCCTCTCATCTCCAGCACATGGACAGCGGAGCTCGGAGCTGCCGCAGCGCGCCACGGCTCCACTAGCTGAACAGACCAAGAGAGAAGAGACCACGCTCCCCGAGTTAAACTCCTGGATTCCGGATAAAAAAAGGATTTACTTCTTCCCACTTTTTGCTTCTTATCTCTTCAAACCAGTTGTGTTCAATGCGCAGCCATGCTGATCATCTCGTCCCGCAGTGCGCTGCTGTCCGTCTACTACCCACAGATCTTCCTCATCCTCACCAGCGGTAGCTACCTGTAGGTTTCTCATCATCGCACTTGCTTAATTCAATCACAGGTCGGTTTGATTCGCTGGCAAAAAGTCGTGCTTTACGCGAAAATTGGGCAATTACGCACGAGGGTCAGGTTAGATCGTAGATTTTTGTTGCAGGTGTTTTATTACGATGAGTTAACATGATGTGTTTACACTTAATACGTTTCATTGTAACGTGGTTACGCTGTTCCTGATAGATTTATCAAAAACATTGAAAACCATGTTACTTTTTAACCAAGATTTGGAAAACATTGGTAGGAAATGTGTCTTTTTAATCATTGTATATTCCATAAGAGAATCCCACAAGGATTTAACCCTTAATCTAAGCAGTGATGTCACTTTCATTCAATGTTTAATCTACCTGGTTTTTATATGAACATGCAGCTGATGAGATAACCTGCTCTTATAGATTTACACATTACACCAGAAGCACTCTGTCATAGGAGCACCTCGTCACACAAGGGCCGTAATTGGAAAGCAGCATGTGGAAAAGAGACATATTGGACTACTTCATGTTCTGCCTATAGGCGCGGGCCTATGTAATGAGCTCTTTCTTATGGCATTAAAAGACCCAGGCCCTCACAAAGGGAATGATTGCTGCACCATACATGCCTCTCATTCATAACAAGGGCAGGTCCTGGAACTTAAAATAGCTGTGGTGGTTCATGTTTTCTGTAACACAGAGAGAGGACAGGAATGAAGTGGATTTGGACCCAAAAGTACCATTGTTCTCTTTTATGTCATTAAAAAGGTCTATTAGATTACATGTGATGTGATCTGGGTAAGGATAAAAGTTGTCATTATGATGATATTTTTTCGTTTGGGTTGATTACGAAACCAGGGCAGTGGTGGCCAAGTCCATAGGGACTTGGCTTGGCAACTGGAAGGTCACCAGTTCAAGTCCCGGTAAGACCAAGTGCTACCGAGGTGTCCCTGAGCAAGGCACCGTTCCCTACACTGCTCCCCGGGCGCCGTACATAATGGCAGCCCACTGCTCATAACACTAGGATGGGTCAAATGCAGAGAAACCGTTTCGTTACATAGTACCTGTACTACGTAATGACAATAAGTTGAATCTTCAATTATTAGGTATGATTTGTTGACTGGCAACTGTCATGTAAATTTGAGCAAAACATTACTGAGTATTGGGAATAAATCTTATTATTTCCCCCCCAAAATCATAGCCAGGGCACATAGTTCAATCCAAACTGTAGGGCTAAACCATATGAGGGAAATGTGCGATATGTGAAAGCTTTGATGAATATCACATTGACGATATGAATGCGATAAATAAACCGAATAAACCTGCTTTCAGTTTTGCTTTAATACATAAAACAAGATAAAAAAAATTGCTTGTTGGAATACGAAAATGAAAAAACAAATTCCAACATAAGATACACAAAAATTGGAGTTATATCAGAGTTGTACGCGTATGTTTTTAGCTACATTTTTGTTTTGTGTTTCATGCCGCTCTCATTAATCCCTGTTTCTCTCTGCCAGGGCGCTGTCCTCTGTGGTGGCTCTAGGTGCCAACATCATCTGCAACAAGATACCCGGATTGGCCCCCCGCCAGAGAGCCCTCTGTCAGAGTCGCCCGGACGCCATCATCGTTATCGGCGAAGGCGCCCAGCTGGGCATCAATGAGTGTCAGTACCAGTTTCGTTACGGCCGCTGGAACTGCTCGGCCCTGGGAGAGAGGACCGTCTTCGGACAAGAGCTGAGAGTAGGTCAGTCTGTTTGAAAACTCAGCTTTTAAAAATTGTTTTTGAATATATTTATCTCAACATGGGCAAAAGAAAATCTGAAAACTAGGCTGAGGGAGAAGAAGATAGTTGCTTCGAGGAAAAATGACCTAAATAAGGTTTTTTCTGGGGTATGACTGTAGGTTTTTTTGGAATTTCTATGCCTTTATTTGAGGTTTTAACAGCCGTGACACTCAACTAAAGTCCTCGGCCATGACAAGTTTCTACGAGACGGTGCAGTTCATGTTCCAGCTTTAAACTCTCAGGGCAACACTGTTTTTGTACTTAAGTTAAACTATAGCTAAGAAAATCTCTGCACTGTATATTTATCTCCATTTTTACATTTAGTTAGATCAAACTAAATTTAAACAGTCAGATTTCTGTGCGGGTGCATAAAACATCTTCTCCTTTTGTATAAATCTGTCAAAACGTGTGTCAACGGGTTGGTCCGAAGACCAATCTGAGTAGTACGGTCTGATTTTACATTTATTAAAGCGAAAATCGCTGTGCTACGTGAGTGGATGAGCATGGTTCAGCACTGAGAGTAGTTTTTCTCACTTTCCTTGCATTGTCCTCCAACTTCTAAGTGCCATGAGAAAAAGCTGCAGCATAGCTCAACATAATGGAATTAAACAGACTTAAAGCTGGGTGGCGAAACACTAAATGAAAGCATTTCTCTTTGGAATACCACATCCAACGATCACAATAAATCTTCTGTCTCTTTTAGACACCAAGACAAAAGACTCCAAGGCCTTGCTAGTGTTTCCCAACGGAGATTCAATCTGTAGCTCATCTGTGTGACATCAATGCGCTTGCAACACATATTGTCAAAGCAAAGCAGTAACAAATGGAGTGTAGACTTCCTTCCTTGTAGTGCCTATCTGGGTGTGCCATCTTTTCAAACAACGCGCAAACGTACACATCTCCCTGCTTTTAGTCGACATTCTTTCACAGTTTCATTTCTCACAGAAGTCCTTTTGCTCCTAAAGTGAACCTCTTCTATGAACTGTGTTTCAGTCCGAAATGTTTTGTTGCGGTCTTGCTGTGGCTTTGGATCCATGTTTAATCTAGCAGCTCTGGGAGCAATCACTTTCTTCTACACGGGAGACAAGGCAGACAGACGTCTGGATCCCTTTATTTCTTTTGTCAAGAGGAAATGTCTCTTTTCTCTTGTGGTGTGTAAACGAGTTCGGAGTGAAGCTTTGGATCCATATAAAGTCCTTGTGTCCTCCCAATGTAGACAAATTAATATTTTCTGGAACACAAAATCTTATCAAATCTGTGTAAAAATACAGTTAATTGCTGAGCGTGTTAGATTGCCTTTCATCTTCATGGATTCACAGTAAGATTAGTTTCCATTTGCCATCCCGTGTCCATTCTTGCTGTTTGTTAAAATTCCAATTAAAGCCAGAGCTGTACCCCCTCTTGAGGCGCATTGTACCATCCACCACTTCATTTGATTGACCTGCCGGGCCTGTGAACTCATTAGACATTGAGAAAGACCAGAGAGATTCATGCTAACCACTAATTGAAGTCAGCTCCAGCAGCTGGATGGCAACAATGGAGGCCTGCATGCACTGCCGTACAATCAAAACAAATCACAGCGCGAGGAGATGGCTGTTTGGCTATTGCATGCGCCTGATGCCTTGAGAAATGCTCACCATACAATATATCGGAATGGGTCGCGGATTCAGCTTGATGAGAGATGACTTCAGAGTTTGTTATGAGTTATGGAGAGGGGGAACCGCAGGCTGATGGTTCTCTGCGAGTGAGTTTGTCAGTTTGGATGGGAGCCATTAGAATCGCCTCTACCAGACCAGTATGCATTAATACTCACTGGGCTGTTGAGAACGGAGGCCCAGCATTATCCTGATTGGAGACGGAGAATATCCCGTTACCAATTGTAGTGCCAATAAATTCCTTCCCACCCCCCACGCCATAAATATAAATGTGTTTATTCTGAAGTTCAAATGGTGACAAAAACTTGGAAATGGGCACATCTCAGTCAAGTCTGGCCACAGATTATTTCAACACAGCCGTATCATTTCCTGTATTAATGTTGACCGCCTAAGAAGAACACCGAGTGACACTTAAGCCGCGTGAGAAATCCCATTGATGAAAAACATCGAGACACAGCAATTTCATAGAAGAGCAGATCTAGAAAAAAGCTCCTCCGGTCAGCCAGTAGATGTCACTTGTGTTGTTTTCATCATACTGAGAACTGTAACGGTGATATATAAAATAAATTGCGGACATCTTCAACATGTGATATTTAGCCCTTTAAATCGGCAGCATACAGTACATTTTAAATTAAGGGTGGGTTAAGAGTAATATTTGACATTTGAATAAATATATGTTCAGGACCACTGTGACATTCTTTCACTATAATTTTACTCAAAAAGGGATTTGTCTCTTAATCAGATATGTCTACTGAAGTGGGCGACTACATTTCCTGAGAGGGCTAGTGGGTAGGCGTCAGATTGCAATTGGGCTGATAAATGCATTTGAATATGTTTTATGAAGGGTGTGTACAGCTGTACATTTTACACGCCTATTAGTTTTGCTGCACATGTTTGGGTGGGAAAAATTAAACCCTGACTCTGTGACTTGGTATAGGTTTGACTTCACAAATGTTAGAATCTTTATTTTCCCTTTAAGAAACCTAGTAGTGTTTTTAATTTACCGCCTACAGTAAATGCCCACTTCTTTAAAACACATCACTCCCAGTTTGTAACGCAGGCTATCCGCTAAAAATCCTCTCGAGCCCCAGTTGAAGTTTTTGGAATAGCTTTCATGGACTAAATCATACTTGTCATGAAAACTAAGCTACAAATCCAGTGTAAAATTGGTGCACTGCTCCTTTCATTCTCACACATTCCTTCACTAATGAAAAACCTACTGAATATAAATGACAGTTTTTGTATTACTTCTTTCTTCTCTGCCTCAAATTCATCGACTTTCTGCTCTTTTTTTCTTCAGGCAGCAGGGAGGCAGCATTCACATACGCCATCACCGCAGCCGGAGTTGCCCACGCGGTAACTACGGCTTGTAGCCAAGGCAACCTGAGCCAGTGCGGCTGCGATCGCGAGAAGCAGGGCTACCACGACCGAGAGGAGGGCTGGAAGTGGGGGGGCTGCTCTGCCGATGTGAAGTACGGGGTGGAGTTCTCGCGGCGCTTTGTAGACGCTCGTGAGATCAAGAAAAACGCCCGGCGGCTGATGAACCTGCACAACAACGAGGCAGGGCGAAAGGTAATGCACAAGCACAAGGAGGAAATTAATACATCCAATAAATATATACTTAAAGATAACATCAGCAGCTAAACACTCTTAAACTGCATTTCAGCATTCATTTGTTTTAATACTAATACACCATGGTATGTTTTGTAATAAACATGTTTAATATTGTAGTACAATGTGCATAATTTTACCTTTTAATCTTTTGTCTATTCATTTTTTGCTTAATAAATTCTTACTGTCTTTTGTTATGTTTTTTAATAATTAACTTTATTTTTTAATTGAACTTTTATTTTATTTCATTCTAAAATCGAATTAAAACACCCAGGATAATAATATTGCAAATTCTGATTCTGATCTGAAAACATTATACAACACCATATTCCAGTTAAAGTACAATTATAATCATAAATTATAAAGTACAATTATAAAATACGATAAAAGCGTCAGCTAAATGAAATGTAATGTAATGAGGATAGCTATTAAGTGTGAAATCCTTAAGCTAGCATATATTGTCCATGACTTGTGTTTTTGTATCAGTAACTATATTTATTTCAGCCCAAAACTGTGCAACTGATTTTAAAAAGCTCCTGTACACTAGACTTGGACAATGCAAGTGTGACAGAAATGCAAAACTTGGCCGATGCATTTTCCAAGATGGAGCTGTGCCACAGAATTAGGACGCATTAAGTGAGGAAATCGAATATTATTGCAAGTTTCTCTCGTTTCCTTTCTTAGTGGCAGTAGCAAAGAGCGTGCTTCTGCAACACCGCAAGAGCCACCTCCCCCAGAATGTGAAAAAGGGGAAGACTGAGACATTGATTTAAAAAGTGGTCTACAAAAGTGAATACATTAAGAGAAGCTTAGTCGCTTGTATAACTTATGATGATAATGTGAATATTCTTTGCTATAAAAACGAGCTTCTTCACAAGGGCAAACAGTCACCTGTCAATTTTGTCATATGAAAATATTTGTTTGGCATTGTAATATAAATCTGGCTCAAACCGCAGTGCAATTCTATACGTATATGGTTTGCACAACAGCTCTGGTCACTTTTCTCCGGCCTGTCAGGCCATTATGTGGTCTGAAGAAAGGTAAAGATAATTAGAGACTACAGTCTGAGTTATTTTCCCCAGGTTTTGTCGACATAAAGTTGGCATTCAGGAGTGCCGAGTGTTGAAAAGCCCAGCTGACCAAGAGAGATGGATTTGGAGGCTGTCCGATTGCTATTAGCCATTTCAAATTCAATTGTGTTTTACTACTTATTTTCTAGCTCTTCTTAACTATCTCTTTTAATTCACACAGAGCTAATTTCTGCTCTCTATGTGATCAGATGCTAGAGGAGAGGATGAAGCTGGAGTGTAAGTGTCACGGCGTGTCCGGTTCCTGCACCACCAAGACCTGCTGGATCACCCTGCCCATGTTCAGAGAGCTGGGTCACCTGCTGAAGGAGCGCTACAGCGGGGCCGTTCAGGTGGAGCCGGTCCGGGCCTCGCGACTCCGACAACCCTCCTTCCTGCGACTCAAAGAGGCTCGGGGCTACCAGAAGCCCACGGACACGGACCTGGTGTACCTGGAGCGTTCGCCCAACTACTGCGAGGAGGACAAGGTCACGGGAAGCACGGGAACGCGGGGACGACTGTGCAACGGCACCTCCACCCACACGGACGGTTGTAACATGATGTGCTGCGGCCGGGGGCACGACACGCACAGCTACACCCGCATCTGGCAGTGCAACTGCAAGTTCCACTGGTGCTGCTTCGTCAAGTGCAACACATGCAGCGAGAAATCAGAAGTGTTCACCTGCAAGTAGGGGAGGAGGAAGAGGGGGAAGAGGCTGGGGGAAACGGACAGTGGTGGAAAGTAAGAAGGTGGAATTTGAAGTGAAGGACTTGGAAGTATTTATTCAACAATTTGCACATTTTTACATCCTTTTCTGAGATTCTTTAAAGAAAGAACCAACAGACATGGAGTTTTGGAAAAAGAGACATGGTCGATTTAAAAAAACGTTCCTTTTTCTGCGCGCTGGTACAAAACTGTGACATGATGCAAACGTGTTGCAGGCTAAAGGATTTGATGGTCTCCCTTTTGCCTCTAGACGACATCTTGCAAAGATGTAGCATACAGTTCTCAAACGCGAGAGGAAACACAACAAAAACTATTGTTGGATCTTGAAAATACAGTGGAATACTTTTAACTGTACGCTCACACTGTATTCTGTTTGAACACTGAAAATAAAACAAATTATTTATGTAAAAATATCTTTGAAAACTAGCCTTAAAGGATGAATAGCAGAAAAAATGGCTTTTAACTTTTTTTCCTCTTTTATGATCGTAAATTGCTACTGATAAGGAGTCGCAGTTATCCATTATCAGTTGTCAGTGGCGTACTCCGCTATAGATTAGTCGTTTTTCTTTTGCACTCACGGTTATTTCTTTCCCTTTTCCATCAGTTATGAGTCGTGCTGTTGAGCGCTGCGCGGACATCTCTCTCACGGACAAATTCCCCTCCGAACCCAGACCTCTTTTGTTACGCCAGGAGACAAAGAGGTAGAAAATACCCCCAAACTATTTTAAGCATCCAACTTTGAACAGTTTGAATGGCTCTTTCCATTCTGACCGTGCTCATTGTTGGAGGGCCCTTGACTTCTGAGGAAATCGTGTAAGCCTCATTGGAACTCCATAGAGGTGCAATCATGTTCAGATACATCCAACGTTCCCATGATCGGCAGAGACGTGGAATTCCACATGATGCTTACACAGGGCCTCGCAGCGCGGTTTAGGCCTGCCTGGGTGGATGGCATGTGCCCTAACCACACAGAAGGGGGTATGAGAGGATCAAAGGCCTTTAAAGCTATTTTTGGACAGCACCCTTAATGTATTCAGAAATGTTTATTTAGGCTTTATATAACTTACAAAACAATTTGAAGAGTATATTTTTATATGAGGAACATGGCACTTTATGTCATTTATAGATGGAAAAGACAGTCACTATTTACAAATGTTTTCTAATGTCGATGGTATAAATTATTTGGAATTTATGTTTTTGATCAAAGTTCCTGAAGTGTAAATACTCCACGTGTTTTATCAAAGTAGCCCAGGTTGTCCTTCTCCATTACGATCCTTCACAATTCAGCATAGCTCATTAGTATTTGATTAAATTGCGAGTAGATAATACATTGGATGTGTCAGCTTTAGATCGGAGAGATTTCTGTGTTTCCAGTTGTCTTCATGGTCCTTTCAGTAACTAGGAAGACCTCGTTGCTTCCTAATAACTTCAAATACAACTTACGTTTTTTTGTTCTCAAAGTCTGCATCACTTACAAACATGGACCGTTGTATTTCTTCTTTTTTACCAATAAAATTTGAGCATCCTTTTAACGCCTCAAGAGTTTTTAATATCACCTCTGTTCCTAAAAATCATTCCCCAATAGAAGCGGTTTCTCACACAATACTTTATTAAGCATTATATCAACACATGATTGGACCCAGACACAAAGCATTCACCCTGACAATTGTTTTACCGAACCAGAAGGCACATTGTAGTCGAGCCCTGTGGTATAAAACGCTGATATGGGAAACACAAGAACTTGTAGCCTTGACTGATGTGGTACTAATGTGTCAGGAGGTGAACAGGCGGCCGCGGCCATGCCACCTCATTGAGCCCGGCTGACTCTTTCCTGTGGGGCTGAAAAGCATTGCAGCCAGCCAGCGGAGCGCGAGTAACAGCTGTTTTGTTAGCTGTCTGAAATCCTGGGGACCGGAACCGCGTAAGCTCCCTTCACTATGCCCGTGGATTGAGGGGCGAGTCGAGCCGATTGTTTCAATACATTTTGTCATTAAAAATCAGAGGCAGAGCAAACAAGGTGGAGCAGGGCGTGAGCAGCCCAGTAAATCGCTGCATTGTTGAGGTGTCAGGACAGTTCAGCTTATCCAGCAGCCGCGAGGAGCAGGGAGGGATGTCATCCTGCACACTAAAGCCTCTGGTGTGATTCTCTCACTCGCTCATTAAATCACTTTCAGCAAGCTCTCACCTACCAGAATCTGTTTCTTATCAAAAGAAAAAAAAGCACACACTCACGCAAACACAGCTACGGCTAAAAAGGAAGCAGGGTATTCAGTAAATCTCTGAAATACTCTATGTTGTCAATTATAGCTAACTCAGCGTGAAATGAGGCAGTAAAGAATGTTGTGAGTTCAAGTATGGTTAATAATTTATGATGCATGCCATAAACTGTAATCTCTTATGTATGTAGTAGTAGTAGGATGGGAAAATATTAGGACTAAGAGGAGGAATAGGATGAACTTCACTGAGAGTATAAGACTTCAAGAAGAGATGCAGTGAAAGCCCATGATGTAGTATGAGCATTGTGCAACGTGCATAGCATCAGTTGTAATTAGTATTGCGTTTTGCATTCAGGTCCTTAGATTAAAATATGGATATCATGCTTGTTTAAAGAAATAGTTTTAAGAGCTTTGAATGTCTCTCTGGCAACGACACCAGCGTTTCAAGGAGGTAAGGCGCTGAGGAGGCTGATTACATCATGTTTTTGGTCTTTCTCTGTTACTGCAGAAGTCACTATGGGGATGGGATTAAACCCAAACCCCTGCTGGTAACATGGGTGTCTGTGAAGAGGGAAAGGCCCCGGACACTGCGGTGCTCTTTGTCTTTGGATTAAAGCACAGAGCATCGCCGTGCCAAAAGGTACCAGCATGAGCTCGCCTCTCCCTAACTCTTCATTTCCCAGACTTAGGAGCAGGAGCTCCTGAAGTCTTGACCTTTTCTTTATACCAGCGGGACCCCATGGGCCTTTTGTTTATCAAGAATACCATAAGCTCCTATGTGGGCGTTAGTGCAAAGCATTAGTGAGGTAGGAAAGTCATGTATACATACCTCTCTGATAGAAATAACTAATTATAGAGCATTTTTCTTCCTAGTCTATCGGCAGTGTGGCTGTCAGTTACTCTGGACAGGCACAGTATATGAGTTTAGTAATGTAGTTCACCCGAAGATAAGGCTTAAATATTAGTAACAGTAAGCGTATATGTGTTCACATGTACTTTTTTTCCTTTCTAAACAAATACTTGGAACCTGCTTGCGGGTGGAGGGCCTCATCTCTCCGGGTTGATCTTCAAAGCTTTTCAAGAGTCTTTCCTCACAGTTTTGAGCAGCAAGCCTCCGTCTCGCTGCTCCACCTCGAAGCCCAACTCCTTGAGTGCGGAGTAGTCGGTGGTGCCACGGCGCTCCAGAACCGCCACCTGCTCCTGGTTCTTCTTGTTGTGTTCTAGGAGGTTCCTGACGGCAAAGATGGCCCACTGGCTGATAACTGGAGGCAATCGGTTAAGGGCAGTAACGTCGATAGTAAGGAAAGGAGCACAATGTAGTTCTTTCAGGGATTTTTCAACATGATTTTAAGGCATATTTTCCAGCACTTGTTTTCCCGAATAAAAAATACATTAAATGGTGTTATTTTTAAAACATAATAGCTAATTGTTATTGAGTCTGAGACGTTTGTAAGCTTGAAATACAATGCATGAACTCCACGTTTGTGAGGTTTCAGTTTTCTTTTGGACCGATTTCATGAAGACATGCATACGTGATCGAACATACAAATTTAGTACAATGGTAGATAAGTTGACACTGGTACATTTTCTATTTCAAACTCCCGAGTGCCTGGTACTTGCCCCATGATGCTGAGCATGCAGACAGCCTAACAAACAAACGAGTTTTGCAGACGAGTTATGTTTTGTGATGTAAAACATTCTCAGCTCACCCCTATCAGGTTTCCCGCATAATTCTACATTTGTTTCTTTCAATATATTCTGGAGAGAAACTGATGTGGACACTGCCATGAATAAGGTGGATTGTTTCTGTAGCTTTAGAAAATATTTGACTGTGAAAACACTCCAAATTCAATGCTCAAAAAGCCATGATAAGGATAGCAATACATAAGATAAGCTTGTACATAAAAAGAGATGTATTTCTAGACTGTTAACCAATATGAATAAAAGGATACATGGGTTGTTGCTGTCTATGTTGCAGTTGTCCAAGATGAGAGGGATGCCTTCCAGTTCACTCACCTGAGGAAACAAGTAAGTAAGGTTTAAAAGAATGGACTGGTAAACAAGGGTTTGGCATCACTGAACGTTTTCCTAATCTTACAATAAAATACCAGTTCTGGAAAAATGCTTATGTTGACAAATTCCTTAGCTCAATAAATGCTTATTTCACAGTGTTTTTTCAGAGTACCTGTATATTACATATTCATGCACCAGGGCATATGGTATTGATTGTCTTAATGAATCATACTTGCAATGATAGAAAACTTAAAATGTGTATAATGTAAGTTTGGATAGTCTCTTAGTTTTTTCAAATAGGTGAGATTGTAAAATGAAGGCCACCAATTAGTATTTCTTGCCGCCAAACAACTAGTATGTCAATATGTATTGTATGAAAAACGTACAGTAGATATACTAGCACAAGGAGAGTACAAATCAATTTAAAAAGGCAAGCCATGTATTGAACCTAAGTGTTCTTAGCAGAGCCTCATTACCTCCACTAGAGCAGCAGTGTGGTTGTGGGTAAGGCCGTCACAACAGGGAGATCTGCTCTGCATCTTAAGTCTGATTCTATAGGCTTTATTACCGTCTTTGCTTGCTGTTGCATTGTGGTTACCCTCCAAACACACTGCTGGGAGCTCCACAACGAGACCAAGTGCTGAGTTAAGAAACTGGAAATGTCCTTTAAACTGTCAAAGAAACAAAAGTCGCTGGCTACTACGAGCACCCAGGTCTGATTTTCCACTTTCAAAATAATTGTCTGAGGCTGCTGACACTACGTCCAAACCCTTAAAAAGGGGTGAATAAAAAGCGACTGGAGCCCGAATCCAGTCCGGTTCAGCGCTTTGCTTCTTAAAATTACAATCTCTCCCAAAGGTGAACAGAATGACATTTGGTTTACTGGAAGAGTTCTCAGTGAAAACAGATATGGGGTGATTTCAGACCACTGACAGACCACAGATCAGCATCCATACATATTATAGAGAGGCCAAATGAGGGTGGCCATCCCACAAGCATTCCACAGATCTGTTTCTATTAAGTAGAACTGAGTCTACGATGTGCCACAGATAGGGGCCAACTCCTCCCCGCCCGCGTTATTATCTATCTGCTCTCTATGTTAATGGCAGGATGCTGACAGATGGAGATGGAGGGAAACTGATAAAATCACCAAAGCGAGGGAGGAAGTGTTTCACATTTCAGTGAAAAACCAAGTTGTTGTGTTGAAAGAACTCGTAAGCTTGCAGTCGCAGGAACACAAAGCCTCATGCTTCATTAGACAGGACACTTATTGTATTTGTCATTGTTAATGAGGAGATGAGGTGGTTTGACACAGCTCATTACCAGAACCTGCACCCTACACATGCTAATTTGGTGTTGAGATAGTCAAAGCAAGACCAAGAGGGCCTCTAGCTTTCTTCTTGACCCATGACCCCATTGTGTTAAACTGACCAAAAGCTCCCAGAGAACAAAAATCTAATAACAATCTCATTTAATGCTGTTTTTTTTCTAAATTCCTTACTTTCTCCAGACCGTAGCTTATTGAGGTCAAATATTACAATGGAAGTCATTTTGAAATGGCAAATATCTTTACAGGATATTATATAAAAAATAGCAAGGAAAGATGTAGCATCAGAAAAACTCCAAGGTTTTTGGGTATAATTTAAGATTAATACAAATTCTGCCATTAGTTATAACGAGGCTTTCGCGTTTTATCCCTTTGGTTTGAAACCAGTCAATCCAACTCTCTTGTGGACTTACCACCTGCTTAAAAAGGAGTCTCAGGGTGTTTCTCAATCGCGAGTAAAGCTGCTGCAGAGCCACTATTTCAAGCATACTACGTCATCGAGTCCCGCCGAAGTACTGTTCCAATCTCCAGCATACTTGGAAATCTACCGAGCCCGGCGTACTCCGTTTGGAGAAATATCGAGGCTGCACATGAGTAGACTCCGCGGTCTTAAAATCCCCACAATGCTTTGCGCACGGACCAATTTCCCCAAATCTGTGGCGGAAGATGTAAGGCGGGGCCTCTCATATGACGCACACCTGCACACTTGCTAGCCTGTTCCACTCTTTGTTTTCCAAATGTCAGGAAGTATTCTTGACTCGCTTCTGAAGCAAGATGCTCGGCAGACATGTGCTACCAAGCAAGCGTACTCGCGATTGAGAAACACCCAGAGTCTGCTTCCCAGCTAAATGTGGTGAGATTTGATTGTGAAATGTTTAGTGTTTAGTGTCCTGTCTGTCTGTAACTTTGTGTGGTAGTGTTACCACTGACAGGTCTCTCTTGGAAATGAGACCTTGTGTCTCAATGAGACTTTACACCTGTATAAATAAAGGCTAAATAAATAAAAAAATAAAAATGAAAATGAACAACCACAGCACTTTTTGATAAAAAAAAGAGGTTTTAAAATGAATCTAAAAGCTAAACTACTATAGAGTTGAGTCTGCTGATTATTATTTGTAAAGATATTTGGTAGCAATGGTAGAATGTCCTGTATACCCAGAAGTGCTTGATATTCCCTAATTTGACCTGCAGTCGCTCTCTGGATTTGACCTCTGTGAAGGTTCATGTAACGCTGATTTAGAATAACATCAAAACTGACCAATGAGCTACAGGTTCATCTGTAAAAAGATAGTCTTGGAAACAAACTTAACCAGAACTAAAAAGGATGCGATTCCTTTTTGTGAAAGCACATATTTCTGTTTTGTCATCAGTCTGTCAGTTTCAAACCTTGTTCTGATTGTCTGTGTTGCTGTAACAGAGGTTTCCTATCAGCCTGATGAGGTGGGCCTTGAAGCTGATGACTGGAGAATGGGAGGAGGGGTCTCCATCTCCAACGAGGG
The DNA here is from genome assembly GCF_902827165.1 of Trematomus bernacchii. Classification (NCBI taxonomy): domain Eukaryota; kingdom Metazoa; phylum Chordata; class Actinopteri; order Perciformes; family Nototheniidae; genus Trematomus; species Trematomus bernacchii. The sequence continues at coordinate 5,222,839 of NW_022987608.1, forward strand.
AGGAGAAGTTCTGAGCAGCGCTGAAAACATTCTTACTAGCCTTCCCTATAGTATGCACCTGCTTCAGGAGCTCTGCAGAGAAAAAAGAAAGAAAACACAGAGTTCAGGGATGCAGAAAAAGACAGTAATTCATTAAAGGTCCCATGTCATGCTTTTCCGGTTATTACCCGTCCCCTTGTGTGTTATGAAGGTTTTTCTGCATGTAAACGGTCTGCAGAGTCAAAAACCCTCAAAGTACACCCTGTAGCACAGAAAAGACCTGTCTATGCTGCCCCAGAACGCCTCGTTTGAGATTTCTTTTTCTTCCTGGGTACAGTGACGTATTTGGGTATAGTGCCGTTACGTTACGTCCTCGTAGCCGTTACGTTAACTTCCTCACACACTCAATCTTTTCTCAGCTGCAGCTCCGCCGATTTCTCCTCCCTGAGACGGCAGGACGCGGCGAGGCTGTGAGTCGGTGTGTGAGCACAGACACAAACTCCCAGCCAGGCTGCGGGTGTGTGTGTGTGTGTTCGGGCTGGGTTTCGCTGTGTCTCACAGACGGCCACTGGGCTCATAGGGAGGGGGGGGGGCAGGAGCTCCAACAAGCCGTTTAGGACAGAGAGTGAATACACATACTATACAGAGATGCTGTATGAGAAACCAATGTGAGTTTGGAAAATTGCACAATATAAATCTATTCTAGTAGACCTCAACAATGGAATTATGATCAGTAGAAATGGCCATGACATGGGACCTTTAAATTAAGTGCCAAAAAAACTGATTTGTGTAAACTCGTTTGTCGTTGAACTTGTTGTGTTTTTATAGCTTTCTAACATAACCGAGGGCTGTGTTCAGGAATTTTGTTTGGTTTTCTGTGGGTGATTTCACGGGGATCTGAATCTTTCACCATTTCAGGGAGTGCATATGGTGTACAGATTTTTACCATTTAAAAACCAGCAATTGACCCTAAACCTCCAGCTGCAGACGCGGTCAGAGAGCTTGTGTGAGTGTTTGTTTAAATTTACCAACAGTTGTTACTAGAAGGTCGGGATGTTCCTGGAGGAACTTGAACTGCTTGTGGTCTGAGGTCATCTCACACAGCACGTCCAGCAGACTGATCACTGTCATCGCCTCCTGCAGGACCTACAGGGGATCGCAAGCAGGATGTTGGTCACATGGGGAAAGGATGTTGGATTTGATATAACGTTAGGGAAGGGCCTCGTCAGTTAGAAATGCGAAAACAGTTCCACATGCCACACACACTCTTCATATACATCAGTCAAATGTACTATGTGTACCTCATCACTGGAGGCAGAGCCAGTTGCGAGCGTCAGCACGGCCCCACAACCTTTCACGAAGGAAGTGGCCACGAAGCGAGCCACATCGGAGGGGATGCCACACCCCTCTGAGTCCTCCTCTTGTAGCTGAGCGAAGAGCAGCTCTAATAGAGTAAGTCTGGAAAAAGAAACACACACACACACACAGTAGTTTGAATGGCATTTAATCCGTTTATTCAGCTCAGGTTTAATGTTATCCAACTAAGTGAAAATAAACAGAAACAAAAGTATAATTGCAAGAAGTGCACTCATACAACTTCTTAAAACTAAACTCAAAACAAAGTGAAAACTCAAAATCAGGATATAAAAGTTAAAGGGGGCAGTGTTTGTTCTTAAATCACTTTCTGTGTAACATAAGAGGTCTATAGTTATATGCATTATCTTTGCCTACATTAAAAGCAAAGTACCTTTCATGGTGAGACATCCCAGAGTACATGCTCTCCACCAGAGCTGAAGACTTGAGGAAAAACTGGGTAGCAATGAGAACCCTGTAAATTTGTGAGAAAAAAATATATAATGTTCACCAACAAATCGAAGATGACAGTTTGTCATTCCTTGATATGATTGACAGCTAAAAACAAAAGCATTGTTCTACACACTGAAACAGACACACACTCTTACGTCCAGTCCAGGTCAGGATGGGTCCTGCAGAGCTCCATCACCCTGAGTGCCAGCTGGATGTTCTGCAGATCAGACAGCTCCTCCACCTTGGCTTCATCCAGACATGTGTGGAGCACCATGGAGGCGTAGTTTACCGTCTTCTCATCGTCAACACTGAGCAGCTGCCTGTTCACACATAATTGGGTGGACTTTATCTGAGGAGCAATGCTTTCCAAGTAAAAATACTGATACAGGTGTGCATTAGTGTTAAAATGTGGTTTCAAATTAACCCAATGTTTGTGTTGTAGAGACAGAGAGATGTGGATAATATATATGAAGTTAAAAACTAGTTTGTTAGCCCAATGAGCCTGTGGCGCTGTAAAGCACGACCAATCATCTGAACCGGCCCGGCTAAAATAACTGGATGGCCTACCTGCCTGTCAGCCTTCCATCTCGTGCACAAACTTATCTTGTGCCCTCATTGGTCATGTGCGCGTTTGTGTGTGTTGGAGGAGGGGCTCTGTAAGGAAGTCTACAGGAAGGGGCAGATTTTTTTCGGTTGTGTACTTTCAAATTCTAACACACTCGAGCTGGTTTCTCCATTCTTACCTACCCTACCTTTAAGTCTGTAAAATACTGTTTGTAAGAATTGTGCCAACTGTGATATGGATATTGCACTAGTCCATTTTGAGATTTCATAACATTTCGATTAACTGTGCAGCCCTAAAACATAGTATGAGTAATAACTATATTATGTAACAGTGATGCTTACTGTTTAAAATTCACAAGTGCAAGTGTGGCACTTACATGAGGAGATTTGGGAAGCTCAGCCGCCAGATGTCATCTTTACACATTTGGTTTCCAACCGACAAGTTACCGAGGAACTGGATCCCACAACGAAGCGCTAAGCCATAGAGGATGATTAATAAATATGTTCAGTATCAAAAAGTTTGCAAAAATAAATCGAATGCTTTTATTACAATTGACTGATTTTAGACTTACGTTCAAATATGCCATCTCTACTCTCCGAATGTCTGGTCTGAAGGAAGTCTAGGAGTTTAAGGGACACATCAATGAAGCCAAGCTCCCTAGAGGAAAAAGAGAAGTACATATATATTGTAAGAAGAGTGGCAAAATAGCATGAAGACACAGTGAACAGCATTGTGGCAATTTAGCAAGTTGAAATGACTGTTGAGATGCATGTCCAAGTGCTGTTGAATCAACCACGTTATGTGCATATACAATATATACATCTCATATTATCCATTAACTGATGCTCTTACCTGAGCAGACTCTGGTTGCGGTCGCTCTCGACACAGGTGTTCCTCTGAGCCCTGAAGCACTCGGCGGTCAGCTGCAGCTGCAGGGCGACAGACTGCAGGTCCTGATCGTCACAGCTGACAGCATGGAGCTCATCGCACAGTCTGGATAAAACCTGTAGAAGACTGGACAACACCTCCTCCTTCACAGCATCTCTGGGGGAGGAAAGTCGAGGTGGGGAAAGTGAGAGATGGTAAATGTAATGCAGTGGAACCCCAGCCTGGGGATTATATAACAGAAATAAGGAGTGAAATGTTAAATGAATCAGTATATGTTTATAGCAAAGTGAGTTATCACTTACAAGGAATTTGCCTTGGTGTTAGGAGCATACAATTAATGTATTAAGAGGAAATATAAGCAAAGTAATGCAAAGAGAATTACATAAATAGATAATAGATCAATGACAACATATTCGGTTTTTTGTTTAGTGCAATGAATTTAGTTTAGTGCAATGAATGTATCACTATTCTCTGCAGGGATTTAATTGGCCTAACAGGTGTAAGTAATATAATAGATTACTTTTTTCCCCTTGTCATATTAGTAACTAGTTACACCTGTGCTAATCCTGCAATGACAATTCGAAATATCGGAATCCACAGAAAGCTTTGACTGTCGTCTTTCTAAGTAGCAGCTGAAATGCATACGTCAGTATAAAGAAGAAATGTGACATTTCACTGTTCATTAACAGATAAAAATACACTTAACGGACCTGAAATAGCATCCAATAATACGCCGGAAGTTAAATGTAATAGTAGCGTTTAGGTAGCCGACACACCAAGCTAGCTTCGTCGGTAAGCTACTAACACCCTCAGTATCCTTTTAAAAAGCATTACATTACTTTGTCCGCACCTGTATTCCTTGTCACGTAACGCGGTGGTAAATGTTTGTAAAACCTGCAAGTGTTCAGGGCAGTGTTCTTCCTTCAAAATGCCAGCAATGTCCATGTTGTCGGTATTAGCTGCCATGTTTGCCTGCTAATTCATTCGTGTGGGCGGGACATCCGGTTAGATGTCTCACACGCTATTGGTTCAATCCAGGAAAAAGGCGGAGTCAGAGCATGTGCTGCTGTTTTCATACAGTTGTCATGTCACCCGCCTCTGTGGCACATGGTTATGTGTCAGGGCAGAACATACAGTAAGAGTATATTTTATTGAGTGAAAGTGAGTTGCAGCTGGGTGAAATATTAAACAGTACCACTTTATAATATGGAACCTAGTATAAAAGGTTTATAAATGCAGCTTAGCTTTATAATTGCAAGGGTTGGCACAGATTTATTGAGTCTAATAGAATTGGGAATCCCTCATGGGCTCCATATGTTAATTCAAGTGGTATTTGTGAAGGGTGCAGCCTTAAATATACAGTGTATCTTTACTGTAACATACCCAAAATAAAACATCTAATAATTTCTTGGATACAGTAAAAGTTCTACACTGTGTGTTTAATGGTCAGAAGATCAATTCATTCAGCCCAACCAAGTTGAGGGACAATTGGTGCAGCTGCAATAATAAAGCCACAGGGCAAGCCTTTTGAGCTTTCATGTAGAGTGGCACATTTTAGATTACAGGATTTGCCTGGGTATGGTTGTCACTTGTGTTTTCACTGGCCGGCGGTCACAGCACAGCAGTGGTGAAAGCCATATCACTGTGGAAAAGAGTTGATTATGGATGGTCAGAAGTATCCACCTCAAGCAATTTGTCAGGTTAAAGATGAGGTATTTAAAGATCTTAACATTCCCAGGAAAATGTTCCCATAACTCAGTTCTCTGAATGGAATAACTGGAAATAACCTCACACACTGGAAGTTGTATGGTTTTGATCGGTAATTTGAAGAGTTGAGTTACAGAAAAACAGGACATCCTATCAGATTTGTGTTATTCTTGAAACCACAGTTATGCTAACTAAAGGACAATTGGTTTAGTCTGCAGCGGTCTAGGATTGATCTCCTTTTAGTAAAAACATGAACACGATTAACCACACAATCTTTATTATTCACAGATGGTCTCATATTCTGATGGTACAAAACACAATCAAAGTTGAAATGGAGCACATATCTTTGGCTGATTTGGCCCTATTATAAGGATGTCAGTTTGGTTAGTTGAAATATCTCATGAACTATTGAATAGCTTGGCAAACATTTGGTACTTCTAATATTCACATTAGCCTCAGCTGTGCTTCTGGTTTAGTGCTTATTATCAAATGTTAGCATGCTTACAGACTAAACTGAGAGGTTTTTGTGGTGTTATACCTCGTAAATATTTGCATTATTAGCTTAACACTGTAAGCATGTTAGCATGCTGAAATTAGTATTTAATTTCAATAAAGGCTAAATACAGCCTCAAAGAGCTGCTAGCATGGTTGTAGACTCGTAGTACAGTATATTTTCTGATTTACATTGAAATTACAATGACCTATTGTAAACAAATGACCTTTATGGGTTGCAAACTGCTTCTGTAATTGTTTTCAGTACCTCTAAAACACTGCAAATTAAGTTTCCACCTAACATTGTTTTTAAATGTCCAGCAAGATCAGGTATGTTTTCAAATTCAAAATGTTTGTCAACTTATTTATTGTTAGGTAACTAATAACTCCTTAGCTGAGCTCAGAACCAGAACTCAGAGATGAAAACATTAATGATGACAATGTTGCGATGAGAGACAACCCTTGACTTGATATAGTTCATAGCCACCTCTATCACAAGGTCCCTGGGGCCAATGATAGGTTTCACCTGCCGAACCACACCTGAGTGATGACACAGATTGGGATTAGTTAGTGAAATTCAGTTTTGGGAGACTTATAAGTAAATTAAATATCTGTTTGATATAGGTCTTCATGAAGGACACTTACCCATAATCATGCCGTGGTGGGTGCGTTTCTCCATATCAAAAGAGGACTGGTCATCTGCAGACTGGATGTCAAAGAACACATCGGTGGCGCCTGGTACAGCAGAGTTAGCTGCTGTAAGTGTCCGCAGGAAAACTATTTCTGTTGGGGCAAACCAGAAAGGGGATTTTGTCTTTAAATCATTATCAATTGTTCTGTGAGTTGAAACAAGTAATTACATCTTATGCACAGCTTGGTGGGTTGAAAGTTGTATTTTTCAATGAGGCATCCATGAGGCTTCCCCATTAACCCCTTAAAACATTTATGAAGTTTGGAAACCTGGGTCTACGGTTAAATCATATAATAAAGACTACAACAAAGTCATGCCTAAACTAACTAATGCACACCACTGCATACATACTAAAACCTTGCTGTACTTCCCCCTGTCTTACCCTCTGGTTCATGGAAGTCTCTGAAGGTTGGCAGAGAGAGGGAGGTGTGGGTGATGGTGTGGACGGGGCTGATATTGCAGTTGATGTCATGAGGGTGGCAGGACTTAATGCAACGCACATTAGTCAAAGCATGACTACCAGATCTAAAAAGTGAGGAAATGCAGAGAAAAGGGGGATATATAAATGTGCCAAGGCAGGGAGAGAAATACATATCTTAAGAAGGGAAATCTTCACAATTTCAACCTATACAGTACTTCCCAGTATTTCTAAGAAACAACTTTTAGGATTAAACAGTTAAATTGAGCAAAAAGAACCTGGCAACACCTGAATAGTCCCATAGACCTGCATGGTTAACCATGGAACGGGCACTTTAGAAAGAGTCCAAACCCTGATTCCACAACCTAAAATCATGTTTGTGCACTTTCAAATGTGACCTCAGAAACGACCACGGGAGCAGAGCTGTGTAATTAGCAGCAAGCAGGTGAGTCCAAGTCATTCCCTATAAGCATGGCGCCAAAACCAGAGATGGTTGTGTGGTATTCCTCACCAGGTCAATGTTATAAAGGATAGTGGGATGGTGGAAAACCAGGCACGGGTATGTAAGAATTTGTTGAGGAAGAATCTGAAAAAAATATCAGGATTTTGACCGAATCCGCAGCAGAATAACATTCCCAAAAGATTGTAACCCTCCAAAAAACTGACAAATAGAGATACAATCATTATTATTTCATACAACATATCACTATTTTTACATATATGAAGTAATTAGTGAGGCATTTTGGAAAGTAGTTGGGTGGTGGTTATATGATCCAAAGATTTAAGAGAATGATTAGCTCATATATTTCATTTTGTTGCATTTTCAATCAGCTCTATATGTATTAAACCACAAAAACCACCGGGAGGAAAGTGGAACAGTGGAAAATGTGTCTGGCTGCATTTATCCAGCTGACCAACACAGCTACTGCCCTTTTGGTATCATTTACAGCAAATCAACTGATAACCACCCAATACCAACACTAAAAGCACTATTCATCATACGAGCTGTAATGCTGCTCCACCACAAATTGAGCCCCCATGTTGGCCGAGCCCCAGGTGCCCATAAATAAGTGCCACGCTTATTTTTCTTGCGATCCGCTGAGGCGAGTTCTGTTTGATCCTATGGTGAGGCCACTTGGAACAGATCATAGGAAAAATTGCTTTCAACATAAGAAATGACCACAGCGGAGGAAGCACGAGAGTAAGGGCAGAAACCATTGCCGGTATGTGTGTTTGTGCTTGAATATTAAAGAGTAAAAAGCCATTTTTATCTGTCACTCTTTTAATTCCAATCACTTAGAAAGTACACATAAAGGGAAGCTGAGGTAAAGTGAGCTGCCATCTGTACAAATTATTACAAATGAACAATCCTGTCATAGTGTTAGATCCTTAATAGCTAATGAGCCCCATCTAGTGGTACAATGTCCTAAAATTCTTAACACATATACTATTAGAATAAATAAAAAAGGCATTAACCCTTCTCTTGCGTTTCGGGTCAAAAGTGACAAAGTGACTTTGTTTTTTATCATAAATACTGTGTTTTTCATCCAATTGCCTCAATACCTTATGTTATCCTCCACACTAGGCTTCTGAACATATACAATTGATGATCATCACTAGCATTGATTTTTTTAGTGATTTATTCAACAGTGAAACACCCATGATGTTTTCGGTCAGAATTGACTGCCATAGGAAATGAATGGGTATGAGTGTATTATGTTCATCCTGCAGATGGAAAGCATCACACACACACACACACACACACACACACACACACACACACACACACACACACACACACACACACACACACACACACACACACACACACACACACACACACACACACACACACACACACACACACACACACACACACACACACACACATTCCAGACAAAACAATTTACTCTAAGTTACGGGAACCTCTCACTTTCTCGCGCTGTATGATACAATCATAAGGTATCATAACTTCTCACAGGTGCGAGCTCTGTGCCCCTCGAGAAAGAAACACCTCTCACTTTCTCGCAGTAAATGCCCCTCCATTACTGTCTCTCATGCAGTTATATTTGTGCCTTGCTCACATTTGACTCATTGACACAATGAGTAGGCGACCGATTAGGCGATTTTCTGTCAGAGAGGCTCTGGACAAATGTTTTGAAACAGATGAAGAGGAGATTGAAGAGGACGATGTCTCAGAAATGGAAGACAACAGCGATCCAGACTATGAGCCTGACCAACAGTCAACAGACCAGGAAGAGGCCCCTGAGGGAGAGGAGCCCTGAATATTTATTTTTCTCTAAATGTTCATTGAGGAAAACAGTATCAGTGTCTTATTTTATATTCATCACAGTGTATGCAGTGAATGCTGAACTTGATGGGCCCACCGTGGGTCCGGACCATATACTCTAGTTGAAAGTACACAATGAAACACTGACTTGCTTGTATCAAATCAATACATCCCATACATCATTGGAACGGGAAGAATCTCAGCTACAACACCAACTAAAGCATTTCCATCTCCAGTAAACACAGCCTACATGGCAAGCATTTTTATAATATACAGTAATGTATAGTAATCACCATCTTTGAACTTACTGCTAAATTATAACATGAAATTCACCCCTGGTGTCATTTCCCCCTTGATTCTACTTGCTTTGACTGTTCAAATGAGATGTCAACCATCAAAATTGGATAAGGGGTTCCAGAGATATCACTGTGCAAAATACACCGGTCAATTTTGACCAAAAATAGTATGAGAAGGGGGGTATGACCTAACGCAAGAGAAGGGTTTTAAGTGTTGAAAAAATCGATAAGACAAGGCACTTTTTTAAAGAAATCCATCTCTGCTTTCAACCGCAATTCAAATAGCAACATTGCTTAGAACTATAACCACTCAAATCCGTTACTACCAACAACAAAACTATAAGGAATTGGTTTTTTTGGGGGGTTGGAGACGAATAAATGTATTGCTAAAAGTAAAAAGAGAAGATCAATACCAACCTCATGTCTGTATGTGTAATTTAAAGGACACCTATCATGCTATATTTGAATAATATAGTGTAGGGCCATACGCTGTGGGCAAATAAACTTAAAGGGATCTTCTTCAAGGTGGCTTCAAATTCCAGGTGGTGTGCTTGCGATGCAGATGGTGGGATTTATAGCAGAGGATGAGAAGAAAGACTGGGGGGGAAACGGCAGCTTGAAGAGAGCTGTGGTGGTTTTGACCCTTTGATGCAGTTTGATTTGAGAAAGGCCTTTTGGCATTGGGAGAAATCAGCAGTTGGATATAGAAAAATCTTGCTGCATGCAGCTTTAGACGACGCTTGGAGTCCCAGTCCATCATGGCAGTGGCTAAAGTGAAAAGTGTGAAGTGGCTCTATCAGGTGGTGCTTGAGTGTGTAGCTCAACCCCACCTAGCTGTTTAACGGCCCTTTAACTGGCTGTAAAGGCACAGATGGGACTCCAATGAGCCAATGCTTTAGAGATTAGGGACGAATCCTGTTTTTACACAGTTGATAAGGTTAAAGCAATCACTCCTTAATGTTGCTTTTGTGTCACTTGCTGTTCCTTGTTTGCTATTCATAGAGTTCTGCAGTGATGACTATTTTTTAGGTTAACCCAGAAGTAAGCATCGCAAGGGTTCCCTTCTTGATTTATTGGTTTTAGGACTCATTCCTGCACCACTCTTGTTACTGGCCCTCTGAAAGCATCATGCATACACAAATTCAAACTATTACTTCTTTATCTTTTTTTTCATTTGTATTTGTACATTTAAAGTGGACCTATCATGCTATATTTGAATAATATAGTGTAGGACCATACCTATATAAGGCATATTTATACTTTTTTTTTTCAAAATACCAAACAGATCATGCATTTTAGCCATGCCTCATTTCGCTCAATTTGCACTTTTTTAGCTCTGTTTTTGCAAGGGCAGATTCTGTGAGAACAGCACCACCTACAGGCCTGGCATATGCACTACAGCGTCTCCAGCGCTTTCGAACGGCAATGGCCGTGGCTGTCTCCTCCTGATTGGTGGAGTTGGCCCAATAGCCGTAGCGCCACCGTCCTGACGTCAGGACAGTGTTCAAATCTGGATCAGTTTTTATCAGATCCGTTGCAGCCCCTTTTTTAGAGATTTGGGTATGGAGGAAAATAGAGAGGGTTGTGTTTTCTGACACTTGGTGAGTTCCCTGGAACACCGGGGACACATATTCATGTGTAAAAGACGAACAAAAGTGCATTTTGCATGATAGGTCTCCTTTAAAGCAACAGGAGCCACCGAGCTTAGCTTAGCATACAGAATGGAAACAGCTAGCTTAGTTCTGATCAAAAGTAATACACAATGGCTACCAGCACCTCAAAATCTCACTAACTTTATATATTTTTTGTAAGGTTTATGTCCTGGACAACGTCTTTTCTAGGCGCGGTGACTTTCTCAAGTATTTGATGTACAGAGCCAGGCTAGCTGTTTCTTTATGCTAAAGTAAGCTAACCTGATGCTCGCTGCAGCTTCATTTTAAGCATAGGCTACAGACAGAGAATGCCATCAATCCTTTTCGCTCAATACTGAGAAGAAGAATTTAGCAATACAAATAAATAGTCACTCCAGTTCATCATAAAGACTGCTGTGATATCTTGTGCTTTTTTTAGTCTTTTTTTTACATCACTGAACAACAATTATTCATTTGCCCCTTATAAACTGTTTGGAGGGTAGATAGAAAGTTGCAGCTGTGAGTCCTGCTTGAAGTAAAAGGATAGATAAAAACAAATAAAAAAAACCTTATTAAACATGCGTACTGGGTACAAAATACGTATTTTCTTTTTATTTCACAGACTTCTAATATGGAAATGTTCTTGAAGGCCGGATAGGCTGCTCGTTTGTGATAAACACCGCAATCTTGGCCATATACAGATGAGCCGTCCCGTAGCGAATCAACCTCATCTCCACGGTCAGAAAGAAGTCCCGCGGCAGGGTTAAGGTACGGCGAAGTGAGATCTCTCCTCCATATGCATGCTGCTGCACAACAAAGTATTCTTCCTCATCTCCGGACACTATGTTGAGCAGCATTTTGTCTCCCAGCACAGAATTAGAGGGTCCCATCCGGAAAACCACAGCAGGGACGGGGGTGTTGGTTGGGAAGCTGATGTTGTAGAAGGAGATTCTCAGCGGGAGCAAGAAACACGACGCAGGATCCCGCGTGAACTCGCAAGTTACTCGCTCGCAACGGCTGAAATGGGAAAAAATGAAATACTGATTGGATGGAAAGCAGAATCGGCTGCGTACATGGTGGAAAAAGAGACAAAGAACAGAGAGGAAATAATTTATGAAGGCCAGATAATAAGAAAAGGGTGTTGAAAGCGTCCAGAGCAGTCCAAAACCAGACAAAGAAACTCAGGAAATTAGAAAAGGGTGTAAAAAGATACAACGTATTCTTAAAACTAAACTACAGAGAAGTAAGATACATCATGCTCAGCTAGGGACAGTGAACCATTCATTACCAAAGCTTGTCATTACCAAGAAACCATCAGCTCTTACCCCTGTGCTGCTTGCCGGAAGTTTTGCGGACATGCAAAGGACAGACAGCGAAATCCTCCCTGAATGTTGAAGCAGCTTTCAGAGACAGAACAAGTATGGATCCCCGCGGCACATTCATCAATGTCTGAAAACAAGCAACGGTTAATAAAAAAAAACATTTACAATTCAGTTATCGTTGACCAAAGCTTCATCGACTGACCTTGGCACGTGCGTCCATTGTGTGCGAGTGCGTAGCCTGTAGGAGGGCAGGTACAGTAAAAACTTCCCGGGGCGTTGGAGCAGCGGTAGGAACATACGTGACCTCCAGTAGGCAGAGCACACTCATCGATATCTGAGAGCGGGAAATGGCAAAATCTGGTTAGAATAACTTATTTTATGTGACATGTGATCACTCTCTTGTTGGTTTTGTTGCCTCACCAAGAACCAGGAAGTCAAACAGTACCTTCACAAGCTATCCCATCGATGTCACTCAGCTGGTAACCACGGCGACAGTAGCACTGGTACGAGCCGTAAACATTTGCACACTCCTGGCTGCAAGGGTTGGCTTCACACTCATTGACATCTGTTAGCAGGAACAGAGGAACAGAGTTTAAAAAATGCATTCGGAAAGACTATGACACAATTTAGGTTTTTACATCAGCCATATTGTATATCCCCAACATAAGTCTTAGTAAATGACTGAAATTAAGAGATTTTACCTTCACAGCTTCTACCGTCGGGGGTCAGTTTGAAGCCAGTGGTGCAGCTGCACTTGTAGGACCCCTCTGTGTTCTCACACTTGTGGGCGCAGAGTTGAACAGGATAATGCCTGCATTCATTGATATCTGAAGAACACAGGGGGCGGTGAATCTCAGAGTCTGAAGCCTCTTTCACACACTTGCAGGTAATACTTGGATAACCTTCAGCCAAGTATCGCTCATGATTTTTACTTTTCACAGATGCACTTATTTTAGGAACAATTCTGCCTTTTACACAACAGTAATTCAACACTTATGGATGCCCCTTTTCCTATAAATCTTACTGGGAATTTAAATGGGAAATTGGTACTACAGATATCCATGAACATCTAGGGCAACCAAAGGGACTAGAATAGGCAGTTGTTTCTCCTCTACTCACTTTATACAAACACATGAAAATACAAGATTTCATAGCTGATATGCATAACATTTTATAGTTGAAACAAAAATAAAGTGAAGAATTTGCACCGTACCTTCACACAGCTTGGTGATACTGTTGAAGATGAAGCCATTTCTGCATTCACAGCGGTACGTGCCAACTAGATTGACACAACCATGGACGCCGCACACATTCCCTATACGACACTCATCCACATCTGTAACATGAAGAGGGGAAAATACACGTATGAAAAAAGAACATCAATGTGGCAGCAAAAAAAACATATTGGATCATTTTTCATGCCAGAATCCACCTTCACACCGCGTGCCGTCCTCAATCAGATGATAGCCTCGTCCACAGGGGATTTTGTTCCTGGGACATGTGTAAGAGCCCTCTGTGTTGCTACAGGTCTCGCCAGGCTGGCATGGACTGGCGTAGGCAACACACTCGTTTACATCTGAAGAGAACATTACATTAAGACAGCTACATTTTTATCTGAGGAATGTTTTGACTTTGACTAAACTGACCGTTACAGTTGCCCACAGCGTCCTGAATGTAACCGATCGGGCAACTCTCCTTCGGGTAGCAGCGGAAAGAACCTGCAGTGTTGTTGCACACAAAGTCTGGTCCACAGTTATGGGAGCCCAAAGTACACTCGTCTATGTCTGGAACAAGCAAAGAGGAGATAACGATAGAAGCAATACTGAAATACTGAACTCTAGGACAATTTCTTGGTATGAATAAACTAAAGTGTTAGGATTAGAAAAGGATTTTTTTTTACCGTGGCAATCGTTGTCGTTTCTGAGTTCATACCCGGTGCCACAGCTGGTTTCCCTCTGACAGCGAAAGGAACCCTCTGTGTTAATGCAGACTTGGCCGTAGACGCAGTTGTGATTGCCAGTCAGACACTCGTTAGAATCTGAGAAAAAAGACATCCACTTAAAAATAAGAAAATAAGTGCATTTAGTTTGTTCAGTTTATTGTACTTTATACTATACAGTGCAGGAAGAGGCAGAACACCCAGTGTGGTGATTGAAGCCTCCACCTAATTAATACTAAAATTCACAATGTAATAGGGAAACTAAACTATGACAAACTATTGGAACAACATATCGTAAAAACAACAATAAAATAAGAATTTAAAGGTGGGGTAGGTAATTTTGGAGAAATCAGCTCGAGTGCACTAGAATTTGAAAATACACAGCCGGAAGAAATCAGCTACTTCCTTACAGAGCCCCTCCAACACACACGAACGCGCACATGACCAATGAGGTCACGAGATAAGTTTGTGCCCCGATGGAAGGCTGACAGGCAGGTAGGCCATCCAGTTATTTTAGCCGGGCTGGCTAAAATGATTGGTTGTGCTATTTACAGTACTACGGCTTCCACAGATGACATTTTTTTATGGATTTTTTGTCAAAACACTTAAGATATTCATTGCTATCGGGATGTTAAGAGCATTCCATGGAATATAACAAAAAGTGTATCTCGAGCCGGTTTCTCAAACTTACCTACCCCACCTTTAATGCAAAAGAAGAAATCCTATTGATTACAATTCACCCTGAAAAGTGATTGTGAATATTGTAATATATTTCTTTTAAATAATAATTCAAATAATAGTTGTTGAGATATTTCAGTATGGGCCGATAAACAGACTGAAACATTGAACAGTTGAAATCACTTATTTTCTAAGTAATAAAGCCGGGTTTTTATTTAGATTACTTACCCACACAACTCACTCCATCATTTTGCAGTTGATAACCATCAAGGCATGCACATGTGCCGTTCCCTACACACCACTGTGAGCAATTGGCGTCTGAAATCAGGGGAGAGTGACGACATGTGACGAAATAGACGTTACAGTGTGTCATACATCACTAAAATCATTTTAGAAATGAATGTGCCAAACCTCTACAGCCATCCGATCCCTCTGGCGGCTTGGTGGTAAAACTGGCTGCAGGCTTTGCTGTGACTGGAGGTATGGATATAAAGCATAATTAAAACTCTCAATAGCTTCAAAGGTCAACTCAAAGAATGGTTGAGAAACAAACAGACGTGCGAGCACCTCTAAATGCACTTTAACACAGGGGTATCTCCTCTTGCACTTTATGTATCTCTTGTATCTTCTCTTGCACTTTATATGTCGTTACTGCTATATTGTATTACCATGTCATAAATACTTGTGTATGCTGCTCTTGCTCTTTTGCACTTTTTGCATATCATGTATTTTGTTTTTGCTATGTTTGTAAAATGTAATTTTCTTAAATGTTTTATGTGAGGGACTGCGGATGGAAATTAGCTTAAAGCTAAATCTGGCACTGTTACGCTTGACACATTTTAATGTTTTAAGTGTTCATTACTGTGCATTGTCCCTGCTAAATAAACGATTACAAATTAAAAATAAAAATAAATGATTTAATGGTAAATTCCCCAAAAAACTACAGTCCACAAATACAGCTCAAATGGAATGTTTTTGCAGCTCTGTCCTTCCCACACATTTGGTTGTATTTTCACTTGAAGCCAGCTAGGCGACAAACGCCACCACCAGACACAACACTAGTTGGCCCTGAGTCACCATTTGGCAAGGTGTCTCCAGATTAGCCTTGCGAGTACCGCTGTGTCCCAGGGATCTGCTGCACAGCTGCCACAACAAGGCCATTTATCCAGTTTATTAGAACAGGGCTCTGCCTCTAGTGACGCTACCAATTTTCAATTACTGTTTGTCAGCAGGATACAGAAAAACTAGTTGGAGGGGTGAAGCATGGGCAAAGGAAGAATCCATTAAAAGATGTAGAGGGGCGGAATCAAAGGGTGGATGGAATTATTTTTGATAAATTGCCTTAAAATGATGACCAATAACTCATCATCTGTTGGGGCTGATGAATAAGCCCAAAATAATAAGTTTGAAGTTAAAAAAAGATGGGATTGTACCCACTATTTGCATATCTGAGCGAACTGTGGTTGAGTTGCATTGCTGGTAATGTAGGCCCAAAGCTTTTAAAAAGGAATACAAAATGTGAGATCTTTGGTTCTGCTGTATCAATTTTGATCCTTAGAGAAACCAAAACTGTCCATCATGAGCCTTCTGTAGAAGGTAATGGGTCCCCCAAAAAAGCCATTAAGTGTCTAAATGTCTAAAATAAGTCTCAATAAGAAGTTATCTGTTTTTGGTCAGATCATCTGCAATCAAATTAAAAGTCTAAAAAGCAAATGGGAGTTTTTCCTACCTAGCTGTAAGTCATTTGGCACCTAGTGTGTGTAAATGGAGGGTACTGATTATTTTGAGTGTCCCACACAGCCAGGATAGCTCTTCTTTCATGATAAGACAGAGTGGAGCTAATCAAAAGATTGTTAAGATCTATTACCTGTTTGTTTGGGTTCCTCCGCTGAGTTTATGCCACAGCAGGTTTTAGCCGTGTGCGTACACTGCCTCTCCAGAAACAAACCCTGGAGCTCGCAGCTGGACGCCCGGCTCGCTGTAATCAGGCCGAGCATACAGCAGTCACAACACATCTGAACAGGAGAAAGAGGGGGGGGGACGACGCAGTCGTAAAGTAGGAATCTTATCTCGATACTGTCAGGAAAACAATTCCCACTATGTATTGACTTATAAAGTGTATTGTGAGAACAAGGAGACGTGTAAAGGTCGAAGATATTGATATTAGGAAGGACCTTCGAGATCTTGGTTTCCCAGGGTTGTCCTGAGAAGAAGGGCCGCTCACAGGCCCCTTGCTTCTTGGCCATTGTCATGCCTTTGTCACAGAGTTGGTCTCCTACTGCTGCTGCACAGCACTGCGCCTGGACGATCCTGCAGACAAACGACAGAAATGTACCAAATCCAGAACAAAACGCACCCTTTTCTCTTCGGCTGGATAAGGAGCATGTGAATAAATGCTTGCTATTGATTGACATACTGACTGGAAGTGGATTTATGATGTAATACGTTGCAATTTAGTTTAAAAATGCCTAATTTATCCATGATCAAAAGTCTTCTCTCCTCTGTGAATGTCCCCTCCACTGACCTCAATGTGCTCACCAGGTGTTTCTCTATGTTATCAATCACCACTTCCATGTATTTACAGTCAAACAGGGCCCTTTAGTGTTACAAATGCTCCAGGGGGGCATTTTACGCCTGTACTTATGTAGTTACTATGTTGACATGATTTGGGGCTTCATACTCTGGGGGTGTTTCCTGATTTTAAACATACCGTTGCAAATTGTGGCTTAGCTTGTACAGGAATCACACATTTCCACACAGTTTGAAGACTTTTGTGATGCATTCGGACCCCAAATACCCAAAGGAAAGCTTTTTTAACGGTTAAATACACATAAACTTCACATTCCTTCTGTGCTGACCCTTGCTTGGTCATATTTCTAACATTCTCCTTTGACAAACCAGGTGTTGCTTTACCTGCAGGTGTGGGAGATGGAGATGAAGGGGAGGATTGTACAGTCATGTCCTCCCAGGGCCCGATCCCTCCCATCCTGACAGCACTCCTGTTCATCTAAGGATTAGAAATACACAGAAAAGGCATTATTAAGAAAATAAATCATGGCTGCCCCTGATGAAAGTCAGATTTAATTCAAATGGGTTCAGACGTGGCGAAAAAATGCTTGGATATCTCAATGTTGGTGTGTGTTAAAAGTAACACACCAAAAAGTAATCAAATTATGTTACCTTGCCCATGCAGAACTCCGTACAGAAAAAAACTAAGTATGGTCCAAAGTGCCCATGGAGTGACTTTTAGATGTTTCCCTCCCATATCCTCTTAATGTCACGGTTATAATAAATGAATGGACTGATCGGCGGATGAATGACAGCGGTGGACGGTGTGTGAGAGTGAGTGTGTGTGTGAAAGCTCTCCGTGAAGAACATCTGAGGCGACACAGGGGGCGGGGTGGATGGAGCTGTGTCAGAGCTACTACTGAATAATTCAAACACGGCCGATATTGGATTTATTTGTGTCGAAATTGCGCAAAGTGAGTCCAAAGTAGATGTTGACTGGGTAGAAGATAAAGCGAAGTTTTAGAAAAGTCGGGAAAAACAAGTCTATAAACCCTCTAAACATGTAAGTCTACAGTAAAAAGGAAGAAAATACAATTATACAAAATAAAGTGTCCTAAATATATAAATGTTTTCTTATTTCAGAAGGAAGTTACGATATTGGCTCGATTTTTTTATTCATTGTTAAGGAAAACCTAGGATCTAGCTATAGCACAATTTGTATGCAATTTGGTGGAACGGTGATCAATGAAGTCAGAAAACCGAGCATCCGAGGAGCACCTGAACGCAGCATTTGCCTTTATCTCCGAGTGCCAATTGTTGACATTTTAAAACAGTTTTTCAGAATATGTAAAAATGATGAACTAATGTCAAATGGAAACCAACCAACAGTTATGAGGTTAAACATGAGCATAACTTTGTGTGGTTTACATCTTTTCTTCTTCTGTTTTCCTATTTATTTTATATCAACTCGTGGCCCCTCAAAGCAATCTTGCACCAGCATCTTACAATATTAAAACAGACAATAATGGGAGCGAAGCACAAATAAGATTAACATGTAACCCTGTTTATTACAAATATTGTAAAAGCAGGTATTTTTTATTCTCAACATTGTTTGTCCGTGGAGAGTTCATAAACAGGTCTTGTTTAACCTCAATAAATAATTTTAAAAAAACGAGGTTCTTCGACCAAATCATCTCAAATAAAGTGGAAGTTTTCATTATTTTCTCTTGATGGAAATACAGGAAGGTTTAGAAAAAAAAAAGTTTAGGCTTAATCTTATGTGAAAATAATCCTAAGTATTAGTCCTGTTTCTCGCTCGAGGCCAGGAAAAAGCTAGTCTCTGTGACCTTTTTACCTGTGCTGGACTATGGTGATTTGATTGATATGAATGCACCTGCCAATTGCCTGGTCAAGTTAGATGCTGCGTATCACAGTGCACTGAGATTTGTGACAAACTGTAAAGCATTAACCCATCACTGTACCCTGTATGCAAGGGCTTGTTTGCCTTCGCTAACTGTACGGAGGCTCAGTCACTGGTACATTTTTATATATAAAGCCATGTTAGGGAAACTTCCATCCTACATCTGCTCCCTGATCTCACGGTGAATTGTAAGTGGCTACTGCCTGAGATCGCATGCTGTGGTTTTATTAAATGTGCCAACTGCTAGGACTGTCTTAGGGAAGATAGCATTTAGATGCGCAGCTCCACTGTCCTGGAATAGTCTGTAATTGAAATGGAAACTGAGCAATCTGGTGCCACTAAATGTTTTTAAAGCTCTGTTGGTAGCTGTTCATGTGGATAGTTATGTAAATTGTAATCCCTGTAATGATGCTGTATGATGTCCTTTTTGTTGTTCTGTTTATGTTTTTAATGTTTCATGTGGAACCTACTTGAGCAGGTCGCCCTTGAAAAAGAGATCAATGATCTCAATGGGATACAACCTGGATAAATAAAGGTTTGAAATGAAATGAAATGAAATCATGCTGCAGAAGAGCAAGGACACAATTGGGAGAACACTGTGATAATGTCAGAAGAGTGATAAAAACCAACAAGGCTGCTGTTTGATATCACATTATTAGGGAATGGGGGATAAGAGGCATCAAACTGGCAACGCAAAAAAGGTTCCATAATAGTTGCAATTCAAGTTTCGCTCTCAAACAACCGAGCAGCGCAATTTACATCGACCCTAAAAGTAGTATACATAGCATTAATACAATAATAATAAAATAAAAAGTATTACAAGAAAACCTATTTTGTTCATGAGCCTGTCAATTGAAAATGGAGGAATTACTATTTATACCAAGACATCTTGCATGCATAATGAATCCAAAATCCTTTTCTCTATCTGAAAACGAGATCCTGTCAACCAATAAACTTATGCGTGTGCTTTTCCGTGTCGTCATTCCTGTAAATAATAGTTTATGATACATTACAATTGCAACCTTCAGCAACAAAAAAATCCCTTTAGCATATACTGCATGACTGCTACTAAATGTAGTAAAGCAGTACTTCTTTCCTATTGCCAATATAACCGTTTTTTCAAAAAAAGTGTCTGATTGCAGCAAATGTCGGTCCCCACTGGGGCCAATTCTGAGGAAGACTAAAGTCATCCATCTTGTTCTACAGCGCCTCTCTGTTGTGATCACTCCCCCTCTTTGGCTGTGTCTGCAGGAGCCGACTCCTCCGTCTGGGTGTCCGGGGGATCCTCAGTTGTGTCTGTAGGGAGGTCAGAGCTCTCCTTTTCCAGGGAGCTGGGAGCTGACTTGTCTTTTGTTTCACTATCTGCAGCTGGAGAGCTCTGTGCCTCCTTCACAGGTATCTCCTCGTCCTGCTTTGCCTCCTCTGATGGAGGCATGTCTCCCTCCTCAGCTGCCGTTACATCTGTCTCCATTTCCGTCTCCATTTCCTTCTCCTCCGTTTCAGACTTATTTTCCTCAACTGGAACTGTCGTTTCTTCCACAGTCGAGTCCTCCTCCACAGGGGGGATTCCTTCTCCTGCAGGACTTATCGGTTTATCGTCTTCAATGGGAGCCATGCCTTCCCCCATCATCTCTTCCTCTTCCTCAATCTCGTCCTCCAAAGGGGGGATCATCTGCTCTTCCCTCCCTCCGGGGAAGAGCCTTTCTGGGTAGACGAGTTTCACCTGCTCCTCAAAGTAGTCCTCCAGGTACAGACCTGCACTCCCCACATCTGAGGTCACCTGTACAGACAGTGCATACAAATAGAGGAGAAAATGATAGAGTATGTACTTTAAAGAAAGAAATGTCACTGGAGAGTTTTAGCAATACATTATTATTATTACAATCATTTTTCGTAGATATCCGTTATAAAAGTGTTTACCTTGTAGTATTTCGCACAGTTTAAAAATATGAGCCGGACATCTGCGACAAACCCGTCCGGACCGCTATAGCCTTCACCTCCCTGCGCCTTGGACTCCAGTTTCTTCTTCACTATCGACAAATCCATCGGGGTCTTAATCAGCTCCTTGTACCTCCTTGTCTCCTACATTAGAAAATAACGTTATCAGCTCGTACACCTGATATAAACGTACTGATATGTGTTTCCAAAGAGGAATAGCACAACTTTGACTTCTGTCTCAAAATACAGTAACTTACTGATGGAGTAGCAGGCTGCTGGAAGTCAGTGCTGAAGTCATTGCAGAACAGACGCAGTAGCAGCCTCTCACACCTCTGTAAATTGAAAAATAACTAAATCAGACATTGAATGTATCATATCATGGAGATGTTTGATGAGACAGTGGAAAGACTGACTATACAAACCAGGCTTACGTAATGAAATCATGCACAGAAAGGTAAATAACAGTTATTTATACCCTTCTTTCTGCGGGCGGGAATCCCTCAGAGACGGGGTCGTCTTTGCCCTTGCAGTCGTACTCCATCTCAGGAGCGGCGAGGTCTCTGCAGAGCGAACAGAACCACTCCCCGCTGTGAAGAGACACCAGGACAAGAGAAGCTGTTAGAAAATCTGCTTAGTATGATCAAAAGTGTTCTGTCTGTGGCTGCTGTAAGGGCTGTCTGCACAACCAGCCAATGCTAGGAAAGTAAAAGACCTAAAGAACAGGTTATCACAATACCCATCAGACCGATTTTACATTATCAGTGACAGAATACTGCGTACTGTACATATTATAACATGTGATATTTCTGACGCATTATAACAGGGCCTAACATTGTTCCATTTTGACTACAAGAAACTGAAGAATTGCAGTTTAATATCATTTTTTGTAAAATATTTTCCTCAAAAACCATATTTTTTACCATTTCTTTCATTCATACTATTGTAAAAAAAATAAAGACAAGTATAATAACTGAATGAAAGAAACATTCAAACGGTTTTTAGTAATTCAAAGAACATATACCCACAAAATCTAGAAACACCCAACAATATTAATAACACAAATCTCTACAATTCGTGATGATAGAATTCGATTTTTTTAATAACAGTGAAATATGTAATGTTAAAATTCTGTAAATCACAGAAACAGTGGTTATGAATCCGGATATACTCTATGACAAAATAATAACTTTCCAAGATAAAGTGCCTTCACAGCAGAAATAATGACTGCAAACGTATTCATGTGGGCAGAAGCATTTTTATCAACATTTAATTGTGCATCTATAGCCTCTCACCTCGGGGACTCGTTCAGAGCGGGGATGTGGCAGGCCAGGTGAAAGACTTTGGGACATTTGTCGCAGCAGAGCAGCTCCCCTCCGTTCTGACAGACGGCGCACCAGTCCTCGTTGGGATCTTCCTCCGGCTCCGCCCTCTTCTCAGACTCTGGCTCTGCTGCGGGATGCTGCTCTTTCCCAGACTCTGACGCAGGGAGGGAGACCGGGACGGACACCTTGATCTGCGGCCGAGGAATCGACTGAGCCCCGGTGCTGCTGTCCGGCAGGCTGGACTGCACCTGCAGGGAAACAAGACGTGGGATAGACGCAGTTAGACACCATGACACTTTTTTTTATATGTGAATATATAGGCCTCGAACATAGGGAAATTCCTTGTGTTAAGAGTTACGGGATGGGCTTACGAAATAAATATTTATTTGTGTTATGCACGAGTCTATTGACGGAACTTGTTTTATTTTACATAACCTTCGAACAGAAGTGATGTCATTCTGCATTAAGCATTCCTATCCATTGTTTTTAATCTCAATAAAAAAAAAAGTTGACCGAAATTTCTCCAGGACATGAAATCTTCCTGCACACGTTGACAAGCTCCATATTTAGTAGAGGTAGAAATATGATGAAAACGCTGTTGCATTTATTAACATGCTAAAAAGAAACAAAATGCAAAATGAACTAAGACATTCTGGACCAGGGTATTATGGTACACTTAAATGAAATTAAGCTGTAAATAAAAAATATATTAACTGTTTAAAAGCTGATAGGTTAAATGTTTACATACCTTTTTGCCATCTATTGTGACAAAAAACATTAACAACCTTGACATCCCAGTAGATGGCGCTGTGTCGCAAGTGCATCACAGAAGTCCCTCCCTTTCAGGGACCATGGGACCTTATTTCGGAAAAATTATGTATTGAAGTCAATGGGGAGAGAAAGATTATCTTTCAATTCCGTTTGAATTGTGCCACGAATTACACATATGATGTTTGTCAATTTAAAAGATAATTTTGCAAGTAAAAAAAATTCAAATGTGTCGTAAAACTGTGAAGTAACACTTTTTTTTGTGTGAAACCGCTCAATGAACTACATCTCCCATCTCGCACCACACACCAAGACGGCCGTCACGTTGGCACATTTCACTTCTTTCTTTCAGAATGAGGTGAAAAGTATTAAAAGAGGTGAAAATCACTACTCTGGGCATGTTGAGAGCTGTCCATACACACAAGGGGAGTTAGTCGGTTCTGTAAGAGCCAGCATGCGGGACCGGGATTCTGGGATTTGTAGTCTTTCTAGTTGCGTATTTTTCATAGTCTTATATTTCAACAGTTTTACGACAAACTGTCAACTTTTTTGACATGGAAATCATTTCTTAAGATTGACAAACATCATGTGTAATTCGTGGCACAATTCAAACGGGATCGAGAGATAAGTTTTCTCTCTCCATTGACTTCAATACATACTTTTTCCGAAATAAGGTCCCATGGGTCGGAAGTAGATGGGCGGGACTTCGCCTCTCTATACACACTATGCTAACTGAAACGATTCTCAATATATATCAATCTAAACTTTTATAACCTTGTTGGGACTTATGTAACTTGCGAGTCATTCTCTTACGAAGCTGACTTCATCCTCGTCCTCTGGTTCGTCCTTGATGACGATGACTGGCCCCGGTGACGCTCTTCTTCTTCTCTTGGATGGTGGAGCAGCTGGAGCCTCCGCAGTCTGCTTCCAGGGAGTCGTCCTTCAGCAAAGAGATTACCGGAGAAAATAGAAGGGAAAATTATGACCATGATATAATAAAATAAATACACATTGGCCTTGTTTACATGACGTTTGGAAGACCAGACAGTGATTTTAATATTTTTTCCCACTAAATCACTTGCATGTCACTTGTATACATATTAGAAAGTTTAATAAATAGGTGTCAGAAGGACATATTCCAAATTGAAAGTTAAATAAGGGAAACAATTACAGTGTAGACCAGGACAAGATTACACACAACCGCTATCAAAAACATGACACAATTTAAAGTTATGTCAAGGTTGTGCGTAGGCTTCTAATCACATATCAAAAGTAGCACTTATCACGCGTCTATCAGGCATGGATTTAATACATTACATTACATTACATTACATTACATGTCACTTGTTAGACGCTTTTATCCAAAGCGACTAACATCCATTCAGTACTGTGGACAATCCCCATAGGAGCAATTTGGGGTGAAGTGTCTTCCCCAGGGACACAACGACATGCTGACTGCAGTGGGACTCGAACATGCTACCCCCTGATTCCAAGTCCAGCACACTATCCACTGAGCCTCCCTATATATACTAAATATTTATAAAAGAACCATTGTGTGTCTCACTTCAGCACTAGACACATGACTTAAGATGGTAAAAATGGTCTTTAAGATTAGTAGTTTGATGGTAAATGTTTGAAAATGTCAGCGCACCTTTAATATATTTTTACGACATCTATCACTGCAATAATCTCCCTCCTAAATGGCTCTACTCATTGCGGTACAGTGACACACAAAAAAAGATGCCGCACGTATTAAGAACAGGCGCTACAAGAATAAGGCTAGGAGAGTCAATAATGTCTTTAATCCCTGTCAGAGTGAGGAAGGAAACACCAGTCCAGCACTGATAGGTTTAGAATGAACTCCCCTTAATACGACATAAAATAAAAAGATACAGAGAACAGTGGATAAATATTTAAAAAATAAACTGTGATAGGAGTGGAGAAGCTGTGATAAAGATTAAATGATCTTTTCTTACCCTGTGCTTCTGTCTGAAGAAGACGGTTTGGCCATTGGGGAGTTTTGCCTTGCTTGAACTTGAGAGAAGACAAGAAAAAACATTTTAAGTTTCGAAGTTGTTATGACAAGATTAAAGGGGCCCTATTATGCATTTGGGGGTTATAAAAGGGCCCCTTTAATTGAAGACACAGGACAGGATCTTTATGGCTGTTGCTACATCAGAGGAGTAATAATGACCTGCTGCTATGTAATTGAAGGTGCTCGTTTTGTCCATAGTTGCTGAAGCTTGACTTGGAGCGAAGCTGGGTTTGGGGATAGAGATGGTGATGGAGGGGACGGATCCACCTGCCTCACTCCTCTTCAGGAAGGAAGCCTCCGCTAGGCCCCGCTTTGGGAAACAAAAAACGATTAGGGCTTTGTTAAAGTTACACAAAAAAACAAACAATAACTATTTATCTCTCTGGAATCACGTTGGACTAGAGTAGGTCCCTCTCCATTCTCCTGCTTACCTGATGGTGGGACATGTGTGCAGCTGCTCCGGCAGACTGAGGCGGTGGGTAGCGGGACGCACCCTGCAACATCTCCATAGGTTTAGGAGGATAGGTGGAGCCATGGATCAGCTCTCTCAGAGACTACATAGAGAGGAAAAAGTTGACAAACAAATGTAGGTTTAGATTTTTTTTTTATGGATTTGGGGCCTGAAACTGTAGGCCTTTAAAATCCTGGAAAGACCCTCTACATATAAACAATATTAGGCCACTTATGATTAGATTTTTCAGTGAAACATTTAGACATTTATTGAGAACAAAATACCGATAAAAAAAAAAAAGAATCTTAAAAATATTTCAAAACTGTTTAATATAAGTAATTAAAAGAAAAGTGGGCTGAATACAACACCAATGGGGGCAATTTGGTACTTGACACTTGAATAAGCACAAACTACAAAACCTTTCCACAAGTTTAGCATTCAGAACATACAGTACCATTCCTCACACGACACATCGTCATCTTTTACCTGCGCACTGACCTGATGGGAGGGGAAGCCGGTGTTGTGGAGCATGGAGGAGGTGGGGCTTCTAGTGCTGGGCTGGGAGCTTCCGTATCTGCGGCCTGGCTGTGCCATGCTTGGGGGGCCTTGGGAGGGGGAGGACCCTCCGTGGATGGGTCTGGTTGGGGGTGGGGGACCGGGGGGCCCTGGGAGTCTGACATTTTGGTACCAGGACCAGTGGTTAGGGGGGGGTTGCCTTTGGGGCTGCTGTGAAATCTTGTCCACCTTGGACAGAGGAACAACAGATGTCTATCAATGGAATAGATGACAGAGTAAATGGTTAAAAGCAGTGAGCAGAGAGTAAAGGAACATTGAACAATAATTAATGGATTGGTACGGTGAAAGTCCTACCTGCATCTGGAGCTGAGCCAGCGTGCTCTGTCGCTGCTGAGCTATGGCGGACATACCTCCGGGGGGGGCTTCTGCTCTGGGACCTGCAGGGTGGTTGAGGGTGGGGTTGGGCGGCCGGGTGCCAGGGCCCCTTTCTACAACCAGAGAACCTGGAGAAAAGAAGCACACAATCAGCTATTTAATCATCAGCAGCAGGACTTGTGAGGGACTAAACTAAGCTTAAGGCCTGTGACTAAACTAAACTTAAGGCCTGTGACTAAACTAAGCTTAAGGCCTGTGACTAAACTAAGCTTAAGGCCTGTGTAAACATAGTGTATGTGTTTGAGCAACATCAACAGCATTTTTTTCAAATATTTACGGAGTGAGTACATGCAGCAGCCTTGGGAAACCACTCTGTGCACTTCAAGTCAAACAAATATTTCAACTTCTCAGAAAAGCGCTGGTATGCTGTCAAGACACTTTTGGCATAGCAACATAAAAGAAGATGGGAGGAGGCTTTCTTTCTGCCAGCAAAAGACACAGAGCCTTAGGAGAGTACTCGACCATTGTCAGAGACACGATGAACCAGAGATATTGCTTTTCTCAATTCCACCCATTAGACTTTCTCAAAACTCGGTGCCTTCATTACCCACAATGCAACTCTGTTTTTTCAGCATCTTAAAAATGTTTGAGATGCTGAAAAAAACATTATCCATTAGTGTTTTTTGTTATTACTTAACCAAAAATATAATCAAGAGGAGAAGATTATGTAAACAGAAAACACGAGATAAAGAAATGAAGGAGATTAAATAACTAACTTGTTACCTAGATACAAGAGCACACTGACATGTAAAGTCACTCATAAAGTAGGTTAAGTGTAAGTCTTACCAAGGTCTACATTGGTGGCCCAGAAACCAGAGCGACACTGAAAGCGAACAGAACTCTGAGGGACGATTGAAGGATTACAGCTCGCTCTCATTAGGTAATGGATCTGAAAGAGGATCTAGAAAACAAAAAGACAGGGGCATTTTAAAGAAAACGGAGATTATAAGATATAGTGAAGAGTAATTCAGATGGCCGTTTGAAGTCAAAGTCCCCCACCAGTCTCTTGCAGTACAGCAGGGCTGTTCCACTGTGGCTGGCCGTGGCCCATTTGGTAAAGTTGATCACATGATCCAGGTGCCTGCTCAGGGAGTTGACGTCGTCTTGCTGCTTTTTCAAACCCAGCTCGTGATCCTTAGTCAGAGCCTAGGTGGAAATGCATCATGATTAATAATCAATCTAAAGGTCATAACGGTCTTTTAAAAGCCACTAAACAATGCGTATTAAACATACCTCAAGCTGGTTAACCAGAATCTTCCCCTTCCTGTTGATCTCCATGATCAGGCCACAAATGGACTTCTTTATTTCATTAGTGACCGACTTCCGGTTCTCATCAACTTGCTGGAGTCTGTGGAAGGGAATTTGGATATAAGCATCAGTCTATACAATATACAAATGATCTTGAACGTTTTTAAAGTCTGAAAAATGTCGATCCTCTAATTAAGTTCAAGCTGTACAGGATTTTACCCGTTGCTGATACAGCTGGACACTTCCGCGATGGTCCTTCTTTTATCTTGCAACTGCTGCGTCATGTTCTCCAGATACTGCCTGTGGTTCCTGTACGCATCCTCCAAAAACTGGTAACTGGACAAAAAAAAAAGTATAATTATTCCTGAAAGTTCATTTTTATGACAAATGTTTTTGGCCTGGTTCAATTTAGTCCAAAATCCGCTTACTTGTGATCCTTGTGCTTGAGCAGCTGACAGTCCCGACAGGTGAGCCGGTCACATGTCTCACAGAACAGCTTCAGCGGTTCCTGCTTGTGGACATCACAAAACACGGGCTTCTGTGTGGACATAACTACTGCCTCTGAGAAACATACGTGGGGAAATTAAGAACATAGGGAAACAAAGAGTCAGCTTATGGTGTCTAGAATAATTTGTTTAGCTTTAAAACACCAAAAGAAAGTGACTGATCAGTTTGTCTACATGTTTTAAAGGCAATGAATTATCCTTTTTTAGCAACTAGGTAAAAGGTTTGTCATGGAAACACACTGTATAGCTTACAGTTGACTGCAACAATGCAATTCATAATCGCTACAGTACAGCAGGCAACATCTAAATTGGTTTAAGTTCTTCTTTTTGCAGAGTATTTCTTGACTTAATGGCGTGCAAACACACACTACCTGGAGACATCTCCTCTTTCTGGCGTATGGTGTGATCCCTGGTGAACTTGACCCTTTGGTGCGCCTCGATACATGTCACACACAGAAACTCCACGCACTCCACGCAGTAACCTGTTGCCTCTGTGTTGTCGTCGCAGCTCATACACAACTGTAAAAGCCAAAAATAAATACATTGTAGTTTGGGAAGAGGGGTGTCATATAAACAATCAGTCGGGAGGAGAGTAAAGGGAGGTCTAACCTGGCTGGATTTCTCCACGGTGCTGCTCGGCATCTCAGCAGAATCTTTGACAAAGAAATTGTCCAACATGTCCATCTCCCAGCATTCCTGTCTGCATACTGGACATCGTATGGCACCCACTGTTGAAGAGACAAGATCCACTATTAAAGCTCACATCTGCCAACATTAATTAGCTGGGTGACATAAGACAAAAAAGTAATCCCTCAGGCTATGATATTGACACAGAGACAGGCTGTGTTTTGGTATTGACTTTGTATTTGAGACAAGATGTTAGTTAGTTACATAATACATAAAAGTGTATGCTGGTCTCAAATGCTGTTTCAGCTGTCTGGTGTGTATAAATATCCTGACAGCAACAACAATTACCCCCAAACCTATGCCATATGATATCAAAGTCAAAAGATATTGAAATGTACTATTGTCCACATCATCCGGACCCAATTTTAAAAAATGGACACTATTTTTAGACTGTCAATAACTTACATTTCTGCTAGCTAGCCCAATCTGTGTCATTTCTAGATATAAAGAGCTTCTCTGTCACAGTTACAGCAATCATCAAAACTGGTATCAGAGTTGCTACAATACTTTACTCACATGATTTGTTGTTGTCGAGTTGACCTTGCGTATCACGTCTTGGATCAGCACTCCTGAAGGGGGCAGGGAGACACCTCTTGCAGAAAGAGTGCAGACATGGTAGTAGTTTGGGCTCTCTGTTGTGGAAGCTCAACTTGCAGATGGGGCAGGTATCCATGAGCCCGAAGGTGCCTTGCTGTTTCAGCCTCTCTTCCTCGGCTGGCAAACTTTCTGCCTCGTTTTCCACGATAATGACAATGTCGTCGTTGACAACCTTTTCGGCACTCTCATCCATGTTCCCCCACCCTGCTGATGCCCGATTCCTTCCTAGCAATCAGTATAGCGTGGCGATTGGAAACAAAGGATATCCTACTGACTTAACAAGCCACATAAGGAATATAAATACTATGCCTTAACACATCAAAGACATAGTGGTTCCATCCCTCAAAGCCGTTTGTTTTTAACTTAGCAATAACAGTTGGAGTGTAACTGTTAATTGTTTCCGTCTACAATGCTACATTAGCAATGTAGCTCATTTTATTGCACATATAAAACAGACGATAAACAAGGGAGTCCCCAGTTTGCGGCGTTTCCTATTCAAACAGGGGAAATATAACAGCGCAAAGTCGGTTGTAAATTAAAATTACGTTACATACATAGTATTTTGAAGCGTATATGTCCATAGAAAAGGCGACCATCTGTTTATTCTTTGCTCAAAACCTCAAAACACTTAGCACATACTACCCAGACGGCACTACGGTATTTTAAAGCTACAGTGCCCGATTGAGGCCAAAAACCCTTCTGAGAAAAAGCCATTAAAAGGCAAAATTCCAGATTTACATGTGACTATATTGTGGTTTATCTCTCGGATACTGTTGTTTTGTCATAATTATTAGAAAGGGCGGCGGGTTCGTGCCCGTGATTTCATTTATGTTGTATTGCTTAAGTTAGTTATATAATATGTTTAGTTGCTGCTAATTTTATTCTCTGTTTTTTTTAAGGTTTTTTTTTTCTAATGTTTGAAACATGTTAGTGCAAAACATTCGAAAAATTTGTCTTATATAATGCACTTTTGGTAATCAATTCACGGTGCTAAGAAATTCCACACTTAATCACCTTCTGGTAAGAAAGGAACAAATCTACAAGTTTAAACCAAAGTTGTGTTAGAAAGAGTTAAGCATTTAACAGAATCAATCTATTTCCAGCTGGAAGGACAGCAATGTAGATCAAGATCTGACCCAGTTCAAACTAAATAGCAAGAACACAATATGAAAAATACAAAGGAAGCAGAGGGGCACAGCCAATCAAAAGTAATATTACATCCATTGAAAAATGGCCAGACGAGAGGGATTCATTCAACTAGGTATAATTTACATTGCAGTCTTAAGAAAGTGTGGCAGACCGAAGGGGAAGTATAGCATGGGAATTACAAACCTAAAAATCCAAATGATAATTGCCAACAATGGTTAAGGCAACATCATTCTGTCTGAGAACATTTAGTAACTAGACGTGAATTTAAAGGTAGCCGATAGCAATGAATATCTTAAGTGCTTTGACAAAAAATCCATAAAAAAATGTCATCTGTGGAAGCCGTAATACTGTAAAAAGCACGACCAATCATTTTAGCCTGCCTAGCGATATCGAGCCGGTTTCTCAAATGTACCTACCCTACCTTTAAACGAAAAGTAAAAATAACAGATACAGTTTGTATCAACTCAGTATTTTGCCTTCAGGGACCAACACTTTATTGAAGCCAGTTCATGTGGGAGGATACTAAGCAAAAAAGGACTAGGAGGAGCCTCTTGTTTTGACCAAAGAGCAGTAAGATAACAGTCACTTACATGTTAAATGTTGGACATATTTAATCTGAGTCTTCATATAAATACACTGACAGCAGCACTAGGTCTAGCCTTGAAGACTCGCTCTTTGTTGAGCATGGACTTAACAGCAGAGAGCCACTCTGTTCCTCTGAGTGATGGAAACAGCATACCTTTGATAGGACTGGGAACTTATGGGGATCCCCGCACGGTAAGACACATTATTTAGGTTGCTTGTAGGACATATATTCATATTTTGCCTGCAAGTCATGAACACAAATTCATCTGTCACTTCTTCAAAAGTATTATTTACTCAAGGTGTTTTTATTTGTTTTATAGACCCCTAAAGGAACTGGATATGAATCAGTCAAACTGGCTATTGAAACAGGGTACAGACACTTTGATGGAGCTTTAGTCTATTTCAATGAACATGAGGTGGGACAAGCTATAAGGGAGAAAATTGCAGATGGAACTGTGAAGAGAGAGGACATCTTCTACTGTGGAAAGGTTTGAAAACTTTTACCCAAAACAACCTTCATTACCACTGATACATTATCGCAACAATTATTAACTGTTAATCTGTACTGATTATTAAGCTGTGGAACACATTCCATCCCCCGAATTTGGTTCGACCCGCTTTGGAGAAAACTTTGAAGACATTACAGCTGGATTATGTTGACCTCTATATTGTAGAAATGCCCACAGCCTTCAAGGTATTCGTGCATTTAATAAAAGATTTGTTGAGATTGTAAAAGACTGCATTCAAAAAAATTGTTTTATTATAATATATTTATTTTTTGCAGCCAGGAGATACATTTTATCCCAAAGATGAGAACGGACAGTACATTTATCACGAGACAGATCTCTGTGCTACATGGGAGGTGAGACTTGTTGGTGAATGATTTATGGTAAACACGGACTTTACTTTAGCTGTGCACACTTAAAAATGTCCTCTCCAACCTTATCTGCTCAAGGACAGCAAACTTTTATGACGCTCATATCTTGTGTTGTGAGTGTCTAAAGGATTTCTGCTCAAAGTCTAATTGGTTTCTCTTTTTTTTATTTTGACAGGCTTTGGAGGCTTGCAAAGACGCAGGGCTGGTAAAATCTCTTGGAGTCTCCAACTTCAATAAGAGACAACTGGAGTTGATCCTCAACAAACCTGGGCTAAAACACAAGCCTGTGTGCAACCAGGTACAGACAGGATAATAACGCATATTTGTTCTGGGGAAAAGGCAAATCCAATAAAAAGAACATTAAACTATGGACTATCTGACAAAGCCAAGAAAATGCCCTTATGTCAGTGACCTATATGCAAAACACATAGACTACCAACATTGGGACATAAATACAGGACTAATACTCAAAAGTAATTCTGTTTTTTTTTTTAGGTTGAATGTCATCCCTATTTTACTCAGCCCAAGTTGCTTGAGTTTTGCCGGCAGCAAAATATCGTTATTGTTGGATACAGTCCATTGGGGACATCTAGAGATGCATCATGGTATGGGAAATATTTTTTTCTTTTACTTTTATGTGAATGATATTGTATGTTGCATTGCTCAAGGAGCTTGAGACTCAGTATATTCAACCAATAAAGCCTTTTAAATCTAAGAGAAAATCAAAATAATCACATTTATTATCAAATGTAACTTTGTTCTAAGCTTTAATGCACAAATATGACCTTTGAACTATATATTTGTATTTAACCTTAAACATAAAATGTGCTGTGTCATAGTATTATATCATTTATTTCAACAGGGTGAACCTAAAATGCCCACCTTTGTTGGAGGATCAACTCCTGGCATCGATTGCTAAAAAGTATAAGACGAGAACAGCCCAGGTGGCCTTGAGGTTCAACGTGCAGAGAGGAGTGGTGGTCATCCCCAAGAGCTTTGACCCTGTCCGCATTAAAACAAACTTTCAGGTTTGTTTGCATGGCACATTCACCATGCGGAAAATAACCTCTGAAAGTTCATCCTATCATGTTGCCATTGATCTGTTTTCTAACTCCTGCAGATATTCGACTTCTCTCTTTCCGAGGCTGAGATGAAGGCAATTGAAGGATTGAACAAGAATATTCGATTTGTAGAGCTTCTCATGTGAGTATAGAGCATACTTAACAATGCATACTGATGTTTGGTTAGTGTTATAAATACATAATTACGGTTTTTTTACTCAACAGGTGGTCAGATCACCCAGAGTATCCATTCCATGATGACTACTAGATGCAACAGATGTCAAGACTTCACTTAAATGTGATCAAATAAATTGGCTTGTTGACTTGATTGCTTTTTACAACGTGTTGTGCTTTATTTTGAACATGATTTTGATAGTAGGACTCTTATTGTACATTTTATGAAACATTTCTGGTATACAACTTTATTGATTAAAGCAACTTCATTAAAGCAGAACAGATTTTCATTATTTCATGATACAGCTTCTTGTCTGAGAGAGAAGTAGAGGAAACAATGTATGATTGAAAACTGTTTAGAAATGTTTTGCTCTAGAACAATTGCCAATTTGTATTGTATTGTTGTAACAATGTGGTATTCATGAACAGGGCACTATGAAAGCAAATACTGAATATAAAATCCTCGAAACCCTGGCATTTATAAATAATGCTACCTTGACGTGCCGTAGGAAATATTAGAGTCATGCCGATAGAAAGTAACGCAACAACACATTAGCGTTTGGTTGCAAAATGTTTTCCTAATTAAGGTCCTTATTGTCATTGTTTCCCTTGTGTTTTTCTGATTCAAGGCTTAACAGCAGCCATTTGCCGTTGTTAGTTGTGCGAGTGGGTGCATGTTGCCTTTTATACAACCAGCGAACTCGGAAGTAGTAAAAAGGTTTCCGAGTGTTACTGAAGGCACCATAACAGCTATTCCAGCCTGGCTAGTTTTAGCTAGCACGACGGCTAATGCGGATACACTACGTACAGACGACGGTAAATTATACGGAAAATGACACCCAGTAAAACAAAGCAAAAGGACTAAAGCGTGTTTTCCTTCTGATTCCGATTAACCCAGTGAATGTCCTGTTGAGTCGACTATCTCGGCTAACGTCAATGTTAGCTGCGCAATGAGCAGCAGTGGCTAAGTTGCTTTTAGCAAATTAGCTGTATGCTAGTTTTCCATTGCTTTAATGAATGGGGGTTGGAGTCAACACACCAGTCAACAATGTACGCTTGGTACTAGCCTCCTCCTTGTTGTGGTTCAGCTTGTCTGGTACATTAGCTATCAGGTGCTCAGAGACGTGGACGTAGTTTATTAAGGAAGGAGCGTGGTTACGTTAGCGAATGAACCCAGCTATCGTCGGGACTAAGCCAACCGTGGATAACTTTGTTTGAAATGAAGCATCACGAAGAAATCATGCATTATCCAGGTACATAGACGGAGCAATAGCAATGTTAGCTTGCGTGACATAATATCGCAGCCTACATTGTGACGTTAACTATCAAGACGGGTGCTTCTGTTTACAAACTTATTTTCAAATTCAGTGATCCTCCCTGGCCCTGCATAGAGGATGTATGTGGGAAGAAATGATGGTGTTTTGGAGTGACCCTGCCCTCCGTCTCAGGTAGGGGAGTGGTGGAGCTGAAGACTCCCCGGCTTGGCCCGGCCCGCTGTTGACGGATGATGGGAAACATTGATCATTAGCAGCTCGGTTGTTGTATTTTTTTTTTTTGGCATTCACTTTCAACCGGAATATGATAAGTGATCGGGATGCCCTGTCATTGCATTGATTCGTTTTTTGGGGAGATTTGAAGGATCATGATGGAGGAAGTTCCCAAAGACG
Source organism: Trematomus bernacchii (assembly GCF_902827165.1). NCBI lineage: Eukaryota > Metazoa > Chordata > Actinopteri > Perciformes > Nototheniidae > Trematomus > Trematomus bernacchii. The sequence continues at coordinate 5,257,986 of NW_022987608.1, forward strand.
GATATTATTGGAACTTAATCATGGACTGTTAAGCTCAACCATTTTTTTATTACACATTATTTTTAAAGACTGTTTCACTTGCACCACACCAACATGTCTGCATTTGCAGAGTTCGTCCCCCCTCCGGAATGCCCCGTTTTTGAGCCGAGTTGGGAGGATTTCTCGGATCCTTTAGGATTTATCAACAAGATCCGACCCATTGCAGAGAAAACGGGAATCTGCAAGATCCGACCCCCCGAGGTAAACTCACATATCATTTAAAAAAGAGATTGTATTCCATTATGCATGGATGTGCCTCATATGCTCCTAAGTAAGGAGTGGTGGTTTGCTTGGGCCTTAAGCAACGACGTTACTAGTTACCATTAATCTAATAGAGGTCATATAAGGCTTTATTTATTTGCACTCAACGGAACACATTTTGTACTAAAGTGACAATGGGTTCCTTTATTTCCCATGAAAGTTGGCCAAAGACGAAGTAAACTCAACAGTTCCGGTTACAATGTCTTTGTTTGTTTTCCTCATGGCTAGCTAAGTTAACAGCAGAGTGATTATTACATTAGCTTTGAGGATGCGACATTGGGCCACAGACAGGCCTGTCGCTGCTGTCATACCATTAAAACCCATATTTATACCTTATTAAATACTGTGGTTACACTAGCACCTTTACATTTTCTAGGACTTTTCACTGTTAGGGTGTGTGACTGTAGACAGCAATACTGCACACATGAGCAATTGCTGTTAGTAGATTAAGATGACAGGACATCTAATTATACCAAATCAGATGGTAGAATATCACTTTCCCCCAAACATTCATCCATTATAACACTCTTAACTTCATAGAAAGGTCATCTATTTACAGATGAAAGCTGCATGGTTTGCTGCTATTATAAAAAAGTGCAATATGTGTAACAAATATAGGGTCCCCTTGCTTTTTAGTTTAACAAAAACATTTATCAAAAGTTTTGAACGTATTCCAGAAACAAATAAACACTGTCGTTTTGTAGTTTCTTCCATCCTCTGAACTAAAAACTACCATAACCGCATATATACATATATCTGTGCCTCATTCACATTTAAAACCAAATTGATTGTCAGCATCGAGGAAAAGTTGTTATTCTCAAAGTATCCTAGCCAGGGCAATTGTTCTGTAGTGTTTTACACATAACCTTTTACTCAAAAATGTCTTTGACTACTGGCCATCATAAATAGAGTCAGTTATTGCAAGAACCAGAAGAACACATAGCAGCAAGTGACCTGGCATGAGCATACTTCAGATGTTATAGAGTTATTTGGTCACATGCTTTGTTCACTGAAAATGTCTCATAACAACACCATAATTATCAAAAACCTTACCAACATGAACACACTTCTTGCAGTATTTGTGCACAGGTCCCGTAAAAAAAGACTTGACTGCACTTTTCTGACAGTATGACGATGGGTAATATATAGTCACTAATTAGATATGTTCTGCTCTATCAAGTGCTCTCATTTCCTCATTGTTAAGGATTCTTTTTTCTTGTCTATCAGGACTGGCAGCCTCCGTTTGCCTGCGATGTACGCAACTTCCGCTTCACTCCGCGAGTGCAGAGACTGAATGAGCTTGAGGTGAGTCTGCCAAGAAGATGTATCATGCCAGCAACCCTTCATTAAAGGCATGTCTTAGGAACTTTCAGAATGTGTTTTTACATATTTAGATATGATTTACTGACTTGTGCAGTTTTCCTTTTGAGATATGTGATTTTCGTGGTCTATTTTCCATTAACACTGATGCATATGAAGGTCATAATACAGGATTAGACAATAAAGACTCAATAAATATACCCCAAAAGGAGAAAATATGCCTTAAGAAACAATTAAGTGCACTGACAAGTGTCCTCTCTCCTCTAATTTTCCAGGCCCTCACTAGGGTTAAACTCAACTTCCTGGATCAAATCGCAAAGTTCTGGGAGCTGCAGGGATCCAAGACCAGATTCCCTCATGTGGAGAGAAAAGTGTTGGACCTCTATCAGCTCAGCAAGGTGAAATACAGCAACTTTCTTTGAATGCTCCATTGTTTTTTTGTCTGATCATATAACAGTGCCAGTTTCCTTAATCTTTGCTGATTTGAACTCCTTCCCTGATGCTCGTCAAAACTGCCCTTTTGGTGTTTCAGAATCAGAAATCCTTTATAAGTGTTAGAGCACAATGTGAAGTTAGTAGGCTCACATATTCAACAAAGAGGCGGCACATGTTAATAAAATACAATCAACTATAAATGAATGGTAAGAAATTGTAAGTGGCAGCATTTTTAAGAACCTAAGTGATCATATAAAACTGTTGAAGTAATAATAACATGAATACATTGCAGAGAAAGGGTATATTGCACCTAAGTAATTGTCTCTTTAACTAAGGTATAACAGAGGAAGTGACAGGCAGCCAGTAACAACAATTGTAAAATAGTACATATTGCTCATAAGAAGTGTTATTTGTTTCAGACTGTGTCCTCAGAGGGCGGCTTTGAGGCGGTGTGCAAAGAGAAGAGGTGGTCCAAGGTGGCCGGCAGGATGGGCTTCCCGGCGGGGAAAGGCACCGGCTCCCTGCTGCGCTCCCACTACGAGAGGATCCTCTATCCATACGAACTCTTCCAGTCGGGGGCCACGCTCACTGTGAGTGCTGCTCGATTAACAAGCTAACACTAACTCAGTATAGGAGCTCTGACACACATTCATACGTAAAACACAGCGGTTACAATGTGGTTGATTACCTGAGGACGTTGGGGACAAACTTGGTAATGGGATTAATATGGGCTGATTTATTTGACATGTAAAGGGTTCCAGATTCATTGCGAGTGTGTTAACGTTAACAAACATTTTTGAAAGTTGTTTTGTGAGTGCGTGTTGTCATCTGGTTAATAGACTTTTTGTTAACCATTGAGCTAATTTCGATTTGGCTGTTCTCAGTGTCCTTCTCAAATGTAAGTCTTGGCCTCACTTCAAACAGCTCTAGGCAAGATATCCCAACAATAAAAACCCTGTTCTTCAAAACCTACAATAGAGACATTTGTAAATGTTTCCAGAACCCTCATTTGGTTTCACTCTTTCTCCAATTAGGGCATCCAGCGGCTATATGAGGAATGTGATGATGGGGAAGATGTGGACGAGGGAGTCGGTGAGGAGTCGGTGGAGGAAGAGGAGCTGGATGAGGAGGATGAGAAAGATGGAGACGGGGATGCGATGCAGGCCAAAGAGAGGCTCCTGCCTGAGAGACGCTCCAGGCGCCTTAAATCTGAGGTAGAGATTTTACATTTTTAAAACATAAATCAATGCATCCTTCTTGTGCTCTGTAGTCTTTATTTTTCTCATACTGCCTGTGCTGCAGAGCCCAGTCTTCTCTGATTGGTTAGCTGTTTCTCACTCTGCTGTTGTTGTTTTCTTCCAGAGGGAAAACAAGGAGCCTAAAGGCCTAAAGATCTTCAGCACAAGTCCCAAGATGGTCAACTTGGGAATTCTATCAGCTGGTAAGGCTCGCTTTTCTGTTGACCTGTATTTATCACAAACAAAGAGCAGGAAAACAACAATACTATGAACGTTCCTATCCTCTAACCGGCACTTTCCTTCTTTTTAGATGACGGATTCAGCAGGAAGCAGCGTCACCTCAAAGCCCAGGCCTTCGCCATTAAAATGCGACCCCGCAAGGAGACCCTGGAGGTCAACTTTGTGAGTGTGTTTGGCATTTTTCCTGACAGTTCATGTTTTTTTATTATATATCTTTATTGTAAAATGTTACAATTCATTTCAACTAACAGCTCAAATTACAGTAAAATTAATGTTGGCAAGACTGGTTGCCAAAAATAAATGTTCTCGCACTTTGAGGGAAAAGTGTGAAAATCTGCGCAGGTTTTAAGATCAGATGGAAGCATATTCCAATGTTTGATGGCGGTAAAAGAGAAAACAGATTGTGCAAAGGCAGTGCGTTCATTCTATCCACATGCGTGACCATCTCTTGTTTGTTTCGGGGTGCTGATACCCCAGATCGACCTGTACCTCTGCCTGGTGTGTGGGCGGGGCGATGAGGAGGACCGCCTCCTGCTGTGTGACGGATGTGACGACAGCTACCACACCTTCTGTCTGATCCCGCCCCTGCAGGACGTGCCCAAGGGGGACTGGCGCTGCCCTAAGTGTGTTGCTGAGGTAAAGCTTGAGGGGGCAATCCAAATTATTAAAGAAAGATTAAACATGTTTATTGATCATTTTCTGACACGCACAGTCGCACACAGAAATGTTCCCGATTTACGATTGTATTCATCTTACAAATTCCCTCATCCATCCATTATGTATTAATATCTTAACAATTCTAATCTGCCACAGTATATATTGTAATTAGGGGTCGACCGATTATCGAGGCCGATATTCCGCATTTTACAGATTATCGGTATCGGCCTTTTTTTTAAATCAAATTGCCGATACAACTTTGGCTCTGATGCGGCCGTTTCTCTGGCTGCAGTCACCACTGTTCACGAGCAATGTCCAGCCCACAGCGCTATCTGATAGGCTATTACTGAAGTGTCAATCAACACTGAAGATTTTCCGGGCTGCAGCCAGCCAGAGAGGCGGGACCTTCTCAGATTACAGGCAGGTGCGAAGAACGCAGACACAGACAGAGGCAAGCAGCAGCAGTGAGCGGTGTTTCGAAGGTAAATCAGTTGAAAGCCGAAGTTCAATAAACATCCCAATCCCCTATGCTGAAGTTGCAAAAACACCACGATCTTATGATCCAATTCTATCAGTTTCCCAGTTACAAAGGGACCTGGGGGGGGGTAGTGGGGTAGCGTCTCGCAGCGGAGAAACTGGGACGACTGGGACTGTGACGGCTGCTAGTGGAGCCTCGCAGCAACTCTGCTTTCTGCACCACAATCTGGTGCTGCTGAATTGGGACTACTAAATGAGTGAGACTCAAATATCAGAAGTTCAGAACAAGTTTTAGTAGTTTTTATTTTATTTTTTACTTCATTTACTTTACTCAGGGTCACAGAGAGGAAACCAGTTTTAAGATGTTGAAAAGTTCATTAAACATAAAAAGGCATTTCAAAGAAGTTGTGTTATTCGACATTTTGACACCAAGATTTTCTGATTTTACTGCAAATGTATATCGGTTCCAAATATCGGTTATCGGTCTCCTTGTTTACTAATAATCGGTATCGGTATCGGCCTTGAAAAAGCCATATCGGTCGATCCCTAATTGTAATATACATGTTTTATATTGTAGTACAATGTGCACATTTTTACTTTAACTAGCTTTTTTGATCTTCATTTGGGAAGTATAAGTAGCATGTATACAAGGAATTGCACATTAATTTAAATGTGAGAAGAAGAAGAATGTAAAGAAATGTGTATATAAATATTTTATCCAGTTTTATTTTATATTTTATTTGACATTTTACCTAAATGTCAAATCTTTTAATAAATATTTGTATTCTTTTTTTCCTTCCAAAATAGAGCAACTGTCACAAAACCCAATTTCCCTTGGGATAAATAAAGTGTTGTCATTCTGCTGTATGCAGTTTAATTTCCTACTATAATGAGTGTTGTCCATCTCCCCTGACAGGAGTGCAGTAAGCCCAGAGAGGCCTTTGGCTTTGAGCAGGCGGGGAGGGAGTACTCTCTGCAGAGCTTCGGAGAAATGGCTGACCAATTCAAGTCGGACTACTTCAACATGCCTGTTCATGTATGTCAAATCCACACAGAACATGTGTGCTTCAATCATCTGGCTGTCCCACAATTGGAGGTTTCTCTCGTTTACAGGAGGAAAGATATTCTTATAATTTCTGCTTTGTCCCTCCAGATGGTCCCCACGGAGTTGGTGGAGAAAGAGTTCTGGCGCCTGGTCAGCAGCATCGAGGAGGACGTCATCGTGGAGTACGGCGCTGACATCAGCTCGAAAGACGTGGGCAGCGGGTTTCCTGTCAGGGACGGGAAGAGGAGGCTACTGGGAGATGAAGAGGTGAGAAGATTAGTATTATATATTTCCGTAAACTCCTAAAGTCTTGACTTGGTTTGTATTTTTTCACATGAATCAGAATCCAAACTGTTATTTTCGAGGGTAAAGGGTAGAATCTAAGGATGCTCCAATTGGCCTGAGAAAATCTGAGCTTATTTATAATAGAAATAATCAATTCATAGTTCATATCTTTGACAATAGATGGGTAAAATGGGTGAGGTATACAACTTTACTATCTTCCCTCCAGTTAGATATGACATCTAAGGTACTTATGATAATTCATTATGTATCTGTTTGCTGTTATCCACAATAATTTTTCATTAGTGTTTGTTTATCTCTCTTTAACTGCCTGTGTATCACCCTTGATAATAATAGGGGCATCTCTATTGCATATCACATTAAGCTTAAATAAAAGCCAATTTCATTACTTTATTGATTTGTTTTAATAGTTTTATATCTGGTTCTTTTGGTGGGGTTTCCCCTGTGTCCAAAATGCATTACCTGGGACTTTTTACTGATCAGACTCCCATAAAGATTCACCAAAAGCTTTTTCCATTAGGTAAAAACGTGACTTTTGCCCCAAAGCTAAAGAAAGCCCTCTGTTTCCTCTCCTGTCAGGATTATGCCAACTCGGGCTGGAACCTGAACAACATGTCGGTGCTGGAGCAGTCGGTGCTCACACACATCAATGTGGACATCTCGGGTATGAAGGTGCCCTGGCTCTACGTGGGCATGTGCTTCTCCTCTTTCTGCTGGCACATCGAGGACCACTGGAGTTACTCCATCAACTTCCTGCACTGGTATATACAAATTATACAATAAGGACATACAAAAATAGGCTGACATTCAAAAAATACAGTGATATACTTTTTTTATATTTTTAATTATCCATTCTAACCTTATTCACAAGTTTATATCTTTCGTTTTTCCCTTTCTCCTCCAGGGGTGAGCCGAAGACTTGGTACGGCGTGCCGGCCTCTGCAGCGGAGAAGCTGGAGGCTGTAATGAAAAAGTTGGCTCCGGAGCTGTTTGACTCCCAGCCTGACCTCCTCCATCAACTGGTCACCATCATGAATCCCAACGTCCTCATGGAGCACGGTGTCCCTGTGAGTAGTCTGTTTGGTGGGGTTGATATAGAGTGGTGCAGGGATGATGTATTTTTGTAGGCTGGTCCGCAAGTTAACATCACAAAGGCTCCCTTGACCAAAATCAATAAGATCTTTTCATTAGATTTGGAATATTGCAGAAAATAAGATCTGTGGCAAACACAATTTTAAGATACTTACACACTTTGTTCTGCTCACTCTATCATATCTAATTAAATATTGGCTCCATGTTGATTGTGTGTATATTCCCCCCTTCAGGTGTACAGGACCAATCAGTGTGCAGGGGAGTTTGTGGTGACCTTCCCCAGGGCCTATCACAGCGGCTTCAATCAGGGCTACAACTTCGCAGAGGCCGTCAACTTCTGCACCGCGGACTGGGTGAGAGCAAAGCAAATACTGCCCCCATTTAAATAGAAATACTTGAGAGAAGTTTTTAAATGTTTATCTTTGCCCTTCCGTAGTTACCCATGGGTCGTCAGTGTGTATCCCATTACCGACGCCTCCACCGCTACTGCGTCTTCTCCCACGAGGAGCTGCTCTGCAAGATGGCTGCTGATCCAGAGAGTCTGGACGTGGAGCTGGCTGCCGCTGTCTGCAAGGAAATAGGAGCCATGATGGAGGAGGAGACTAAACTCAGACAGGCTGTTCAGGAAATGGTAATTGTCTTTTCTTTGTTTATGCTTAATTTATGCATGTTTTAAGGTGTTGCTGAATGGCTGTTATCTCACTTTGAATCTTAAATCAGGGGGAAGTAAACCTGATCGGGACGTCCTTACTTTGTATCATCCCAGTGATGGCATAATCTGTTCTCTTTCTACAGGGGATTTTGTCTTCAGAGCAGGAGGTGTTTGAACTTCTCCCAGACGATGAACGCCAGTGCTACAAGTGCAAGACGACGTGTTTCCTGTCTGCTCTGACCTGCCCCTGCAGCCCCGACAGACTGGTGTGTCTCACGCACGCAGCAGATCTCTGTGACTGTGCCCTCGGCAACAAGTGTCTCCGGTAAGGGATGTTGGTTTGCTACAATGCTGCACAGTGTCTAATAAGTGAGGGAGAAGAACCCCGACAATGAGAGCAGGATCCTGAATCATCCTAAAAGTTTTCTTTACTCATTAATGAAAGGCTCGCTGCACATTATCCCGATTATTACATGGCTTTGCGGATTAACATGAGTGTCCTCACTGCTATAGAGAAATAGCAGACTGCTGAATGTTCAAATTGACCAATAAGAAACTAGTATTTAACCAAGCCGTGTAATAACACTAAATATGTTCAGCAGATAGTCAGGAAATGTTTGTTGTGGCCACCACATAAACCATATTATGATGTTGACATGTGCTCGATGTGTTTCAGGTATCGCTATGATCTGGAGGAGTTTCCTGCCATGCTGTACGGGGTCAAGATCCGGGCTCAGTCTTACGACACCTGGGCAAAGAGGGTCAGCGATGGCTTGGCTGCCGACCAGAAAAACAAGAAAGGTTTTACACTTAAATCGCACTACAGGATATGTACATGTTGCATACTTCTATTCCGCCATTGCATGGTTGTTTTGTGTGTCTCCTAGATCTTATTGAGCTCAAGGTCTTGCTGGAGGATGCAGAGGACAGGAAGTACCCCGAGAAAGCTTTGTTCCGTCGCCTGAGGGAGATGGTCAAAGAGGCGGAGACGTGCTCCTCAGTCGCTCAGCTGCTGCTCAGCCGCAAGCAAAGGCACAGGTCAGTGGATGTTCATACACGGACCCTTAATGTAATCCAACAGAAAAGCAATTTAATGATAACCTAGAATGCACTAATGTAAATTAATACTTAGAATAATTTATTAAAGGCTAACCTATATGTCTCTTCCCATGTGTGTCTGCAGCAGCCGCCTGCGTTCTGAGAGCAGTCGTAATCGTACAAAACTGACGGTGGATGAGCTCAAGGCCTTTGTGGATCAGCTCTACAGGCTGCCCTGCATCATCAGCCAGGCCCGACAAGTCAAAGTGAGTCCCCCTTGATACCATAGAAGCTTACCCAGGCCTCATCCCCATTCTTTCACCATCAAAACTATTGAATAACTGCTGAACCCTCCACCTCGTTCTTCCTCCAGGAGTTACTGGAGAACGTGGAGGACTTCCACGAGCGAGCCCAGGTGGCGCTGTCAGACGAGATGCCCGATTCCTCCAAGCTGCAGGCCCTGCTGGATCTAGGCAGCGGTCTGGATGTGGAGCTGCCGGAGCTGCCCCGACTCAAACAGGAGCTGCAACAGGCCCGCTGGCTGGATGAGGTGAGAGCACAAACGGCTTGTGTGCATTTACTCATAGTTGTTGTAGTTGCAGCCTCGTGTAAAACGTGTTGTCCTCCTATTTAGCTCCTATAAGGCCTCATTTCACCATCAACCTTTTTTAACTGCGAAACTCAGTGTTTTTTATCTTAAAATTCTAATATACCACTGTATATTATATTGTAGGACATAATGCACATTTTCACTTTTAACTTGTCACCATTTTTTATTTGATCTTTTATCAATTTAACTTTATCTCCATATGTTGAATATCTTTAGTTTATTTGATATTTTCCTTCACATTTTATTTCTAATGTTTATATAAAGTATTTAAATTTGTTATTCTAAAATGTAGCACCTGTCACAATCGCCCGGGATAAATCAAATATTCTAATTCTGGTTCTGATTCCCAGGTGCGCATCACCCTGGCAGAGCCTCACCGCGTCACCCTGGAGCTGATGAAGAGGCTGATAGACTCGGGGGTCGGCCTGGCCCCCCACCACGCTGTGGAGAAGGCCATGGCCGAGCTGCAGGAGATCCTCACCGTCTCCGAGAGATGGGAGGACAAGGCCCGCGGCTGCCTTCAGGCCAGGTGAGCGTGCATGTGCAACACATCCGCAAAATACTTCATGGGAATGTTGGCACTTTCTCCTTCGTACTGTTCATCATTTAATAAAACATATTAGAGACAAATATATATATTTTAAATTAAAACATATTTTATATATCTTTTATTAGACATTTTACTCTTACTTCTTATGTTTAAATACATTTTTATTTTTGAAATTGTATCTTTTATGGGACATTTAACTTTTCATGTTCATACAAATAAACACAAACTTCTTGTGTTCAATTCAATATATTTATGCTAAATTTTTATTTATTTATCACCATTTTCTCACCAGTATTCTGATGCTAGTTACAAAAAATAGTTAAAGGTGGGGTAGGTAAGTTTGAGAAACCACATACACTTTTTGTTATATTCCATGGAATGCTCTTAACATCCCGATAGCAATGAATATCTTAAGTGCTTTGACAAAAAATCCATTAAAAAATTTCATCTGTGGAAGAAGTAGTACTGTAAAAAGTACGACCGGCCCGGCTAAAATGATTGGATGGCCTACCTGCCTGTCAGCTTTCCATCTGTGCACAAACTTATCTCGTGCCCTCATTGGTCATGTGCGCGTTCGTGTGTGTTGGAGGAGGGGCTCTGGAAGGAAGTGGCAGATTTTTTTCCGGCTGTGTATTTTCAAATTCTAGCGCACTTGAGCTGGTTTCTCCAAAATTACCTACCTCACCTTTAACTGGTGCTAGTTACAAAAAATAGTTAACTATACATTTAGTCATACTTGATAATCATGGCTGTCTGTCTCTAATAACCCCCCCCCCCCAGGCCTCGACACAGCTTGGTGACCTTGGAGAGCATTGTGCTGGAAGCTAGGAACATCCCAGCGTACCTCCCTAACATATTGGCCCTCCGCGAGGCCCTACAGAAGGCCAAGGAGTGGACTTCTAAAGTGGAAGCCATTCAGGTACAATAACCTGTTCAGTCTAAAGTCACGTGTCCTCTTGAGGGACTGGTATTTGAACTTATAGCTCTTAAAAAGCTCCAATGTCTCTAACAACTCTTCTCTCCCTCTGACAGAGCGGCAGTAGCTTCGCCTACCTGGAGCAGCTGGAGAGCCTGCTGGCCCGGGGTCGCTCCATCCCCGTCCGGCTCGACCCGCTGGGCCAGGTGGAGTCTCAGGTGGCCTCAGCTCGAGCCTGGAGGGAGAGGACGGCGCGCACCTTCCTCAAGAAGAACTCCACGTACACACTGCTCCAGGTGGGCCACCGTGAAACCATGTATTTGAGGCATGTCTCATGTCAAATGTATGAATCTTACATGTTGCTAATCCGGTACGCCTTTCTTTTTCTGACAGGTCCTCAGTCCTCGCATTGACATCGGCATCTACGGCAACAGCAAGAGCAAGAGGAAACGCGTGAAGGAGCTGATGGAGAAGGAGAGAGGAGGCTTCGACCCCGACGCCCTGAGCGACCTGGAGGAGAGCCTGGAGGAGGCGCGAGAGCCTTCCACCGTCGTAGCAGCCTTCAAATCAAAGGAGCATAAAGAGGTGGAGTCCATCCACTCGCTCCGCGCCGCTAACTTAGCCAAAATGGCCATGGCCGACCGCATCGAGGAGGTGAAGTTCTGCCTGTGCCGGAAGACGGCCAGCGGCTTCATGCTGCAGTGCGAGCTCTGTAAGGACTGGTTCCACGGAGCCTGCGTGCCTCTGCCCAAAACGGGAACGCAGAAGAAGACTGGTGTGGGTTGGCAGAGCAACACCAAGGACTCCAAGTTCCTGTGTCCGCTGTGTCAGAGGTCGAGGAGGCCGAGGTTAGAGACCATCCTGTCGCTGCTTGTGTCGCTGCAGAAGCTGCCGGTGCGTCTTCCAGAAGGAGAAGCCCTGCAGTGTTTGACAGAAAGGGCGATGAGCTGGCAGGTATGCATGGAGTTAGAGCTTCTCAGGTTACAACATTCACATGCTTTTATTTTGAACCATAGTCATCCTAACTCTGGTCTGACTGTCCCACCAGGACCGAGCGCGTCAATCTCTGGCCACGGACGAGCTGTCCTCAGCGCTGGCGAAGCTGTCTGTGCTGAGCCAGCGCATGGTGGAGCAAGCTGCCCGAGAGAAAACGGAGAAGATCATCAACGCAGAGCTGCAGAAAGCTGCTGCCAACCCGGATTTGCAGGTACTTTATAGGATTTCACACTGTAATGCTGCATTAGAACAGAAAATACAAGAGTCTAGGAATCCTGTATGGAATGCACCACAAGGGGGCACTAATGGGTAAACATGAAATAGACCACAAGACTATAGAGAGGCGAAGTCCCCCCATGGGACCTTATTTCGGAAAAAGTTTGTATTGAAGTCAATGGAGAGAGAAAACGTATCTTTCAATCCCGTTTGAATTGTGCCACGAATTACACATATGATGTTTGTCAATCTTAAATAATAATTTCCATGTCAAAAAAGTTGACAGTTTGTCGTAAAACTGTTGAAATATAAGACTATGAAAAATACGCAACTAGAAAGACTACAAATCCCAGAATCCCGGTCCCGCATGCTGGCTCTTACGGAACCGCCTAACTCCCCTTGTGTGTATGTACAGCTCTCAACATGCCCAGAGTAGTGATTTTCACCTCTTTTAATACTTTTCGCTTCATTCTGAAAGAAAGAGGTGAAATGTGCCAACGTGACGGCCGTCTTGGTGTGTGGTGCGAGACGGGATATGTAGTTCATTGAGCGGTTTCACACAAAAAAAGTGTTACTTCACAGTTTTACGACACATTTTTATTTTTTGACTTGCAAAATTATCTTTTAAATTGACAAACATCATATGTGTAATTCGTGGCACAATTCAAAGGGGATCGAACGATAATCTTTCTCTCTCCATTGACTTCAATACATACTTTTTCCGAAATAAGGTCCCATGGAGGTCCCCCGGAAAGGGAAGGACTTCGCCTCTCTATTGTCAGTGTTACATTTGAAAAATTAGAATAACCTTTATTTTTAATTACAACTTTGGAATGTGTCGAGCATAAGGATATTTTGTATGGTGTTTAGGATATAAAAATAGGAGGCATGTACGCTTTTTGTTCTACATGTGGCTGGAAAAATCTGATTTATCTTGTATAATTTAAAAACATTACTTTTTTATTTTAAAAGAAATATATATACATTTACATTTTAACACATTTTATAATTGATCCCATGTTCACTACCATTATATTTATATTTTAGTGTACATATTTTTACAGATGTCTTATTTTTACTTGAAATAAAATGTATATATTGTAGTTTAGTCCACAAACCTTTACATACAGATTTCTGATTTCAATAATCTTATAATTTCTGTTATGCTTATTTTGTATTTTAAAATCGGAGCAACTGTAACGTATACTAAGTATCTAATCAAATCAGAGACATTAAATATGTGTCTCTGTCCTTCCTCAGGGCCACATCCAGACTTTTCAGCAGTCAGGCTTCAGTCGAGCCGCTTCACCTCGCCAGTCGGTGGACTACGATGACGAGGAGACGGACTCAGACGAGGACATCAGGGAGACGTACGGTTACGACATGAAGGTATGTACGGCAAGCGATGTTGCTCAAATCACCTATAAGCAAGATATTCTACTTCTAATTCTTCCCTTTGTGGTGTCTGCATCGTTCCAGGACCCCGGCGAGGTGAAGCCCTACCTGTTCTGCGATGAGGAGATTCCCGTGAAATCTGAAGAGGTGGTCAGTCACATGTGGCCGGTCGTCACGCCGTCATTCTGCGCCGAACACGCCTACTCTTCCGCCTCAAAGTCCTGTGTACAAAGTGAGGCCACATTTTAGAGCCTCTCTGTTTCCCTGGATCCCTAAACGCATCATCTCCTGTTGTCTTTGTGCACAAATAACTTAGAGAAAGCTACATTTTGAGCACTTTTATGATAAATATTCACCTCTGAGAGGTTCCATTTTTGTTGATTTGCTCTGAAATGAATGCCTTCATCATCTCACACTCAAAATATTGACGTTTCAGACATGACGCCCAGGAAGCAGCCCAGGAAGACCCCCCTGGTCCCTCGCAGCCTGGAGCCGCCGGTGCTGGAGCTGTCCTCGCAGGCGAAGGCCCAGCTGGAGGAGCTCATGATGCTGGGAGACCTGCTGGAGGTGTCCCTGGATGAGACCCAGCACATCTGGAGGATCCTGCAGGCCACACACCCCCCGTCTGAGGAGAGATTCCTGCAGGTCATGGAGGTAGGCGACGTCACGCATTATGCAACCTGATTGCGCAGCTGGACCCCAGGGAAATGCTGAGTCGTGTTTGGCTTGGGGTTTAAATCTATCGGTTCTGCTTAAAGGTCACCTAGTATGCAAACTGATCTTTTTCATGTCTTTTATACATCAACATGTGTCCCCCTCTGTGTAAAGAGATTCTGAAAGTTTCAGGAAAAAAGATTCTCTCTTTTTGTCCTGATCCATCTGAAAATGAGCTGATCAGATTTTGGCCACTTTATGATGTCATAACGATTTTTTGGCTTGTGTAACCATTAGCCAATCACCAACCAAGGTACCCCCCCCCCACCTTATCACCTGAATCTCCTCCTAGAGCACCATTGTGTTCTTTTTAACCAAATATCTCTCAGAGGGGCGTGGGGAGGGGCTCCTTATTTTCATCTAAAGTAACAGACAGAGAATCAGCACTTTGGAAACAGGGCTGAAACAGAGGGGATTATGGGATGCTGCAATGATCTGTTTGGTGTTTCAAGTCAAACACTTCAGAGACATGTTTTGTATATATCTGAGACCTATAATATATTGATGAAAAACAGTATAATAGGGGACCTTTTAAGGGTTTTTCTGAATAGATGCATATGGCTCAAATGAAAGAAAGTCATGCAACATTTGAAATGAAAACAGTTATCTAATGTCTTCCCTTCCCACAGCCTGACGACTCTCTGATGGATAAGCCTCTGAAGCTCAAGCTGAAAGAGTCGGAGAAGAAGAGGAAGCGGAAGTTGGAGCGGGCCGAGCACCACCACATGCTGATGGCCGCCGCCGCTGCCGCAGGTGGAGGTTCAGTGATGGGCGAGATGCGGCCAGGCAAGAACAAAGAGCTGAAACGGGTGGGTCTGGAACTGGGACTTGGGATTAAACCCAAGAAAAAGAAGCTCAAGCTCAACATGGACAAGAATCGGGAGATGAAGCAGATCGCCAAGCGCTTAGCCAAGGAGGAGAAGGAGAGGAAGAGGAAGGAGAAGTTGGTGGCCAAGGCGGAGGCCATGAGGGACGTGCTGGAGAAGAGGAAGGAGAAGAAGATCCTCGACATTCCCTCCAAGTACGACTGGTCCGGGGCGGAGGACTCCAACGACGAGAACGCTGTGTGCGCCGCCAAGAACTGCCAGAGACCCTGCAAAGATAAGGTGAGGACTCCTTCAGGGACACTTATTTCCCCTCATTCTGGTTCTGAGAAAGCAGCTTTTCTCACAGTCTCAGCACTAAGCATTGGGAGTGTGTTGCAGTCGAAGAGGAAACTGGGCTTATTCATCAGAATTTCGTATGACTTGACTTGACTTGACTTGACCTGAGCAATGACTTGACTTGACTTGCTTGACTCTCACCACAGTGACTTGGGACTTGCTTGATACTTGTAGGTCAAGACTTGAGACTTGCTCATGACTTGCACATGTAGGACTTACTCCCACCTCTGCGAAGAGGTACAAAGGGGGAATCGTAGATGAATGATAAACACAGCGACAGTTTAGTAATTAACAGAGGTCATCGGCCGCAATGTGACTAAGCACTTTCTTTTTAAAGTTCTGTATTTTTGGAATCAATTTTGCCTTGAATATTCATTTAAAGCCATGTATTTACTAGGAATTTCAACTAGTAAATAATAATTATCTCAGGATTATCAATATAGGCACATTTTTTCTACATTATTCAGTATGACAATTTGACGACTCATTTCACATTTAGTCCAAAAATGCTGCAATTTTTTACATTACACGTGACTTGTTAGACGGTTTTATCCAAAGCGACTTACATACATTCAATACTGTGGGCAATCCCCACAGGAACAATTTGGGGTGAAGTGTCTTGTCCAAGGACACAGCAGAATGTTTGACTGCAGCGGGATTCAAATCAGTGGCCCCCGTGATCCGAAGATCAGCGCACTAACCACTGAGCCACAACCTCCCTTACATGTCTGCATAGTCTTGCACTTATTTTAATTTGGGCTATAAATTGCCGAATGCAGTTTTCCAAAGCCTAAGGTGATGTCTCCGAATTGCCTTTAAGTCTAACCAACCGTCTAAAACTCAAAGACACTTGGTTTGCAGTGCTGTGATATAGAGAGAAATGGCAAATCCTTACCCTAAAGTAGCAAAAGGAGCCGATCTTCTTTCTTTCCAACAACTAATCACTCAATTTACACATCTTGTTAGCTCTTATCTCAAGGTTCAAGGTTCTTTATTGTCAAACTAACATAGCTACAGAGTAATTATGTCGTTGAAAATCTTATGTCACAGGCTTCTCCAACAATGCAACATAATAATACAGATAGTAAAAGTAATACAAAAAGAAAAATAGTTCTAAAATAAAGTGAGTATGTGGAATAGTGCAGTACGAGTCTATATACAAGTTATTGGAATGATATATATTAGATAGTAGATATATATTACTAAGTAGCAGATGAATGTTTGGAAATTGTTTCAGCAGTTAATCTAAACATTTTTTGCAATTTGTATCGTCAATTTAGAATTAAGTTAACATACTCATTTCTAGTCATTCACGTTTAGACAACCACCGATTGACATTAGAGAAACTAAGATAAGATAAGATAAGACGGACCTTTATTAATCCCCGTGTGGAAATTCAGTTTTACAAAGCAGCAACAGGGTAAGCGTGAAAAAACAGGACAGCAAAGATTCACACAGATTAATCAAATCAAAAATCAAATCAAGAAAAAAATTATAATGATAATAATAATAAAAGACTATGAAATAGGAGATGAGTAAAAATAAGAGTAAAATAACTGTCAGCATATATACATATTTGGTCATATAAATTATGAAGTACGGAATGAGTGACAAGTGAAAAGTGCAAATGGACATCTGAACATATAGTGACATATCTATCTACATATTTGGTCTACTACTAATATATTAACATGGGTTGTGGAAACAGTGTATATGTATGTCCAGTGATTTTATTTTATTTCTTTTTCATTATTGACCCCTTGTTGTGCAGCCTGATAGCTACAGGCACAAAGGACTGTCCGAGGCGCTTGGTGCGTTGTTGTGGAGGGATGAGTCTGTGGCTCGCTTCACTAGCTCTGCATGGAGTGGGTGGGAGGGGTTCGTCTAGGATGCTGTCGAGCTTCCTCCTCGTCCTCCCCTCTGCCTCCTCCTCGTCCTCCCCTCTGCCTCCTCCTCGTCCTCCCCTCTGCCACCTCCTCCAGATTGTCCAGTTGTACTCCAACTACAGAGCTAGCCTTCCTCACGAGCTTGTTCAGCCTGCCAGTGTCCTTAGTGTTTGTGTTTCCACCCCAGCACACCACGGCAAAGAAACTTGTTATAACACACAAGTGCAGAAGGCTGGGCTTTAACATTGACTTTTCACACATCCCCTTTTAATTAAAAAGCTCACTCTATATTCAAAGGTGTAATAATACTCCCTGATGCAGTGACTTTTCTCCATAAAAGTACTTTTATTTGTACATTCTGCTATATCTTTTCTACCATAATAGTATCCTTTAAGTTGCTCCCACTAGCAGTCTCTTTTAATATGCATTTAATCTGCATTATGTAACCCCACCAGGTGCAGACTGACTAAATAAAACCTGTCATAATACCATATTAAAATGTGAACCTCGTGACCCTTGTAGTTACATCCCCGACTAACAAGGGAGAAAGGCAGAACATTCTGGTTGACGCTTTCATCACGTGACGTTTGCTGTAAACACCTGGGTGTCTGGAGGTGGATGACACTGGTTCCGTTTGTTTGCCGAGTTAATAACAAACACTTTTCCAAATGAACATCATGGAACGTTATTGAATATCAACAGCTGATAACCGCACTGGAACACCTTAAAGAGAGTTACACATCACGTATTAACAGGACACACTGATGCGGTCCTGAGACAGCACTGCACTCCGACACAGTGGCCAGGCTCCGTCCAATCAGAGCGGAGGAACTGGTAGGCTTGCACCTCAGTGGGTGGGGTGGAGATGGTGAAATAAGGAAGGAGGCGCTCCTAACTGGAACTGACAACACCTGATGTTTGGATGATTTACAGTCGTGCGGTATTATTGACATGCAGAGTATTACCTCTGCTGTTTCCTGATATTTAGTCATTTTAAAAGTGCACTTTAGTTCAGTTAGTTTTGTTATTCTACACAACTCACGGTTAGTGGTGTATAACACACAAGATCATCTACAGTGCATCAGTGTTTGGCCAGTTTACTCCAGTACATTAGATCAATCAAATGACTGATTTGCAGCTTTAACGTGTGCTGGTAAAAAATTACCCACACGTTTTCCTGAATTTTGTGCCACATGCTTTTTTTGAATAATTGTCATGTTTCTTTTGAGTGGTCCATGTTAAAATGGGGATGAAATTTTAAAAAAAAAGCATTATTAACCCTTATAGATTACATCCATGGTCATATTTTGCTCCCCACAAAAACAAAAAACAAAATCCTATTTTTTGAATTTTTTTTTATCCCAACAATTTTTTTCCTCCTGTAAAACAATACATGACATGTGATTATGTAAGCTAGTACCAACAAACTTCAACCAAAACATTTGTGATATCTGTCCATCGATGAATCTGCAGCTATAAGGACGTGTGTGTGGAGCAACCAATATTTTAAGCCCGCCCACTTTTAGGCAGTCCAATCAGATGCAATGGATTTGATTTAAATCCCTCTTTTAACTATACCCTTCAAATATTCAGCGTCTCTGGAAAATAAAGTGGTGCAGGAATAAGTCCTAAACCCAGATATGAGTTAGCATTTTAGCTCTTTCAGGTTTCCTCTTCTCAAAGTCAGGGTTTTAAAAAAAAGTTTAAGGATAGAAGCCTGAAATAAGGTCTATGGTTAACTCAAGTAAATACTCCACTGTCTGAATGTCTGAAGCTTCTATGTGTCTTCTAAACGGTTACTAACAAGTGGCTAAATGAGACTACTCCCCGAACATTAGCCACCTTTACCTTCACAGTGGTGACTTGAAGACATTTGACCGTGTAGTTATTTTATAGTCTACGTGTAAGGTTAATAAACATGTTTGCCACAGAGCTTATTTTCTGTAATATTCCAAAATCCAATTAAATGACCCCATTGCCTTTTTTGTAGTTCACTTGTGATGCTAACTTCTGGGTCGGCCTACAAGTATACATCATCACTGCACCACTCTATATGTCACAGTATAGACGCTCAAGACGCTCCTGCTCCTGTCTCACTGGGGCTTTAATGTACTCACATGTGTTCCTGTGTGTGTGTGTGTGTATCCAGGTGGACTGGGTGCAGTGCGACGGCGGCTGCGACGAGTGGTTCCACCAGGTGTGCGTTGGCGTTACGTGCGAAATGGCCGAAAACGAGGACTACGTCTGCATGGACTGCATCGGCAAGGCCGGCGGGGGGGACTTAGGGGTCACGGTGGAGGAGGTGGCGGAGGAGAGCGTCGTAGTGCTGTCCACATCCATGTGCAGTGTGCAAAGCCTGCCATCAGTGGTGGCCTCGTGGTCGCACACACCCACTCTACTACACCCAGCAGCCTCACATCAGCCAGAGCCTCAGCAGGGCAGTTAGCATTTACAGAACATACTAAGACTGAGATTGAATACTGTACCTCACACAATGTACGACATCTTAGGGTGTATGAAAGACTGTAACTGTCCGGATTATATAGCACAAGAAAGAAGATGCATCTTAAAGACGGAGATAAGAAGAGTGTCCCTGTGTGGCTTCAGCTAACACACGAGATGTAGTCGTCCTGCAACAGTTCTAGGTGTAGAAACGCCCACCAGCTACTTCCTGATCCTCAGTGCACCTTCTTACAGTCAAACACTTCTTCCAGCTGTTGTATTCAGTGCAAATAAACAATCGTGTCCCCCCAGTCTTTGTTTTACTGGACATCCTGATCTGCCTCCCCCCCCCCCCCCCCCCCTGGCCTGGCCCCTCAGTAACATCTCAATACGTAGGACTCCAGACTAGCCAACACAAATGGTTGTAATGTAGTGGAATTATTTATAATGTACATACTTTTACGCGATTAAAAAAAAATGGATTGTGGCTTTTTTTCTTCTTTTTTTTCTCACCTTTTAATAAACTATTCCTAGTCAAATGAAAAACAATTGTGATGCTTTTTTAAATGTTGAATTAGTCTGTTTTAGTTTTGCCCTGTTTTTTTATATTTAGGAAAAATCTAAAGAGTGACTTCCTGTTTTTGTCTTAAAGAGAAAATGGAGAGAGGATAGAATTAAACAAAGTATTGCAAATACTGCATTTTGTTTTTTTTAGCTTTTGCCTCCTTGATTCTGCTGAAGCGTTGGAATGATTGGTGGGTCACATTCCTAGGCCTGAAATGTGACTTGTGACCTCTATGTCACCGAGACCTTGATGTAAGTTGTGAGTTAATCTTCACATTTCCTGTGTTGCTCATTAAGCTCAATTAGGGGAGACATGTGTTGGCATGTTGTGGGGCTCCGGTAGGAAAAATTGCATGTTGAATATGTTTTTTCCCTTCATTATAAGCGGTTAAAACATGCATTTTGTGCAAAACAATTAATTTACACATCATATTGATTTTTATCTACCCTTTTTTCAGATACTATTACTTAGATTCTTGCTGTTTCAACATGGTTCCTTCATGTTTCTAGGTGGGGGGGAAAAGCGCCAATTTTCTTAGGATTGACACATGAATATATAAACAGTAAAAAGGAAGGAGGTGAGAAGTCTCTTCTAACTCTAACCAAGTGAAATCCGGTGCGAACTGACCGGAGCTACTTTTGCCTCCGTCAGGTCCCTCACCTCTGTCACTGTGCAGAGTTAGAAGCATGTGATCACGAGGGGCCGCAACACATCAACACAATGAACCGTAATGGGACATAATTGATTGCGTAACATTTTCATGGCCCACTGTTTGTTGTGTAGACCCCCCCTGCCTGAGAGAGGAATGTACGACCGTTGGCTCTCCTAATGAGCACAAAGGCGTTAATAACCATCTCTTTAGAGCATTATATGGTCTGTTTGCTTCTGTGATTTGTTTTCTACTCACGTCTTTCTCCCCAAGATTGGTAGACATACTGCTGTGTGAAATCAGAAACATGTGCTGTTAATTCTTTGTACCCTTCTTCCAGTGGTGGAAAAATCATTCAGATTCTTTGCTTGAGTAAAAATACTATATTTCAAGTGAAAGTACTGCATCCACAATGGTACTTAAGCAGAGTATGATTAGGATAATGTACTTAAAGTATGAGGAGTAAAAGTACTCATGGGAGAGAAAACTCAAACAATATCTAAATATTTTTGAATAAACTTCACATTTAAGAAGCTGGAACTGGAAATATAACACAATTGCTGCCTTTCTGTTAACCCACTCATATTGTGTAATCTATACCAACTAATCGTATTTAATTACATTCAAACATTTCATTTGTAAAGTAGCTATTAAATAAATCGGTAAATTAATTGTAGAGGAGTAAAAAGTACAAAAATAGCTTCCAAAATGTAGTATAGTTGAGGTATAAAGTAGTATAGAATGAAAATACTCTGGTAAAGTACCTAAGATGTGTACTTAAGTACTATTCTTGAGTAAAGGTATTCTTTGCACCACTGGTTTCTTCCATCAATGCATCAAAATGCCCGAGTTGACTTTTAAAATGTTTTAATTTCAGCAGCAAAAAACTTTGACCTCTGGCAGGAAATTGAGAAGAACTATATTTCAGAAAGGCGAGAAATCCCAAATCTAAGCCTTATTATTAAGATACATTTACATTAGTTAATTGGAGTACAGTGGAGGTGGTCGATTGCAGCTGTAATTCACGCAATATCATCTCATTTAATCCAATTGGGCTCCTATTTTGCTCAATGGATTCTTGACAGGAGATGTACTTTGCTCGGAAAGGGGCAGAGGAAAAGGAAAGAAAGAGGCCGGCCTTAGTTTAGCATTACAGACCACCCCCCACCCACCCCTCACTCCAGTCATTTAAATCCTAAAACTTGAGCATTTAGAGACAAACCTCCAGAGACTGCTGCAGAGATACAGAGAAGACCCGGTGACACTGCAATGAAAGGTAAGTTATTTATGTCCTTTTTGCAAATTGATTTTAACTGCACATTTTTTTATTTAAGACCATGCACATTTCCCAGCAGGTCCCTTTGCTTAGGTTTATTCCTATTTTCTTTAATTAATATATAAGGACACATTGCTGATTGCATTGCAGATTACCACAGTTATCATTAAATGTTAAAAAATAAATGTTTTATGGATTAAAACAGACAATTGTTTATGAACACAAAGCTCATAATGTGTCACATTTGTGTGTGTTTTCAGTTAAATATCACATTTGCAAGATTAATATAATACTTTTTTTATCACCATTATGTTTTTCCAGCAACAGACATTACACAAATGTATAGAATACAAAAAAAAACTATAAATACAAAAAAAGTACAATAAAAAAACTGAAAGAATTGAAAATATAAACGGATATATACAAACATTATTAGTAAACCATAAAAGAAAGAGAGCATTTAAAACAACATCTTGAAATTGTCTAAACTTTTGACAGGGATTTACAAAGCTGGTTGACTAGAAGCTACACTATCCAATCATATCTTGCTTACTAATAGACAAGGTTTTAAGTGAAAAGGACTCCACGTGCATGCTTATACAATCCTTCTTATCGATGTTTAGTAAAAACTACATTATTCTAATTTTGCCCACCTTGCAGCTGGAACTGTTTGCTGTCTTTAGTGCCTTGCTTCATGGCATATTGACTGTTGAAAACAACCCAACGTGCCTTTAAAGCTGCGCCATCCTCTTCTCTTTGTCCGGTTTGTAGGAGACGCTGCCAAAGCGGGCATCCCCAATGGCACCATGGCCAAAGTCCAGAAAGCCCCATCGGAGGAAAAGTTGGAGGAGCGGGGCCAGTGGGACAACAAGATCGAGTTTATTCTGTCGGTCGCCGGGTCCATCATCGGCCTGGGCAACATGTGGCGCTTCCCTTACCTCTGCTACAAGAATGGAGGAGGTTAGTGTGAAAGGAGTGGGTGAAAGCAAGTCTGTTTCCTCTGGAACTCTCCTTGACTTCATAAATTATTGTCAGCAATGGCAGGAGTTATGAATTAAATACATACAGTAGATTTGCATGTAAGATTCACTGTGCGGCAACATGCAGTATTTTTCCATGCACTTAATAAGTACATTTATGACAGTTAACATGAACTTGAAACATGTGAGAACACGTACATGCTTTGCATATTTGGGGCCCCCATGGTTCAATCTATGAACTATGTGTTTAAGTCAACCTGTACATGTTTATACAGGTGAATGTGTAAAGATGACTGTTAGACACACATACAAAATATGCTCCACGTATTACAAAGGCAAAGAACACAACATTTCAAAAACAGGAAAGGACACAATGGGTGAAAATGGGTCAATGAATGCATTTATTTTAATTGTAATGTAAATGTGAGTGTTTGAGTATCGTGTGGTCCATTAAGTGTCCTGTTTTACGAGTGCCATGGATCAGGCTTATCTACCAATCAGAGAGTCATTGTTTTCATCCCAGCAGTCAACATGTCCAATTGCCCTGGGTGATGATACTTAACCCCAATTTCGTCAATAGTCCTGTCCACTGGTATGTGATCCTTTTGTGTACAGTAATATATATACAGTCTTTGGTTAGAACATGCACAAGCCAACACACAGCATAATCTCACCTTGAGCTCTGATGAAGGAAGTCACATATATCCAGTTATCAGATTTTGGGCATGCTTGTGTAGGTGTTAAATCGGTCGATCCTCTTTTCTCCCTCCATGGGGCGGGGGGGTC
Source organism: Trematomus bernacchii (assembly GCF_902827165.1). NCBI lineage: Eukaryota > Metazoa > Chordata > Actinopteri > Perciformes > Nototheniidae > Trematomus > Trematomus bernacchii. The sequence goes on from NW_022987608.1 coordinate 5,281,927, forward strand.
AGAAGGTCAGAGACGAGTGAGGTCAGGCAGCTGGTGTTGCTCCTTGCTCTCTGGCAGCTGTCCCTGCGGAGAGGCGGAAATCTGACGACAAATATCCCCGGACACCCAACGGGGCATCAACACAAAATGCTTGAAAGAGAGTGGCAGTGTGTCAGGTCTACTGTAATAAAAGAGCATTTAAGAGGTTTTTATTTTTATTTGTAAGTCCCCCAGTACATCTTGCCAGTTACTGCATATTCTCATTGAGAGTTAGAACTTCAGATACATTCAGGCATGTATTCTTTCATGTAGCAATTCTTGTACGTGAATACTACCATCATCTACACTAGACGTCGATCAAGACATTTCCACAGTGATCCAGTGTTAACAATAGCGAGATTTTAAGTTATAAACAGGAAAATAAACAAGCTTTTTATTGGTTTTATGTAATCAGTAATAGGTAATCATGGAAAGGAAGAGAGCGGTGGAGGCCGAGTCTTTCTCCATGAATCATTATCATGTATCTTGTAACCAGTGGTGGTTCTAGACCAATTTGACTGGGGGGGCCAGGCTGGGGCCAGTTATTTTCTGAGGGGGGCACAATAAATGCAGGACGAAAAAGACGAAGACAGTATGAAGTAATTGCGCATAAGAAAACAATGCAATGCAGTTATTGGTATTTATTTCATTACACATTATTATATGCTTACCTTTAACCTTTGTGTGCTGTTTGGGTCTGTGGTCAGTGTTTACGTAAAGAAATTGTATGCAATTGAATTATTTGAACCTAATTTATTTGGGGGTGGACCTCACATCCTCTAGGGGGGGTCCGGGGGGCATGCTCCCCCGAGAAGATTTTTTTTAAATGTTGAAGTGAAATGCATCAATCATCAGTGCATCAGTCTGAGCACAAAATGAATTGATGGATACAGCTCTCAACACTCAGATGAAAGAGCTGTATACTTTTCAATAATCCAAACATCTTTAGAATATGATCACAACCAATAACAAATCATCAAACTGGTTTATTCTTATCTTATATTACCTAGTTAGCATTATTTCTTTTTATTTATGCATATTTGACTAATCACTCCCCTTTGAAACTGTTTTCTTTTTTTTACTGTCCTATAGTTAGTACACATCGGAATGATTTCTTACTTAATTTTTTACAACTATATTAAATAGATAAAGGTGTGCTCCCTCACAGAGGCTGTGTGCTCCTCCGTGGCGATGACGGCTTGCGTTAAAAAATAAAATAAACATATTTGTAAAGTGGGGGCTATTGAGGGCTTGCGAGCTACCGGTAGCTCGCGATCGACGTGTTGGAGACCCCTGCTCTAATGGGTCCAACTAGAATGACTAATATCGTTAGTTCCGCCTATTCAGGGGGGCCACAGGGGGGTCCAAAGTCAGTGTTAGGGGGGCACTGCCCCCCCCCCTAGAACCGCCCTTGCTTGTAACGTTTCCTTAAGATTTGCATATTTCCAAAGGATACTCCACATGCAGGGGACTTACGGCCCGTCCACACGGCAGCGTGCGTTGCTTCAATGGTGACGCTTCCCATTCACTTGAATGGGGTGACGTCACGCTTTGCAAACTGCATTGTGGTTCCGTCGCATCGCTTTGCCTCCGTTGCTCGCTTCGAAAGTTGAGAAAAGTTCCGTCCACATGGCAGCGTGACCTCGCTCGGCTCTGACCTCAGACCCCCCCGCCCCATGGAGGGAGAAAGAGGGTCAACCGATTTAACACCTACACAAGCATGCCCAAAATCTGATAACTGGATATATGTGACTTCCTTCATCAGAGCTCAAGGTGCAGATGATGCTGTATGTGGCTTGTGCATGTTCTAACCAAAGACTGTATATATATTACAGTACACAAAAGGATCACATACCCGTGGACAGGACTATTGACTAAATTGGGGTTAAGTATCATCACCCAGGGCAATTGGACATGTTGACTGCTGGGATGAAACAATGACTCTCTGATTGGTAGATAAGCCTGATCCATGGCGCTCGTAAAACAGGACAACTTAATGGACCACACGATACTCAAACACTGACCGTGTGGACGTACCGTGCCGGTGGGCGTGTCTGGCGCGTGACCAAACAACCAATCACATTAATCTCCCGCCCCGGACACATAAGCGCGCGGTTTGATCGGCTAGCGCTTCTACTGGCATATGATTTGATTGGCTGCCGCTTCCGTCGAAGCTTGAAAAGTTTTACTTTTCTCAACTTTTGAAGCGAGCAACGGAGGCAAAGCGACGCGACGGAACCACAATGCAGTTCGGCAAAGCCTGACGTCACCCCATTCAAAGTGAATGGGAAGCGTCTCCGTTGAAGCACGCGATGCTTCCCTGTGGACGTACCATTAGCGTGGGACAGTTTGTCCATGTTGTAGCAGAGTGACTCTAACTTTTGGATCTGCTTTCGTATTTGGATCCACATTTGTGCTGCTAAAAGAAGGCTCTGGGTTGTATTAAGATTTTAACTCTGCACACATGTCCTCTGGGTCAATGGTCGCAAAGCTTCTTGAGGCCTTCTGATTTTAAGGATGTTAACTTATCTACACCTTTATTTTAGGATTTAATTCCTGCAAAACAATTTTTCAATTAAAGGTTATCTTCATTAAGTTTTGATATTTACACGAGATATAAACTTAACGAAAAAGGTCTCAGCGGATATAAGGACCCCCAGCTAAACAACCTCAAGCTGCATTATAAAAGCACCACGTAAGAAAACTGAGAAAAAAAGTCAAAAAATAAGAAGCTTATTGAGTTTCAAGGATTGTTGAAGGTTTGGTGGTGATGTTTTGGTCAGGATAATTGTAATAATTAATTGACAAAAAAAAGTGTCTGTTTTTGTAATACTAATTTTAACCACAAGAGGCAACATCACGTTCTAAATGGGATTAAATCATTATTTGTATCCTGTTAAGCTTTCATTTAATTTACTTTAACACAAACAACATACATTGGTGGGTTAGTCAGAAATAGGAAGGCTTTTAGTATTTTTCGTACGAGGTAGTGGATGCCTTTCAGCCTCTTGTGGCCTAAACCAGTATTACAACAATTCTTATGTCACAAACACGTGACCATGAGTTTTTTTTTTCTTTTTTCAATTTAACTACAATAGATAAAAGTCATGGTGTTTGCCTGCCTTATTATCACCCACTGCATGAATGGAAAGGTTACAGCCCCCTCCTGGAAAGGCACAAGAGATAGATGTTACTCCACATACAGTACCAACAATTAGATATGTTAAAGGTGGGGTAGGTACGTTTGAGAAACCGGCTCGAGATACACTTTTTGTTATATTCCATGGAATGCTCTTACATCCCGATAGCAATGAATATCTTAAGTGCTTTGACAAAAAATCCATATAAAATGTCATCTGTGGAAGCCGCAGTACTGTAAAAAGCACGACCAATCATTTTAGCCGGCCCGGCTAAAATAACTGGATGGCCTACCTGCCTGTCAGCCTTCCATCTGTGCACAAACTTATCTCGTGCCCTCATTGGTCATGTGCGCGTTCGTGTGTGTTGGAGGAGGGGCTCTGTAAGGAAGTGGCAGATTTTCTCCGGTTGTGTATTTCAAATTCTAGCGATCTCGAGCCGGTTTCTCAAATTGTACTACTCCACCTTTAATATGGACTACAAAGCATTTTTCCTATATGGCCTCGAAAGCATTCACCAACAGAAAGCATAGCTCTAACCCAGAATCATTTCTTCTCTCTTCACTCAGGTGCATTCCTCATCCCTTACATGATCTTCCTGTTCACCTGTGGCGTTCCCGTCTTTTTCTTGGAAACGGCTCTTGGCCAGTACACCAGCCAGGGAGGCATCACCTGCTGGAGGAAAATCAGCCCGCTGTTTTGAAGGTGGGTAGATGTTTTATAACCTTAGGCAAAGGAGGAAAAACAAGAAATTATGTCAAGAAATCTTACTGATCAGTACATGCATCTCTTTGGTCAGTTCTCAATGAGGTAAGCTATAGGGGGATTTTTTTTTTTAAGCAAAGGACCACGCACACACATTATTCTTTATTTACATTGCATGCTATGTTTTCTTATTGTGCAAACAACCTTAAAGCTTTCCCCTCTGTTAGTTCAAATTCAATCTCATCTCATTTACAAACAAAAACATTATAACATATAAGTAATGAGGTCAAAATCAGGCATTTAAGAAATTGGTCTCCCATTGTAAATGAATCCTACTGTATGGCAAAAGGGGCTCAGATCCTGGCAAAGACGGTCGTGTGAAACCATAACATAATAACCTGATTGCGCAATAAGGCAATAAAGATGGAATTTTGTAGTAAGGAATGAACATTTGCTATATTATTTCTTCCTCAATATCTTCTGATATACAAAGACATCCTAGAACTAGTGTTAATGATTTGTTTTTGGGTGATTCTGGCAGGGTATTGGCTATGGCACTCAGGTGATAGTGGCTCTTTTGAACTTCTACTACATCATTGTTCTGGCCTGGGGATTTTCTACCTGTCTTTCTCTTCTCCTGGGACCTGGCTCTGGTCGTCGTGCAACAACACGTGGAACACAGGTACCCTAAGAACCGCAGAAACCATGAGAAGCTCCACTAATGTTGTCAATACATTCAAGAAAATGTCACTCTTTTCCCGCAGAAAACTGCGTGGAGTTTACGAGAAGGAACACCTCAATCAACCAAGTTATCGACCCTAACGCCACCTCTCCTGTCCTGGAGTTCTGGGAGTGAGTTTAGATTGACCTCTTGGCGATACGCTCCTACTGTGAAATTACAGCCATGCATCATCTCTGTGTTTTCCATCCTCGTCCCTGCAGGAGGAGAGCGCTGAGGATTTCCCCAGGCATTGACCAGATGGGCTCTCTGAACTGGGACCTTGGCCCTGTGTCTTTTCATCGCCTGGGTCATGTGCTACTCTGCATCTGGAAGGGGGTGAAATCCCACGGGAAAGGTCTGTGAACCCCGGTGCCCTTTTTTAATTTAGTTTGACCAGAAGACATTTCTAGGGTACTTGAAGGATGACATCTGATATTCGTTTGCATTGCTGTATGTGTGTGTCTATATAGTGGTCTACTTCACTGCGACCTTCCCCTATATTTGATGCTGATCGTGCTGTTGATCAGAGGGCTCACCCTGCCTGGTGCTTCGATCGGAATCCAGTTCTACCTTTATCCGGACCTGGGACGACTAGCAGACCCACAGGTACCAAGAAAACCACACCATTTTAGTTCTATCACCATTGCACAGAACTACAAATTCCCTTTGAGGGCCTTTGAGAAGATGCCTGTGTGTTGCGATGGCTCAGCAGATGCAGGTTCTCCCATTGTTCTCTTGCTGGGGAGCCCAGTGTCTGCTGGGTCCATCTGCTCTCCATGAAAGAGGCAGGCACTGCAGGGACTCAATGGAAGGTCAGGACATCACTGGGACTGTAAACACAAGCTTTTACTGACTCTGCTCAAGCTAACTCATTCAGAAGAGACCCTGGCTTTACTCAAAACTTTCATCTGTTTTGTTGTTATCTCTGCCTAAGCCACGGGGGATCATTGTCTTCGGTTATATGTGGTTATCTGTCTTTATGTCAACATGATAGCTTTTAATCCATTCGTAGCAAAATACAGTGTGCGTGTCATTTATTTATTTTTATTCAGTGATAGTACCACAATTAAAAAACAAAGCAATATGATGAGTAGAAATAAATAATAAAAGTACAGGCAAAATAATTCTTGACACCAATAAATACACTACATAAAATATATGTTTAAACATAAATCAGCACATTATATCTCAATATAAAATCGAATTTTGCCCTTTTTTAGATGGCCTCATTTTCAATCGGATCATGTGCAGAACAAATCCATGAACTATTTGTTTATGATTTGCTAAAGTAAGGTTCGACACAAGGTTAATAAACCCTTTTTTTGATGTTTTCCTTTTGTGTAATCTCATCCGGTGTTGTCTATTGTAAATAAATCTGAATTATTGCAGGTGGTCCTCTCTATATGTATGGGATCCTAATCAATGATTAAACAAATAACCGACTTATAATGCCAACTACCCCCCATGAATGATTATGAATTTGCACGTGAATTCCATACATCATCCTAAGTACTGTGGCTAAATATGTATACGGGTAGCAACACTTCCGTTTCAGTGTTTTTTTATTTGAAATTGTGTCTTTTGTGTAAGGTGTGGATGGATGCTGGCACCCAGATCTTCTTCTCCTACGCCATCTGTCTGGGGTCGCTGACTGCTCTGGGAAGCTACAACAAATACAACAATAACTGTTACAAGTATGTCAACAATATCTACACATTCTTGATTATATGCTTCCTTTCCACTGTCAGAACATGATTAAATTGTCAAATATGGAATCAAGTCTACATATTCACTCTTGAAATAACCCATATACTTGTTTCATCATTATACATTATCATCAAATGTATGTGTGTGAGTTTAAAGCTTAATAATAATGGAAAACAATGGTAAAATGAATATTCTAGGGTACATTTTAATATCATTCATGTGCTCTTTGTGGCAGGGATTGCCTGATGCTGTGTCTTCTGAACAGTGGCACCAAGTTTTTTGGCGGGCTTTGCGATCTTCTCCATCCTGGGTTTCATGTCCTATGAACAGAACGTTCCCATCTCAGAGGGTGGCAGAATCTGGTGAGGCTTATCCTCGCCTGCATTCAAGGCATTTACAGTAAAAATAATCTGTCTATATATCCTCCTGCTCACATCTTCTCCTGTGTGTAGGTCCTGGGCTGGCCTTCATAGCGTACCCCCGTGCTGTGAGCATGATGCCCTTCTCTCCTGTGTGGGCCGCCCTCTTCTTCATCATGATCGTGTTTCTGGGGCTTGACAGCCAGGTAGGTCATCAAATACAGTCACTGAATACAGTAAATAATAAATAATGGTAAATAATAATCAAAGCATAGTTAAAGTACCAAAAGTAAAAGCATTTGTTACGCGTAATGGCCCTGTTTTAGAATCATACCAAATGACTGTATTGTATTTATTGATGCCTTTATCACACCTGGTAAAGGTTGATCTCATTTTCATTACTTTATATACAGCTGCTGGATATCTTTACCTATAATTATATTTAACTTTTTACCTTAGACTTATGCTATTTACACCCAGGTGTATGTAGCTAACAATGCACCCGGGGAAGCGATAGGTTAATGTGGCGTTTAATTTAATAATGGGTGTATTGATTAGTTTTGGTTTTGAATGTATGTAAGGCACATCTTATCTTCAGCACTGTAGTTATCTGACGTGAACATCAAAACACAAATACTACCTGTGCTATAGTGTGAACGTTTATTAGTTGATTTATATTTTGTATTGGGTAATAATCTGAAACCGTAAAGTATCTAAAGCTTAGTCAAAAGTATAATATTGGCTTCTAAAGTATAATAAAATTAATTTACAGTACAAATACCACAAAATTGTTCTTGAGTACAGTTTGTTAATATCATTATTACATTCCATAATTGCAACCTATAAGTACTTGAACAAAGGGTCTGAATACTTCCTGTACTTCCTGCACCACTGGTGTCACTAACTGGTCTTTAACTGAGATGGCATGGACAAGTCTTTCCGTTATTCCAGCTGAAAAACAGATTTAATAATCTCCCCCCCCCCCCCCCTCTTCTCCTCCCACCTCTGCCTTCCTCCCTTCAGTTTGTTTGTGTCGAGAGCCTCGTGACGGCCGTGGTGGACATGTACCCCGCTGTGTTCAGGCGCAAAAACCGCAGGGAGCTCTTCCTGCTCTGCGTGTCCTTCGTCTCCTTCTTCATGGGCCTCGTCATGATGATGGAGGTATGGGGGTCACACACTGGGACCACACACACACACACACACACACACATAAACAATCTGCATCATAAATATATTTTTAATTATATCTTTAAGATAGGATAAGATATAATTTGTGGATGCCAATTTATGATTTTGTTCCCCTCATAGCAGCATGGCATAATGTTAAAATGAAAAACAGACATAAACATCTCAAAATAGAAAATAAAAAAAGTATATACATATTGAAAAGTGTCAAATATACACTATGAAGGGCAAAGGGCATTCCTAGTTGTTATAGTAAAGGTAGAAATACAATGATTGTTTAGGGGATAATCCAGGACAGGATGCCTTGTTCTGCTTTAAAAAGTGACAGATTACAACCTGACCTCTGCACAGCTGGAAACATGAATGCTCTGCAGAGGTGTCAACAAGTCATCATTTTGTAAGTACGAGCAAGTCAAAGGTTTTGTGCGACACCGTCTCAGGTAAGATTTAAGCATGTCTGAAGTCTCTTCGTTTTGGGCTTCAGCTTCTCAAATGTCACTCACAAACGTACAGTATACATCTCTATCCACAGTACATAGATATATCTTTATACTTTATTATGTACTCCATCCATAGTTTACATCGCCAGAAATGTTCCAGTTTTCCCTGCAATGTAGTAAACTTAATAAGCTTTTGAAGTACAAAAAAACACCTTCAAGCCGAGTTAAAACCACAACATTTTAATTTAAATTGTAAAAAAAACAAATGAATCTGAATTTAATTCCTCAGTAAAAAAAAAACGTCTTCTGTTCTAGCAATTATTTATAACTTGTTTTGTCTTAAAAAATGAATTATGGCATGCAAGTTTTCTTATATAATGGTGACTTTATATCTCTTTTTTTCTGTAGGGAGGCATGTATGTGTTCCAGCTCTTTGATTACTATGCAGCCAGTGGCATGTGCCTTCTCTTCATGGCTATCTTCGAGACCGTCTGCATCGCATGGGTCTATGGTAAGCTGCTCCAACATGCTTTATTTCCTTATTAAAACATTGAGAGAATGGGAACGATTTTATACTTATTGACATATTGTGGAGTTTCAGCTCTGAGTTAAAAGGTGAAACACGGATAGAAATGTCTTTATTTTGTTTTACCAGGTGCAGACCGCTTTTATGATAACATTGAAGACATGATTGGCTACCGACCAGGGACCTTACATCAAGTACTGTTGGCTGTTCCTCACCCCAGCCACATGCATTGTGAGTATCAACAAACAAATGACAGCAAATGAGGCCTCTTCTCTTTTCCTCCACTTTTTTCTAACAAAAAATCTCTGATCTCCACAATGAAGTATATTTGTATATAGATTAAGTATGTATTAATATAATGGAGTAACTAAAGGTTTCTTTATTGCTGCAAGTAAGACAATTTGAGTCATATTCAGCTAAGTGGATATACTTAAAGTGGACCTATTATGCTATATTGGAAAAATATATTGTAGGGCCATACCTATACAAAACATGTCTGTGAAGTTTTTTGCTTAAAATACCAAACAGATCACCCATTGTACATTGTAGCCATGCCTCATACTGCTCATACCCCTCTTTTGCAGCCCTGTTCCAAACAGGCTGATTCTGCTTTAAATTGAACGTCTGCTGCTAGCCACGCCCCTTTGTAGCGTCACACAGCTTTCCCCTGCTAGAGAGATTTCTACCCCGGGAGATCTCAGCTAAACCGTACGCTGCGGTGATTAAATGCCATGTTATGCTCCTAACCACTTCAAGCTTTATTTCTGAAACAGTATGGAGCTCAAACCTTTCTCTCTCGCAGGGTTTACCACAAGGACATTACGTTCACATATTCTCTCCAGTAGCCTACAGCGTTAGCTCCATGGTTAGCTCTGAGTGTTAGCATGCTTGCTAATGTAAACACACAGCATATTACTCCCAAAACACACTGCGCATTGTTTCTGATACAGCACATAGCTTGACATGTTCTTTCTTAAGTGTTTACCGCTAGAACAGTGCCATGTATTATATATATATATATATAACAACTTTACTCTAAGCCTCCAGCAGACATCCTGCTGAATACACAGACACACAGCTGCGACTGTATACGGGGGCGATAGGTTGGGACGTGTCACGTGTGCCGGAGACGATAGGTTGGCACGTGTCACGTCGGCCGGATGTCGCCAATGACGTAATAGGAGCGAAATTTCTGGATCTGCTTGTTAGCACCCCCCCTTTTTTTTCTTTTTGAGATGTGGGTACGGAGGAAAAGAGAGAGGGTTTTGTTTTCTGACACTTTGTGAGTTCCCTGACACACCGGGGACACATATTTATGTGTAAAAGACATCAAAAAGTGCATTTTGCATAATAGGTCCCCTTTAAGTGATATTGAACCTTTAATTATTATGATTATTACATTTGTTAATGGTTTTTTTTACGGTGTCTTAGCTGTTTTTAGCTAGAAATTGCTATTTTATTTATTTTTTATTTGTAATTATTTTTGTTGTGATGGTTTCTTATCTGTTTTAGCTATTTTTTTTAAATTACATTTATTTGATCATTTATTTAAAAAAAAATGTCCTCCTGATTGTACGTTTTTTTATTTGTTTTCCTTCACAGTTTGTGCATATATATATATTTGTAAAAATATATCAGAGATGAGCAAGGTCTATGATGAAAAAATGATGTTTCTCTTTTGCACCAATAGTAATGCTGGTCTGTTTGTCTCTTCAGGGTACCTTTGCCTTCTCTCTCATTAAATACACCCCTCTGAAGTACAACAACGTGTATGTGTACCCGTGGTGGGGCTATGCCATCGGCTGGCTGCTCGCTCTCGCCTCCATGGTCTGCATCCCGCTCTGGATGGTGTACAAGATCTGCACCACCAAAGGGACATTCAGAGAGGTATGTTTGGATAGAGATAGTAATGTAGGAGCTTTCATCTGATTTACATTACATTTGAACTTAGAGTCTCTACTGTGACATGTTTACATGCTTTATTGTTCAAAAAGCTCTTTATTTTTCTCATACTGCCTGTACCTCTTTTCACCCTCTGTTTGAAACCAGAGCCCAGTCTGCTCTGATTGGTTAGCTGACCAGCTCTGTTGTGATTGGTCACAGGTTAGAGATGTCCCGCCCCATCACGTACAATGTGTTGGAGCGCTACCCAATAGAGGCACAAGTGTTGCATAATGATGTCACTATGTTATAGAAGGGAAGGAAAGGGAAAACCCCAAAAAGCACAATAGGGCCCCTTTAAGAGAGATTTCGAATGCAGGACTCTTACTTTGAACAAGGTATTTTTACAATTTAGTATTGCAAATTTTACTCAAGTAAAATATCTAAGGTCTTTTTCCATCTTTGGACTAATAATAATAATAACTGTCCCAAATCTCTACAAAACTGGACTTGACTTAAACCCATTTCTGATGTTATAAGTGAAAAAAGGTCAAGACTGGAGCCTGTTTACAATGTTTTATCTCTCTGCAGCGCATCAAGTTGCTCATCACACCATCTGACGACTTACCCAAAACCAAGAGGGAGCAGGAGAAGTTACTGGTCATCTTTGCCCCCGAGGGAGAATCCACAACAACCCGAAATGGCTACTTCCCGGTCTCAGAGATGGACTCCAACTTATGAGCCCCCCCACAGTGATGATGTGTGTCAGACCTCATGTACTTTAATGCAAAACAGATATGGAGGACTCAGGACATTATAGGTCTACAGTGTGTCAGGGATGGCAGTTAAGGTACAAAATACAAATCATTGGATCACTTAGACATTTAAGATTGGACAAGGGCATTTTTTCAGGGACAAAATATATTTACTCTACATTAATAAATTACCATACATTGTTCCGCTCTGCTATCCACAGCTAAATAAATAAACTGATTCAAGGGCAGCCTTATTGAAACTGTAACACTGTTATTATAAAGGCATTTGAATCAATAAGAGGCGGTAAATCAACACAACGACACACAGGTTCAACGAACAGTTTAAAATGTTTTTTGACATCTGTAATGAAACAGGTTAAGCATGTATTGCCTGTTACCTTTTGATGTCCTTGTGTATCTGACATAACTTCATGGCTACTTTGCCATATTTGTATCATATGTTGTATTATCATATAAAATGAAGTGTTGGGTTTCACATGAAGAGACTGTGTAATGAAAGGATTTAATGTTAGTGAAAATTACGGCTGCATATCTGTAGGACTAACATGACATATACAAAGTAGTTTCATATTTTGTACTGTAACATAATATGACTGTACAAAGAAATGTGAATCTTGTAAGGATGTTTTTAAATAAACATGCAAAATTATTGTCTGTAATCATTTTATGGATGTCTGAGTAAAACATTAAATGTAGTCAGGGAAGGTCCCATGAAAAGAGGTATTAAATGATGAAGTATATTCATAATTTTTGGGAATAAAAGTCTGGATATCTGAGCCTCTGCTGCTTACATTTCTACCATTGTTTTTTAAATGTATCTTTCCCTCAACAAACAAATTATCATTAAATATTATGTTATTTGGAAAACATAAAACAAATCCACAGGTGCAATTAATACTAGATAACATAAACATAGAACAAGTATATGAATATAAGTTCCTTGGTGTGGTTATAGACCACAAAATCAGCTGGAAACCTCATATCACTCATGTAAAAGCAAAACTGGCTAAGACTATCGCAATATTGGGAAAAGCCAGACACATTCTGGACTACAACTCATTGTATACTCTATATAACACACTGATATTGCCATATCTGATTTACTGTGTGGCGATTTGGGGAAACACGTACAAAACCAACCTACAGCCGTTATGCACATTACAAAATAATAATGTTGGATATCTTGAACACACTGATGTATTATTTTTGAAGTCACACATATTGAAGTTCACTGATCTGGTTCAATTTAAAACGGCACAAATCATGTACAGAGCAAGACATAATCTACTTCCTAGGAAATTAAAAACACTGTTCATAGACAGAGAGGGTGGGTATAATTTGAGAGGAAATCTACATTTGAAACAACTCAAGGTCAGAACAACTGAGAAGTATGAGTATAACAATCTGTGGGGTGATTTTATGGAGCAGGAGTTAAAACAAAGCACAAGCATAATTCAGTTTAAAAGGATGTACAGAAACACTTTTTGGGAAAACTATGAGAATGAAGAGAGGTGATTGAAGATGAGAAATTATTGTATATGTATGTATAAATGTAAATGTAAGTAGGAATAACTTGCATAATGATTTAAAGGACAATCATTGATCAAGTAAGGGGTGGGAATTAATAAGCATTTGCTTCCTCCTGCTCCCTTTCGGACACATATGATTTATTATTATTATTAATATGAAGACTTTTTTTTCGATGAATATATAAATATTATCATGAATGTGGATAAATACGGTATTCTGCTTTTCACATTTGTTATTTTTTATTTGTTATTTTTTTTTATCTGTTCGAAATAAAGATTGAAATGAAATGAACTTTATGAAAGTGCAGTAGTAAATGGCTGGAGTCTCTTTAACGTACTGATAATGACATTGTGTGTCCATAATGATGTGTTCTCAACACATTCATTAGTGGTAGTGATGGAGCACAGCAGGTGTTGACCTTGCTTAGTTAGCATAATGTGCCTACGTATTATTCTGTCTTTCCCGTAGGAAACAAAATGCAGAAAATATGCATTTGACTGATTCACATAGGAAAAGATATAACATGTCTGATCAGGAATAGCATGTTAGATAATTGAACAGTTTAAAAAGAAACAAAAAGAAACCCTTATTCAGAGAATTTATGTATTTTAATGAGATAAGACTGTCTTATCCCAAAACAGAAAATAAAACAGAACTAAAAATTAAAATATGCACAAGTTGACCGTGAAAGATACAAATCTGTACCGTCTGACAAATAAACACTATGAAGGGCCAAATCACAGCTAACACAATTTAAAAGTAGGATATTATTTACATTAAGTGCACAAGGAAATAGATAGATCATAGACAGATATACTTTATTGATCCTAAATTGGGAAATTATTTTGTTACAGCAGCAGTGTGTTCAGGCATTACAATATTTAAAAGTCGGAATAAAGTATAAACATAATAAAATAAATACAATTACAAAAATAAACAGCAAATATAAACATATCCACAGTTGTGACTAATATCACAAATATACACATTTTAACATTTCTAGATTAATTAAAATGTTATATGACTATGTATATATATCTGCAGCAACAGAAATATAGATTGATATACTACAGGAAAAGAGACATGCTGTATACAAAGGATAATGTATAAATTAGCCTAAATATCAAATGATAAAATACCACAGGCTGGATAAAGATGTTTTGTGTGTGTAGTTTGTTTTTTGGAGGCGTAGAGCTTCTTAGACATCAAGAATCCGCAATGATGGAGCAGTTTTGAAGCATTTTTCTAGAATAATGTAACCACTGGGTGTCATGCTTCTGCTGTACTCTCAGCCGGCAGATGATTGGCTGAGACGGCCGCGTCACTCACAACGTGCCTCGGTGACGCCCCGCTCTTTCCCACAATGCAGTGGGTGATGTCTGAGGAAAGATGGCGGAAGGAGGAGCGGCTGATCTGGATACCCAGAGAGGAGAGGTCGCGGCACTGTTGAAAACACAGCTAAAAAAGGGAGACACTTGGTAAGACTTGAGCTGGAACCTTTTCAAGGATACCGCGTTGTCTTCGGCTGGCTCTGCCGAGGCTGACAACGTCAAAAAGGATAAAAAACGGGCCGTGTTGACAGTTAGCTTCAAACTAGCTAACGGGTTCCTTTCATTTTCATGTGTGTCAGCTAGCTTCAGCTAACACTAGCTAATAGACTGTCAATGGAGAACGATGGATATCTTTACACTTGAACTTATTCATTTTGGTGGTTATATTCGCTACTTTCTAATGTCAATGTCGCTATTCACACGGGGACACCAGCTCAATGTGGCTGCATTTCATTTAAGTGATTTAGTTAGCAGGCTAATGGCTAATTGGCTAGCCGACCGAAGCACTAAGTGGTTCGTCAGCCACCGGGTTCATCCGACGACTTCAGTAGCAGGGCGGAGTCGGAAAAGAAGCACCTGTCAAAATCACAGAGCCAGCTGGCGAGACATGCAGCACGCTGAAGTCACTAAGTTACTGTTACACCTATCAATCTGTGCTAAGTTAGCCTCTCACAGTCAGATTTGCTGCTGAGAGCACTGACAGCAAGGAAGCCTTTACCTGCTGAAGCTTATCTATTATCATCATTGTAGATAAGATACTCAAAGCCCTAGTTTAGCTTCTTTTGTGACCATTACATAAACTATACTGAATAGAGTGTCCCATCTTGCTTCATCAGAATTGAAATGATAATATCGCTTTCCTTCTCTTCAGGTACCTGGTGGACAGTCACTGGTTCAAACAGTGGAAGAAATATGTCGGATTTGACAGTTGGGACAAATACCAGATGGGTGACCAGAATGTCTACCCAGGACCAGTTGATAACTCCGGTCTTCTTAGAGGTAAGATATAATGCTTTACCTTCCTAGACTTTCATTTTCAATAAGGGATATATTGTAAACACTGTGTGGCACACTATAGAGCCCTAGTCAGTATAGCTTTATTATTCTGGAAGTAGTAACAAAGAATTCAGAGGAAAAGGGGAAACAACACCATTGTTATCAGACTCTATAGAGGAGCCTTTTTTCAGGAAAGCTCTCCAGCGTACCTTTGTGTGTTTTGTGTCGTGGGAGACAGTCAGTGCAGGGTCACTGTTGTGAGTGAATGAGTGGAATCTCCTTTCTCTGTCTGCCTGCTTGTTTCTCAACTTTTCTCCCATCTCCTCCTTACCTCTAGATGCGGATGTGCTGGCCATCAAGGAGCACCTCATCGACGAGCTCGACTACATCCTGGTCCCCACAGAGGGCTGGAATAAGCTTGTCAGCTGGTATGGACTGACAGATAATCAGGAGCCAATTGCACGCAAGGTAAGGCTTTGGTATTTATGAATGGATTTTGTGGTTAAGTAATGTTCTTCTCACTGTGTTTAGAATGCATCCAAATGGGCAATATAGCACTAGCTATGGTGGATTTTTGTGTTGTGGTTTAACGGTGGTGTTTCGTAGTATTGCCTGTGTTGGGTTGAAGTAGAAAAACATGAATTATTATGGCCATTTGAGATCAAGATATGAAGAGTCTAGCATAATTGTAATGGCTTGTATTGACATGGCTCTCCTGCTGCTCATTATTCATTTTCAACAAAAAGAATGTCCAAAGACAGTCTGGAACATTTCTTTGGGAATACTTTACCGTAGGCTTTTGTGTAACCATAAGAACTGCTCTAGTAGTTATTTATTGGTAATAAGAATATGCTAAATTAATGGACATTAACCCTTAATGAAAATGAAGAAACAAGGATGTTGTTTTCATATATTTTCTTTCTTTCTGTCATGAACTATTTATTTAAGTACTTTCCATTTTGTAGATTGAAACACACGCTGAATGGCTCCATGAGTGGTCACAGTTTATTAGTACTCCATGATGGCAGCTACAACTTGACAGCACCTACGGTATTAATTCCCCGCTTCAAATCTCACTAGTCATCATGGCATCATGGCTGCTAGAAGAGGTTCCTCTCCCCCCTTCATCTCTACCGTTCTCTCTCTCTCGTTCTTTCTCCCCCCCTTACATTGACCCTCCCATTTTGCCATGTATGTCTTGGGACGTATCGGGTGGCTGCCGGGTTTCTATTTTCAGGCAACAAGCTGGATGACAGAAAAGCTACATGGAGCGATCCGCGAGACACAACATGCAGGAGGTTCATTATCAGTTTTCCTCTTCTTTTACCCTCTTTGTCTCTTTTTCGGCGGGTGTCATCCTGAGAGGCGCGGAAACACAAGCGTTTAAAGAGGATTTTTAGGAGGATTGTAGTCACAGGTTCTGCGCGTTTCCTTCCGTTGTCGTACTCCGGTGTGATATGCCAACACCGGCGAAGTGTTCCTGCGTGTCCTTGTTTTTTGAAGTGGAGGAATGCTGGTTGAGGTCACTCTGAGAGGAGCAGCATGAGAGCTTCTGAGAGGAGGCAATACCACACTGGGAGTAATGGAGTGGGTGGGGAGAATGGGTTTTGGCTCAGCTCTGATTTGTGAGAAATTCTGCCATGACTTGGGCTTTTGCGTCGGGTTTACTAACACATGGGTGTTTCGCTAAGGGGTAGGATGGGCCCACTGGGGGGATCTTGGCATGGGAGGGGGGGGGGGGAGAATATGAGCTGCGTGTGTGCATGACTATTGCGGTTCTCATTTGTGAAGTGGTGTGTGTCTGTGTGTGTGTTTGTGTGTGTGTGTGTGTTGAAGGGGGGTCATAAATAGGCTGGGACCCCTCAGCTGTTTCCACGAGGTGCTGCTAATTTAAGCTCTCTGACTCTGTTCCGATCAGATGAGTGGCAGCAAGACCACCAAAGTGTGCTTTGTGAATCGTGAGAAACAGAAACTAGTACAACTTCAGATTTACCTGACACTTTAAATTGTTTATGTCAGCATTTAAATGATTTCAAAGCAGTGTATGTACATGGGATGGGAAGCATACTAATTCATGTTGAAAGAATAACCAGCAAATGGCTGGTCAGCCATATTTAGTTGACTCATGTTGGTGTGAAATAGTTTTGTATCATAATAGGCATATAAAACACGATGCGGCTGTTTAGCCATCTGATAGAGGGACAGCAGTGATTTATCTTGTGTTTCTGCTTGACATTATGTCTAAGATGACTTTTAATGTGATTCATATATGACACGCAGTTAAGATTAAAACAGAAGCTGGAAAATGTTTGGAATAATCCTGAGGATTCCTGGTATATGATGTTTTTTTTTTTAATAGAAAAATGTTTTCCTTGTAAGAATGTAATGTGTAGTATTGGAGATTCGGTTCTGATGTATACAACTTATTTGACTCATCATGCTTTGATCATCATCTAAGATTGTGTGGATGGTTAATCATTTCACTGTGCTCCTTCTCCAGGTGGTGGAACAGGGTATGTTTGTGAAGCACTGCAAGGTGGAGGTGTACCTGACGGAGTTGAAGCTGTGTGAAGACGGCAACATGGACAATGTGATCACCAGACGCTTCAGTAAAGCCGACACAATAGGTAGGCCTAAGTCAATCGGGAGCAACTGTCTATGTCATTCTTCAGTGTCCTCCATGAGTTCATTACATTACATGTTATTAGGCTGAGGCTTTTATCCAAATTGACTTGCATACACTTCAATACATTCCTACGGGAGCAATTTGGGGCTGGGTATCTTGCTCAAGGACATTTGGACATGTTGACTGCAGGGATCAAACCACTGACCCTCTGATTGGTAGATCGCACTTCCAAGATGACTTCCTTTAAGTCAGAGTTCATATACCCTTTCTTCCTACCAAATTATCCCCTTTATGCTGGTTTATGAAACATAGAAAAATACTCAAAATAGGCAAATTTCACTAGCCATTAGACGAGTATGTCTTTTGTTTTTTTCCCGGGTTTTTTAACATTCAACATCAATGGCTTACGTCCCCTGTCGGCACCTGAAGCAGACATTTTTTTTATGCCTCTAGTTATGCTAAACTTTTCATTTTATCCATTATATATTCACTTCATCGTGTGTTGAAAAGCATTGTGTCTAAAAAAAGAGTGAACACCCGTGTCCACTCGGGTGTCATGTTTGCATCACTGTTGATCGGAGTTGTAGAAATTAAATATCTGTGAATCGTACGGAGTCAATTGTTTCAAGGTTTAAATGTAGATTTGAAGCTTTCCCACAGTCCCTGAAGACAAAAGCCTTATGTGGTGTTTGTAGCTTTTTGTCCAGCGGTAAAGACTCTTTATTTTAAACTTGTAATTCAACTGCTTGCATTTCATCTTTTGTCTGATTTGGGCAACCATTAAAACATGAATCAACAATTTTCATGATTTAACAACACATCATCATGTCTATGGAGTAAAGTGGATTTGTAGACAATACTTGAATAATTGTGTAATGTCTGAACAAATGTGGTCTGTTGATGAAAAAAAGAACTTACACACCATTACTTGTTGTTTTACTCTTCACCACTAATAACCATCACTAATTAAATTTATTTTTAATTTATTTTGTATTTGTATTATTACTCTTTTCCTGCAGACATGATCGAGAAGGAGATGAGGAAGCTGTTCAGCATCACTGATGAGAAGGAGACCAGGATGTGGAACCGCTACATGAGCAACACCTTTGAGCCTCTCAACAAACCCGACAGCACCATTCAAGACGCCGGACTGTACCAAGGACAGGTACGGACTTCTGGTTGTTTGATCAGAAACTGTCGCAGGGAACAGTTTAAAGCTTTCTTTTCAAGACATAAAGAAAAAAGACATGGTGGACAAAATGTCCTCAAAGCAGGTCAAATATGGCTCACTATGTAGACAGTTATTTTTCCTTAAAGGTGGGGTAGGTAATTCACTTCAGAAACACGTTTTGTTATATTCCATGGAATGCTCTTAACATCCCGATAGCAATGAATATATTAAATGCTTTGACAATAAATACATAAAAAAATGTCCTCTGTGGAAGCCGTGGCGCTGTAAAAAGCACGACCAATCTTCTGAGCCGGCCCGGCTAAAATAACTGGATGGCCTACCTGCCTGTCAGCCTTTCAATCTGTGCACAAACTTATCTTGTGCCCTCATTGGTCATGTGCGCGTTCGTGTGTGTTGGAGGAGGGGCTCTGTAAGGAAGTCTGAAGGAAGGGGCAGATTTCTTTCGGCTGCGTACTTTCAAATTCTAGCGCACTGACTCGAGCTGGTTTCTCCATTCTTACCTACCCTACCTTTAACTAAGTGGATGTAAAGCGCTTTGAGCATTTGGAAAAGTGCTCTAATAAATGTAATGAATTATTATTATTAAGTGAAATATGCTCTAGTTACAATCTCCCTTTTGCGGAACGCTTTTCCCTTATTTGTACCCTTCAAAATCACAGGAAAGTGGAGCTTCAGGAAAACCATTATTTCTCTGATTTATTTAAATCTGTATCCAACAGGTTGTCATGACCTGCAGAGGGCAGTCTAACTAATCTCCATGCAAAGTTCTTCAATAACTTTTCTCAATTCTCTATACGCTATATGCCAGACTCAAACTATGACAAGTGTCTTTGAAGTGTGAGTCTCTTTAGGTGGTGCTTTTGTCTTGTTTTGTATAATCACTGCTTCGATTATCCACCCAGTTTCTCTCATGGGTGAACACCTAACCTAAGCAAGTATTTTAGGTACTTAAAAGTCTGAATATGGGAGTTGTTAATGCAATGAATGCAATACAATGAAAATCTATGGTGACAGAGAACAGCAAAGCTGACACCTAGCAAAGTATTTTCAATGGAAGCTGAAGCTATTGTCCGTTTATGAGATGTTTACAACTTCAAATCCCACAACCTCTCTTTGTAAGCTGCTTCAATTCTGCACGCGTGTCCTGGCATCCACCTGGCAGTCTACTACAGCACACACACTCTCTATATAGGCTGATATTAATTCACACACACGGCCACAAAGGGCTGTCCCACTCCAGAGATCCATCTTACTCCCTGTCTCACCCCATTAGCAACAGCAGTAACAGGTTGTTGGTTTCACTCAGAGATTTTAAGAAGTCAATGGCAGATCTTCACAATGTTTTGAAAGGCAAAAACACATCTGTCCTTTTTGTTTGTATTTAATACAATTAAATGTGTACTGCATTTAGATATCAGGTCATCATGTCTTTTAATTAACTTAGTCTATTCAGAGTATACTTAGATTTAAAATTTAGGAAATGGTAATAAGTGTATTTTTCTAGTTTTTAAGCCTGGATTACAGTAACCAGACGTAATTTTCTGATCTTCCCAGACTGTTCTAACTCTATGGTTGTTTGTTTTACCCACCTAATCCTGATATCCACATCACTGATGATTATTTATCCAAAATCTCATTGTGTAAATATTTTGTGATGCACAAACCATGCAATAGTCACAATATCAGAATCAAAGCATCTGAATACTTAATTTATAATGGGGGAACAAATTGCATTTCGCGACAGCTGTCCTTTTAAAAGATAAATACAAATAAATAAATAAAATATTTAAAGAAACATAACATTTTTAAGTAAAATCTAAAATGAATAAATAAACATAAAAAGTAAATATATATAAAATTCCGATAAACATAACAAATAAAAAGTTAAAACATGCTTCAATACAGAACAGGTGTTTTACAATTGTTAGATATCGAGGTAATTGATGAGAATCTTTGTGATATTTCACTTTCTCCATATCGCCCTGCCCCAACCATTCCTCCAACTCAAAATAAATCCAACTATTTAGCTTTCATTCCTCTGATCGCACACAACCACTTCTGTTCACTGTACAGCAGTAAAGGAAGCAAATACTTGAAGTACATTTGACTTAAAAGTTTGGAAGCAGATGGAGCCCTACTTTCTCTTTTCTGTCTCCCACAGGTTCTCGTAATAGAGCAGAAGGCTGAGGACGGCTCTTGGCCCCGAGGCTCCAAGGCACCCAAGTGAGTGAACGCCACCTCACCCGCCGTGACTAAAAGACAATGTAGCCACCGAAATAAAAACGCTATTTCCACACTGTCACCAATGCTGATTCGCCTTCGGGGAGCTTTCTGAAAACACCTTTTTAAATGTACTCCTCATCCTTAATTGCAAAATGTAATCATGTACATTTTAAAATCTAGTTTCCCTGCTATGCCACTAGAGCACCTCATCATCTTCAAAGATGTCCTCTCTATGACTTTCAGTCTTTTGCTTGACCTTGAGTTGCTCACATATCCCCTCCCACTCGTTTCTGAATCATCTCAGCTTTTATTTTGTGGACACTTTTTGTTGGGCACACCTTTCTGGAACGGCTTCTTATTTTTCCACTACTCTAACTCATGATCTATTCTTTATCTTTTGAAGGTCATCTGGTGCTTCCAATCTCTGTGCTTTGCCAAAGATCTCGCCTTCATCTCTCACAAACAATCATAACAGCAGCTTCAACAGCAGGAAGTAAGGCTTAGTTGTGGGTGAATTAGCTGAGGGGGGGGAGGCGGGGTTTGGATGCCAACAGCCAGAGATAGAGTGTGTAGTATTACTCAGCAAAAAACCTTCACATTAACTGGCATTCTTTATTGTAATTCCTGCAGAAATTCCTTTCAAAAGAGGGAACTTCCTTTCAATTTGCACTCATTCCTAATTCACTTCGCTAACAGAAACCAGTATGAAGTTTGAAGAACTTCCTCATACAGGTCTATCTCTGCCTTTGGTTGGTCTAAATGCTGTCTTGTGATGAAGCAGGTTCAGCTTTAAAAGCATCAATCAGGGAGGGGATTGCTGGGGGGGGGGGGGGGGGCTTACGAAAGATTGATCTTCTTTGAATTTTCTCCAGCGACAGCAGTGCTCTCTATAAGTGGCCGGCCGGTGCCTCTGGGTGCCTTCCTCAGCATTTCATTATGCTAGTTGATAGTTTGCATCTGATATTCTACCTCACTGATTGATAGCTCTGGCTCGGGCTGCATGGTTATGGCTAATGGGATAATTATTTTACCCATTACTGAGTGCTAATAGGTCTTGCTTACACCCTTCTGTCTAATACAACACCTAGTTGTAAATAATATTCAAAGAATGAACAATTAGGTTATTTTTTTGGTGCACAACGACAAGCCTGAGAACCGCTTGGTTTGTTATCTAATTAAACTTCAAGCAATATCCAGACAACAGTATGTACTTTAATGAACTGATTATTTTTCATATTCCAATTTAGAATGATTTTCTTTAATCTGATCCATGATTATTGCTAAACCTGTGAGTTTTCTTGGAAAAAGAAATGCAGGACCCTTTTGAAATATGCCTGATGTGGTTACACACAACCCTCCTCCATAGTGCTTTTTTAGCCAATCAAAAATGCGCAAAGGAATATTCCTGGTATCAAAAAAAGGTTAAACGAAAGGCCTATTTCTACTGTTAACCTCACAACCAATGAAAGATACAATAAAAGTTGGCATAATAATTATTCGAAGTTGCAAACATCCTGATTTGTGCATCTTTGTTGGTGTTTGATAAGCCTTTAAACTCATAGATATGTCACTCAAACTGGATGAAATCAGTCCTGGATCCTGGGTAAGGAAATTCAAATTATAGGTTTGCGTTACTGTCCTTCACAATGTTAACACGAGAGACAGGTAAAGCAAGTCAAACCAGAGAAGCATCTAAAAAATCATTCGGATAGATCTCCTGCTGTGCTTCAAAATGAATCACAGCTAATTTCTTTCCTCTGTTCAGTTTCCTGTAAATGTCAGTAGCCTACATTAAGGTTTGTTGCTAAATCATGGGGACCTCGGGGCTCCGTCAGCCCTTATAGAGAGCACTGCTCGACTGTGGGTGGAGCTCTCCCCTCTGCTGTCTAGTACACCCCTTCCACCTTTTATGTGTGTGATTTACTGCATGCTGTTGGAGAGTGCCTCTGCGTGTGGAGAAAGACACTCTGCTGCGTTGTATTTTCCCTTTGATACCGTTGGAATGCAGAAATAATAGCCACAAGCTCAGCCACCCTGAAAAATCAATATTGATAAAGAAGGAGAGCTGGCCGAGCTTCTTCTTCCTGATATCTTGGTGTACGGTTACACGCGATCATCCCACAGCTCTGCTTTATGCTGTTTGATAGCAGTGGCATCTTCTCCGGGGTGACTTGGGGAAATTGGATCTTTACTCCCAGCAGCTCTCCTCCTTGTCCCTGATTCACTGTAGTGCCAGAGCTGTCGTTTCCTCTGAATTATGCATGGGGGCTTTTTTTTCCCCTTCATATGAAGTGTTCCCGCATTACATAACACTTGTCTTTTGCTGTTTTTGGCCTGGTAGCAATACAGTAAGTTTTACGAGGCTGTGTCACCTAATTCTGCCCGTCCCCCTCCTCGAGTCTCTTTACCTCCCCTCTCCCCCCCCCGAGCTCATTGCGATGCACACATTCTGCAGTGTAAGTGACCTTCAGAATACATTTCATCTGCCCCCCTTCACACCCCTCTGATGAAACCCTTTTTTCTTCAGTTAGATCGTAGTTTATTGATGTAGCCCCTGCCCCCTTTAAAAAAAAAAAAAAATCCAGACAGCCGTGGCATATTAAAAAGATAAAAGAGGGACTGTCAAAGTGTGTGTTTGAAGGGGCAGCTAACAATGTCACGGAGAGGAGAACAAGTGTGTGTCGCTCGGAGCGCAGTGTAATGTGTGAACGAGGGGGCTGAATGAGCATGTGTTAATGTGTGTGTGTATGTTAAAGAGGGAGAGAGATACTAACAGGCCCGTGCATACTGCAGCCTCAGCTGGATGCAGTGGATCAGCTGCTCCCTCCATCCCCATCTCATTTAGCTTCTGTTCCCCCCCCCCCCCCCCCCCCACTGTCCGCCCCACCCCCCTATTCTCTCTGCCTCTCCCTCCCTCTCTCTGTGCACCTCTAGCTTTCGATAGCGGTAGTCTTGAGCATCCTTTGCTGCTGCTGCTGCTGCTGCTGCTGCTGATGCTGCTATAAATATCTGCCGGTAGCCGTAGAGCGGCAGAGAGCAGCAGGCAGGCCAGAGGGAGGAGCGGAGACCAGTGGACAGGACGGGACAGAGGGAAGGGATCTGAGGCAGAGAGCATAACAAGATAACAGGCGGAAAATGAAGCAGGGGAGAGAGGAGAGGAGAGGATAGCCGTCAGATAGAGGAGGAGTGTGTGTTTACTGCGTTCTGTGGATTGATTATCGGCCCTGGCTGGACTTGGAAGTCATATTTAGTTGGTTTCGGACTACATCAAAACAGCTACTGGGTTCAGCTGAGGTGACACCAGGACTCAACCTTGGAGACCAAAGGTGGACTTTTATTCCCGGGCCTATAAGATCCAGACTTTGCGTGCACCGGGGCCCAAACTGAACCCTACCGGTGCTTCAGTTTCCAGCTGACATGTGGGCCGGGGCGGGGCTGAGATGTCATGCTCCTGTGTTGCTGGTGGTGCCTGAGGCCTGAGGCGGTGGAGCTGGAGAGCCGGAGGGTGGACCACCGTGTGCTGAACTGCGAGGCCAGTGCCTCCACCGCCATCACTGCTGTGTCCCTAGACCAGTGGGAGCCAGAAACCACCAACAAGCCCCCCCAGAGGTCTGCTGGTTGGAGAAGCTTTAACTTTCCTGTGATTACCCAGGAAGCCAGAGAGATATTTTGGGGGCGGGGGTTTTGGTTTTGGTTGTAGTTTGGTGTTCTATTGAAGTGGAAATGGTGCAAACTGAATAGGATGTTCTTTTTATTTTCTCGTAGCAATTTGACAAATCTTATCCAACTATATATAATGTGCTTTTGTATGTTTATTGCACAGTGTGAAGAATTCAAGCTATAGTCTACCATCCTACCACCCATACAGCAACAGCTATGACTACACAGACCAGAGCCGGCAGAGTGAGCGCTCAGGCCTCTGTGGACTCTCCAACCTGGGCAACACCTGCTTCATGAACTCTGCTGTGCAGGTAAGGGAACCTTTTCATTTTGAAACAATCTGTATATGCAAATATAATGACAAGTACTTCAAACAAGGAAAGGATGTGATGGCATCTGCTGATTATTGTCCTCTCTTTGCTTTTGCAGTGTTTAAGCAATATCCCTCCACTGACGGAGTACTTCCTTAAGGACAAGTTCACAGAGGAGCTGAACGAGGACAACCCACTGGGCATGAAGGGAGAGATTGCCAAAGCCTACGCCGAGCTTATCAAGCAGCTGTGGTCGGGCAAATTCAGCTACGTCACTCCGAGGCCTTTCAAGGTGACTTCCTGGAAAAACTGAGAATTGCAAAATGTTGGGTTCAATGTTTTTGTTTACACATTTTTGGAAAGGAAGGGCTGTAAAAGCAGTATCATTGTGTCAGACCAGAGTAAGGCAGTTGGAGCAGGAAGCAAAAGTATGTCTTTGGAGAATAAACAACACTGTCATTGAAAGATATACACTCACAAGTAGAAAAGGAGCAGACTAAGAAATGCATCAGTGTAGAATACTGGTCAGTGAAGGGTCTTAAAGTGCAACTATCTTCAGGTTGAATCTTAAAATAAAACATGTAACATGTGAAATCAGTAATTTGACTGCATAGAACTGTGGGGGTTAACTCACAAAGGGTGTGGTGATAAAGTCTTACTAGAAAGGGTTTACAAGAAATGTTAGCTTTTTCTAAAATAGGGTGGAAAATATCCTAGGTTTTTCTACTTTCATTCTGTTTAAACGCTTCCTCCATTTCCCCTCTGCAGACCCAGGTGGGCCGCTTCGCCCCGCAGTTCTCGGGCTACCAACAGCAGGACTCTCACGAGCTTCTGGCCTTCCTGCTGGACGGCCTCCACGAAGACTTGAACCGCATCAGGAAGAAGCCCTACATCCAGCTAAAGGATGCTAATGGCAGGCCTGATAAGGTGACAAGGAGAAAAACTGGATGAAAAAGTGTTAATTTTTGTTGGCATAAGTCGCTAAAAACAATGGTAAAAAGTTTTTAAAAAAAACAATACATTCTAACAATATCATGTTTGTGTTTTTTCTGTTTATCTCAGGTGGTGGCGGAGGAGGCATGGGAGAACCACATCAAGAGAAACAACTCCATCATTGTGGACATCTTCCACGGCCTCTTCAAATCCACCCTGGTGTGTCCTGTGTGCTCCAAGGTCTCTGTGACCTTTGACCCTTTCTGCTACTTGACGCTGCCTCTGCCCATGAGGAAGGAGCGGACACTGGAGGTCTATCTGGTCAGACTGGACCCTCTGGCCAAACCCACACAGGTAAGATGGGAAACCCCCTGAACGGCACTACATCTGGCTCCCTGACGGTCTGATCTCATGTGATGTGTTTCTATTTTTAGTACAAGCTGACTGTACCGAAGGTGGGCTCCATCTCTGACCTGTGTATCTCGCTTTCAAACCTGACGGAGGTGCCTGCTGAGAAGGTATAAACATCATCTGCAGACAAAATAGTTGTTAAACTCTCCCTGCCTACCTATCTTTATCAGCTAATGGAATAGACTGTTGTATCTTTGTCCAACATCTTAATTCTGTGTACCAACAAGAATCACCAATTAGCTGATATGCCTACATTTCCAAGAGTCTTCTGACTACTTTTCTCCTTACCCCAGATGATTGTAACCGACATCTACAACCACCGTTTCCATCGGATCTTCGCCACCAACGAGAACCTCAGCAGCATCATGGAAAGAGACGATATCTATGTGTGAGTGTCAATCTTGCTTCATCTGTCATCTAAAGTTTGAAACGGCATAAAACCCCATAAAATAAGATATAATGCGTGGTGTAAATTATCTGTCTGTTTTATCATTGGTTTGAACACTTCCCAGATAAATTCAATTTAATTTTGACCTTATTAATGACGTTTTTTGTGAGATTTAAGGCATTGAATCATTGGCTGTCCACTAATTCAAATAGCTTTATTTGCCAAAGACATACAAATGCAGGACTTAGGATTTTCCTTTTTACTCTTGCTGCAAAAAGGAAACATTTTGTGTTTATTTCTAAGCCTATGTAGCTTAGAAATAAAGGTGTTTGTGCATGTAAATGGTCTGCAAAGGCTAAAATCCCAAGAAGCTGAAAAGAGGTGCTGCAGCACAGGCAGTATGAGAGAAATACAACACTTTTTGAACCTAACATGTCACAGTAGAGGCACTATATACAAATATGATCCAGAACATTTGCATAATAGGGCCACTTTATTTTCTAAGAGACAGGCAACTAAAGGGGAATTCACATCCCTTCATCTAATGTCACTAATCTGCACTGCTAATGCATGTTTAAATTCACCCATTTTGAATATTACCAGGTGATTAATTCTGCACCACAATGCTGACCCCTCCCCTCTCTGCAGATTCGAGTTGGCAGTGAACAGGGTGGAGGACACGGACCACGTGGTGATCCCTGTTCACCTGAGGGAGAAGTTCAAACAGTCGGGCTACAACCACACCAGCACGCCGCTGTTCGGACAGCCCTTCCTGCTCGCCGTCCCCAGGACCCTCAGTGAGGACAAACTGTACAACATGCTGCTGCTGCGCCTCTGGTACGTCCCTTTATTCTCTCATCTTGATCGTAAGGTCATTGTGTAAAATTGACACTTATTGCCTAATGCTGGTGTCTTGTACAGTTGGGGGATTATTTATATTTTGATAGAGTTAAACAATTGCAATAGAAATAAGAGTATTATTTTAAATACTAATAAAACAGTTTTTATCCTATAAATGGCTCCCTTTTCAAATCTGTTAGCTTCTGTTAAACATGAGGCCACTATCTTATGTTATATCAGTGTTTCCCATACATTGATTTTCTTTTTCTTTTAAAATATATATATTTTTGGTGGTCTAATGGATAGTGAGGTGGGCTAATGATCAGAAGGTTGCGAGTTCAAATCCCGCCTGGAACACCACTACTAGTGTGCCCTTGAGTAAGGCACTTAGCCCTCAGTTACTCCAGGGAGAATGTCCCTGTAATTGGTCATTGTAAGTCGCTTTGGAATAAGGCGTCTGCTAAATGCCTAAATTGTAAATTATATTTTTGGGAAATGAAACCCCACAGATCCTCAACTCCGGTGTGTCTCACTCATTAACAACGCAACACAGAGCAACAAGAACGTTGTCTAAACACTGTATACAAGATGGAGCTTACCAATTAATTTAGGCTTCTGTATTAGAGGTCTGTTCTATAACCCCATAAATCACAATTATATAACCACAATAACACAAAATCATATTTCCCCCTTTTTCTTTGGGTGGTGATGTCATAAAATATGATGACAGACGCTTAATTTAAGAACCTCAGTAAAAAAAAGTATATTAATGACATTCAATACAGCTTTATCTTGTTATATCGCAATCCAAATCATATCCATCATGTTAACTACTCTATTGGAGCAAAGAGCAACGTTTTGGTGAGCAGCAATCATCCATCATGCCTTTAATCGTCAATCCCATCGCCAATTGGCACAAGCTCACCGTCTACAATCCACTGGCAGGCAATCAGGAAGCAAAGAAAATAACTCTTAAGAAGTTAAACATACTTTTTCAAAAAGCTTGCTGTAAAATAAAATAGTTTGACACATTTTTAGCCATCGCTCTGCACCTATTTGTCCTTATTTTAATTGTGTTATTACTCATGTGTGCTTTTCTTCTCTATATTGAATAAGTTAGCTTATTTTTCTTTTTATTGTATGCCTTTTTTTTTACCTGCTAAACCACTTTTTGCTGTAACGCTGTACATTTCCCTGCTTTGGGACTAATAAAGGAATTCTGATTCTTATTTTGTGCTTGCAGCCGATTTGTGCGATCTTCAGTAGAGGAGGAAGAGGAGGATTGTGAGGAGACGCAGCCGTCAAAACAACACGCTGTCAACGGCAACACCACTAACGGAGTTCTGGAGGAGGGGTCGCCCAGTGAGTACCCTCATTTGAAGCCAGAATACTTTAAAAACAACCAATTGATTAATGAATGTGTTAATCACTTCAGTTTTGCACTTGGCAAATCTGGGGTTTATGTGGTTTACATTTGATCATAATGAGTAGATTAACCTATACAAATGTCTAATATTTGATATGTTGATTTATATTTTGTATTAATAATCTAAACCCTCAAGTATTTAGTTAATACATCTGTAAAATAAATGAAATGCAGTAAAATGTACAACATTTGCCGATAACATGTAGTGGAGTAAAAGTATAGAATAGTAGCATAATGTGAAAATTCTCAAGTAAAGTACAAGTACCTACATTTTTTTACTTAAGTACACTACTTGAGTAAATGTACTTTGTTACATTCCACCACTGGAAACATCCTCGCTGCTTTACAACGATCTCCGTCCTCCCTCAGGCGAGATGGAGACCGACGAGCAGGACGACGAGTCGAGTCAGGATCAGGAGCTGCCCTCCGAGAACGACAACAGCCAATCAGAGGACTCGGTGGACAACGAGCTGGAGAACGGCGTGGTCGCTCCACAAAACTCCACCAAGGCCCAGCAGACGGCGGGGAACAACAGGAAGAGACTATTCACATTCCAGTTCAATAACATGGGAAAAACGGACTTCTCCCTCATCAAGGAGGACACCCGGCAGATCCGCTTCGACGAGGGACACCTCCGACTCAGCGGTAAGGGGGGGGCAGGGGATAAAGAACTCGTATTGGGAGGAAAATAAACCCTATACTTCCAATCTGTTATTTATCTAGGGTTACTGTGACAACAATTGATATTTAACAACGCATGGATATTTGCAGCACATCCATTAATCATTATCACCTGAAAAAATGACCCTGTAGATGCAGGGATGAAACAACATCCTGAAAGATGATGATTTTCCTCGTCTTACTTGTGTATTCTGTCCACTTTCATTCTTCACAGACCGCTCTTATCTCTCCTTGGACTGGGATCCAGAGATGAGGAAGAAGTACTTTGACGAGAGCGTCGTCGAGGTAAAGCCAATATCAGAAGACGTTCTCCGATACAGATATCTAACTTTGCCGTGTTAATGCAGCAGAGCGTGCCGTGTAGAACAAGTTCAGTCTGCCGTCGTGTTTAATGATATGGCAGGTTTTCTAACAGCTGTATGTGTGTTTGCAGGACTTTGAAAAGCACGAGAGCATGGAGTACAAGCCTCAGAAGAAGGCTTACTTCAAGCTGAAGGACTGCATCGAACTTTTCACCACCAAGGAGAAACTGGGAGCAGAGGACCCATGGTGAGGAACGCCACACATTCTTACAATCGGTACACAGCCAAACAAATGAAGTCCACTGCATCTGCTCACATCCAATGCCCTCCTGTCCCGTAGGTACTGTCCGGACTGTAAAGAGCACCAGCAGGCCACCAAGAAGCTGGACCTGTGGAGTCTGCCCCCGGTGCTGGTGGTCCATCTGAAGCGCTTCTCCTACAGCCGCTACATGAGGGACAAGCTGGACTCCCTGGTGGATTTTCCACTCAAGTACGCGCACAACAGGCAATAAAACGACGTTCATCCGATCCTACACTAATGCATTAATAGGAATGAGTCTTAGCCCGGAAGTGAGTTAGCATTTTAGCACTAACGGGATCATTTGTCATTGTTTTTTGACATGAGTTTTTGGTAAGATATAAGGTCTGTGGTAAACACAAGCCGAAGAGAATTTCACATTTAGTTCTACGATATAAAATAAGTCTGTAAATACCCCACTGGTGAAATCCAATGGAAAAATGTGTTCCGGTTAGCCTATAAAATTCATCATCCCTGCACCACTATACTCCCCTGCACCCTAAGAGCGTAATTGGAAACACATCCCACGATCTGATTCAGTAAAATAAGCTTCATTCAAAGGGGTTCTGCCCCCACAGCGTATATTTAGTCATTGCATGTCACATGACCACTGACGGTACACTGTGATGTGTTTCCTGCAGAGACCTGGACATGTCAGAGTTCCTGATCAACCCCAACTCCGGGCCCTGTCTCTACGACCTCATCGCTGTGTCCAACCACTACGGAGGGATGGGGGGAGGCACTGTAAGATCCAGCACACAGCATCACTGCCTAATGTTTCACTTGTATTAGTGTGTACCTTCACCACACTGCCTCGATGCAGCATGATCCAGAAACATGCTCTGCAATATAGCATTTATCATATGCCTGACACATTAGTGACTGAAGCAACCTGTAAATATCAGTCAAATAACTGGAGATGCTGCACTTTAAAGTTCTTTTTTAACTACATTAGATTAGGTTTCTGTGTCGAGTCTAAAATGATATGCTATTGTAATTATAGCCAACAAATGCTTGGGTTCCCAGTAGTTTTGACGGGGACTGAAGTAGATTTACTATACTGTATTGTACTTTAATAACTGTAATCTATTACTTTTTTAAGTGTTCACAACGGCACATTTAGACTTTGTATGCGTTTTTGTTTACTCCACGACAAGGCCCTTTTTTAAAATGGCTCACTAGCATCTCTGTTTGGGTGTTCCTAAAACAAAATGCCCAAAAATGTATCAAGAAACAGCAACCATATTGTACTGAATAGAATCTTTGAATTATAAATGCAGGTGTAAGTGGTGTATAAGTACAGAATGGTACACATGTTAAAGGAAAACTAATGTCTATTCCTGTCTTCTCCTCTCGCTCAGACACGGCATACGGCAAGAACAAAGACGACGAGAAGTGGTACAACTACGACGACAGCAGCGTGTCTCCTGCCAGCGAAGATCAAATAGTGGTGAGTGTCCTCGTTGGCAGCGGTCCTTGTGTGAATTCATCTGAGGCAGTTCAGCTGGACACAAACTAGAATTTAATCAAAGTAATGCACTTCTGAGGTTGTCACTAATTGGGATTAATGACTACATTGCTGATTTATCAAAGACATCCAACTGTGTGGAAACGGCACTAACAAGGAACTGTGAGGGTCTGTAGCACTTTCTGCTCCTGGACAGCTCTTGATATACAGTAATTGGCACATGGAAACAACACTGAAGTCTCATTAGGATGTGTTGGTAGAGGCTTTTCCACCTCACTACACACTGATGATTCCACTACACCTGCTGCCTTTCCACGGCATGGTGCAGCATTACTCCATGAGCACAAGTTGTGGATATTACTATCACCTGCCTGTGTTTTAGGTCACATTCCAGGTGATACCGTGTATGTATCAATCACCTTTTGCTTTTTGGAAAATAATGACAATGTGTCTATAAACACAATTTCACATAATTGTTGAATTGTGTACCACAGAAATCATTGTAAATAACTGTTTATTAAATATTTGGTACTTGTATCATTTTCTGAAAGACTGTAGATAGTGGCAAAAAGTGTGATTGTGCTACTTTTACATTAAATATGAGGTGTCTGTTTTCTGGACACGACTGATAATGCAGGTTTTTATCAAGACATGAAGAAATAATAACAATACTTTTTATTTATAGAGTGCTTTTCATATTTTTTTTGCATGTAAATGGTCTGCAAAGGCTAAAATGATCAGGCGATAGATACATGTAATACATGTTACCCGGGACGAGGACATAGTTATTTTTCAGTGGTGAAAATAACACACATTTGGTGCTTTAGTGAGTATTTGCCGACAGTAGGTTCACCCACAAACATTTAGGCAGGCTCTCATTAATGCAGCATCATCCAGTTGACTCATCAGGATGAAGAAATGCACAGTCATGCTGGTAGAAGTTGAAATGAGTTATTGTGCAGATAGCTAAGTGTATTTATCTGGTGTTTTCTTTCAGTCCAAAGCAGGCTACGTGCATGTTCTAACCAGCGGCAGGACACGGTGAAGGGCACCGGCTACTTCTCTCTCGACCGCGAGGTAGATGAGGAGGAAGAGGAAAATGAGGAGAGAGGAGGAGGAGGAAGGAGAAGATGAGGAGAAGGAAGGCGAGGAGAGAAAGGCCGCCTCTTCCTCTCAGGTTGCCTCGTCTTCTGCCTCTGCCTCTGCCTCAGCCATCAGCCTCTCTCTGCTTCTGACCTCTGCCTCTGCCTCAGCCCCTGCCTCTGCCTCAGCCCCTGCCTCTGCCTCAGCCCCTGCCTCTGCCTCTGCCTCTGCCGCCGCCCCTCAGAGCGACGAGGAGGACCTGAAACGAGAACCGCCGCAGGAAGAACGATAACGAGCAGGGAAATGGTGAGGAAGAGAGGAGGAGGAGAAGCCGGCGCCAAATCGAGACGTCACCATGAAAACCAACTGAGGCAAACGAGGGACAAAATAAACGGAGAGAGAGAGAGAGAGAGAGAGAGGAGGAGAGAGAGAGAGAGACTAGGATCTTTCCATCCAAAGCCATATGGACACACAGCATGGCAGCGGGCGCCACCAGCAGCTCAGACTCCGCCCCCCTCCACAGGCGGGGGGTGGGGCAGCTGTTCGGTCAGGGAGCTGCCGGGTTACGCAACTCTTAAGAAATCAGGGCCCTCCTCTGTGGTCAGATCACTGTGTGTGTGTGTGTGTATAAAGTGTGTGTGTGTGAGTGTGACGCCACGTCCATTCGTTTAAGGGTTAGCAGAATAAGAGTCACTGAGCGACATAAGGGATGGATTTAGACTCTTAATCTGCTTTTTGTGTTATTTTTATATCATTTTTTGAGAGCAATGCATTGTTAGCATATCATTTTATTATCATTTAGATCATGTAAATATTTTAAACACTGAATTATATCGGGGTTTTTCACGATGCGCTGACACGTTATGAACTTGCACAATCACCAACCATCCACGTTTCTTTTCTTTTTTTTTTTACACATATTATCGCCAGACACACTGCAGCTGTTTAACAATAACGCTGACTCTCAGAGGATCATCTGCCTTCAGTGAGCCGGAGGTGAGACGCGTGTACAGTGTAGACTTTAGGAACATCGTTGTTTTTTTAAACGTGTCGAACAGCCAAACTTTGTGCTGCTTTTGCTGCTACTGCTGTGCATTTTAACACAGGTTACTTCTGCGTCGGCATGAACTTAAGCGAATTAAGGTCCTGCTTTTGTCTCCTTTATATAATAATGACAAGTTATCCAAGACAGATTCAGATTTTTGCACATTTTACCTGCGAATATGAATCAGTAACATACTGTCTCACTCTGTCTTAATCACACCAAGTCTCCGCTTCTATTCTCCCGCTTTAATTTATCCCCAGGTGTTGTTTTGAAGCTTTACCACGCCTCTGCTCTCTTCATCTCGGAGGCGCTGTGAGATTAGGAAACATCAGTGATTCCACTCACATCAGATGGATCATCTCTTGTTGGGATCACCTCGGCCTTAACTCTTAATCTCAGACCGGTAGCCTTTTACTTTGCACATCACCATCCCCTCACACTCGAATGTCCGCTCCATAACGTCATCTCACGCTGCTTCTTGAAACCCACAAGAGGGCCAGAATGTATGCTGAATGAAATGATGAAATGACCAGATGTAATGCATTTGATGCCTTTTTGATTATCTACAGGGCCAGATTTGTCATTTTTTCCCCTCTTGGTTTGGTTGAATGTGATCGCCTTTGATATTAGCTGTATGAAATCATGGGTTCTGCTGAATGCGTCCCTTTGCAGAGGGGGACACAATGCTTCTCTGTGGTCCTGAGCTTTGAGGGAGAAAGGGAGGTGGACAAATCTGAAATCTGTGGGGTGAGTCTGCCTAAAAGGCCTCTGAGCTTCCGGGATCATGATCGGTAAAGGCGGGATATTCCTCCATCGATGTGATAAACTATTCTCCATGGTGGAGTGTTTTCTTTTTGTCGCTCCAGTGTAAACACCTGCTGTCGCCGCAGAATATCAGACGTGTACCAGGCCTTTCTGAGTATCTCCGTGCTTTTTGGACGACTCACCCCCCCAATCCCATCCTGACTGTGTGAGATTTGATCGCTATTATACAATATTGTACATAAGAGTTCACTCTGTGAGTGCACATTTGATAAAGTTTATTTATTTATATGTAAGCATTTAATAATAAAAAGACAATATATTTAAAGCTCGGAAAGACCTGAACTGTCGTTGGGGGAACCGTGACTCGTGTGTGTCCACGCATACACACCAGTTTGCAAAGTCTAGCCTGTGCTCTCGTCAGGAGGGGATATTTTTTAAGAAAAAGGATGGTTCTGTTGTTATGGGGACTGTTTTTTTGTATGAAAAAGTATCCAGACATCCTTGCATGACGACATAACGGGTTTCCAGGTTGGCTGCACTTGAGTTCACTTGGGTTTACATTGAAATGTGCATGTGTATTTATACACAATCTTCAAATAAAGTTGTGTAAAGCTTCATGTGGGTCCTTTGGTTTTCTTCACTCTGCACTGCAGTGCCTGACTGAGGTGTGAGTGTGTGTCATTTTCCTTCTAGGCTCCCATCACTGTCTCTGAAGTATTTTCACAAATAATCAAACGTTCAGTTCTCAACTGGTGAAAGAAAAGGTTGCCGCTAACGGTAACAAAGTTTAAAGGTAAAATGTTTTTTTCATCATGATCAAAAGCAGGTAGAAGTCTTGTTCACAGCAGTAAGAATTCTTGCACTTGCTTACATCATTTCCCTTTTGAGGTTTTAGCTTCTTTCAGCCCTCTGGATCATGTCTCAGTTGTTGATTTTCATGTTAGTAATGAAAGAGTAAGCCCTTCACCCTCTTCCCCAGTGTGTGCAGCAGCTGCAGGCGGATCTGTGCGGAGGAACACGGTGTTCTCTCCGGGTTCTGGTTCTGACGGGTTCTCTGCCCGCTCTCAGCTGGGAGGTTCCCCGGAGCAGGGGCGCTTCCTCCGGACCAATAGGAGGGCGGAGAGGGGAGCGTGTGTGTGCAGGACAGAGGTTCACTCCCGAGGACAAAACGGTAACCAAGTACAGTGAAAGATTCATTAACCAAAAACCCAAATGCTATTTATAAATTGTATTATATGAATTTATTACATAAAGATTCTATTACGTAATAAATGCATATAGTAAATGTATTACCATTATTACATATCATTTAGGTAGAAAACTGCTTTTCATATATTAAATTAATGTTTTAGAGAAATAAATGAATACATTTTTTAAATATATTATTATATATAATATATATTATTAAAATGAAAATAAATACACAAATATATATTTTTGTTATATAACACATTTTTGTAAGAAATATTTTACTCAGTCACTCACTGACACTTCCACAGGATAAATATAAAATATTTTAAGAATATATTTAATGTTTTTTAGAAAAAATAAAACATAAATATATATAAATATAAATTAAATAAGACACAATTTATAAAAACAACCTAATACATATATTTTTTTGCAAGATCTTTTAAGTGAAATTGCAACTATATGTTTAAAACTGCTCAGAATTACCAATACCTTTTAGATTGTCTGATTTTAATTAGACATGCAGTTACAGTACACGTGACTCCTCATCTTGCCCTTTGTTACAAACACAGCACACAGTAGGACTGTAGCACAGGTGTTACTGATCACCCTAACGATGGCTCTGTTGGAGTCCTCCAGTGAGTGACAGTGAGCATCGTTAGTTCAATTATTCACACCTGTGCTTTCCTACCGTGTTCAAGTCACATTGTGTTCAGTGCAAGACCTATTGTGGGAAAAAAGGCAGAAAAAGAAGGTAGGGTCCCACACATGTAACTTACCTTTTCATCATTTGGGTGAATCTGCTGCTTGATAATGAGAGTTGTCATGATATGGAAATGGTGCCTAATGCTGCAAAATGTCTTAAGAGTTAGGGCACTAGTTCATAACAAGCTCCCACTGGACAGGGTTGGAGGTACTTTAGAAACATATATTCTGTTACAATTACTAATCATTGAAAAATGTAATCCAGTAACCTAAACTAGGTAGGCTATCATATTAAAAAAGTAATGTTATCTGTATGTTAAGTGTATTATATAAGAAACCTGAATGTCAGGCCAAAACAAATATTATTCCTTTACGTACCAGTAATCTGATTCAAATTTTTTTTTGTAGACAACTGTAAGAGATTACAGTCAGCATGTTTGTATAATCATAAAACATTTTATTTATCAAGCGCTTCTATCAGGTACTCAAAGACGCTTTACAGGGCAGGGGTAGTCTAATTAAAATCTAGCAATAAAACCATATTTATCACAAGGACACGGCATGGATAACCCACATTAAAAGCACGTAAAAAGGCGAGTGTTGGTCAGTGTTTTGAAGATGAGTAAAGTCAGTATCCTGATTACTTACTCCCTTAACCTGCCCTGTCAAGAAACCTAGTTGCTGTTTTGAATGCAAACCATCCTATGGTGCACTTTGACTGTTTCTCCCGTCTGCTGGTGTTTGAGAAAATCCGTCAGAGTGAGACCTCTTCGTTTCCTCTGATCTCCGCTCGTGCCCACACGCATTCCTGACGTTCCCCGCGAATTTTATCCACGCTGCTCTGCCAAATCCACTTCATTTTTCCACACCTACCTGACATGCGGCATTTACGGGGGAGAAAAGACATAAAAAAAATCGTGTTTCTCTACGATGGGATTCGTACATTTGTGGTCTTTTGAACCGAGCATGGTTTGGACACGGGACAACTTCCCTCTAAGGACGCAGAGACGGAAACAGACAACAATAGATTATAAAACAGTCTGCTGCAGTTCAAGCTGCAAGGGCGAGGGGCTGGAGACGAGGTGGATTTTTTTTAATTTTCTCGATTTTCAACACATTCCCGGTAATATTTATACAGAATGCAGTTAGTTATTCGACTTATTGGTAATACTACTTCTTATATCGTGTCTTAATTCTGCACGACAATGCCTATACAAATCATGTTTGCGTTCTGAATACTTAACCCACGTTTTGTTTATGGTGCTTTACACGTGTAATATATATATAGGATGTCTGCAATGCTGATTGTTTCCTACTGATCGTGCATTTTAGTCATCGTTTGGCTCATTGACAATATGCGGACGTATTTTAATGTCCACATTTAAACATTGATAACGCCACAATCTTTTAGTGGTGTTTTAAGCCGTGCATGTGGCATGTGCCCGCCCAGGAAATCCACGGAGAGCCCCGCCATCCTGACCCGCCATATGTCATTTTCATGGAGGTCATCTCAGGAGAGCAGCGGGTGGAGGAAATGAGGGAAAGGTACAGAAGGTGTTTTTTTTTTCTTTCCTTGGGTGGGGTTTTTTGTCTCGGTTTATTGCGGACCACGTTTCTGCGCGCACGCCATTTTTTCCCCCGTGCGCTTTACGCACAGCGACACTGACTGAAAGTGGAGCGAAGAGGACAAAAGAGGAGGCAGAGAGCACCGGGGGCCATGCGCTGGTTGAAGGTAGTAGTTTGTGCTGTTGGTCGGGTTGTTATATTACCCCTTGTGGAGATGACTGCGCAATCTACTGCCTTGCTGGCGCTGGTGACTAACGACAGAGAAACCGGACCAACGCGAATCACTTAGACCAATGTGTTTTGGTAAAAAGAATAAACTAAAGAGAGACTTGTATGCCTTCTTAATAATCACGTCTCATGTGAAACCGTGCCACAGAACGTGTGAACTTGGATAATGAAAGCTATGCTTAAATGGTGTGGATTGACATGGATGTTAAAATGTTAAAATAAAGTGATTTTTTATGGTATGCATCACGTGGGTTTGATCTTTTTGTCCAACTTAAAAAAAGAAGAGAAGAAGAATATATTATCCAACTCAATTCAGTGTTTCCTTAAGTCAAAGGAAGTGGTATTATTATTATTATTTTTTTTTATCCAGGCTTATTTTGGAATGTATCATCAATCCGATTACTTACATTATCCCTTGGGGAAATGAAGTTTTTCACAGTTGCATAAGAATACATTAAATATAACTCGAGTAATAATGTCCAAAACAATGTGCTTTTAAACTCTTCTATTTTCGATTTGGCCGGTAAGGCAAGCGCAAGTTTATTTATATAGCACCTTTCAACACAAGGCAATTCAAAGTGCTTTACAAAAATGAAAGGCATTAAGAAAATGGCATTTAAATAGTCACATAGTATAACAATTTATGGAATCTCGCACTGAATGAAATGATTAGACTGTTTTAAATATGTTAGAGGGAAGAGTACAGGAAGTTGAGGATTGACCCCAACATCCTTTGCACAGCAGACTTATGAGCAAGAGGGTCAGAGTTCTAGTGGCCATGTTAGAATGAAGTAGTAGTCACAATAGTATGCATACTTCATGCCAAAGTACATAGTGGCAGCTGCACCTACTAAATAAATGATGCTATTTGAAAGTCACAAGTTATCCAATCATTTCGAAAGACTTACCGATAAAAGAAATAGCCATTTAGCTAATTATGCAATTTGGTTTTAACTTTATATATTATCAATATTGTCCCTCACTTATAAGCTTAACTAATTTGTAGAGGCACATGGCTTTGGATGAAGGAACTTATCACAGGTTATAGCAAATGAAATAAATCATTTGAATTGTACCAGTTATTACTAGTACCATGCAACCCAACGGAGACAATTCATAATGTTTCTCTTTGTTTTCTTCTGGGATCAATTTAGATGCGATCCAGGAAATCCCTTTGGATAATGGCTTTACCCGGGTTAACCTCATCATTAAAAGATTGCGTCAATATTATTGTGTGCATTTAGAGAGTCTGCATTACTCGACCATGTCTGTCAGTGAGCCACTTAGTTCCATTAAAATGAATCCTGTGCCAGTCAAATCACAAAGTCTCAACCAGTCTTTTGAAGGCCCGTTGCCCCATTTGTTTTTGTTTGTCACACAATGAGAACCCAGTGAATAGAAAACAGCAACAATATTGATTAGCTCTTCTGGCACGTATCTTGTTTCTCACTCTTTCAGATTGATTTGGTCTTCGAACTAATTTGGACAGCAAACAAAAAGAAAACTGAATCAACGACACAAACTACACTTCATACATTTTTCTTTAACATTTATTTTCTTTTTTGGAAAAGAAACACTGAAGGTAAAACATTGCTTTTGCACAAAGGAAACATTAAAAATATTTCTTTTTGACTTCATAAGTAATCTTTTGTTACAAAATGTACAATTTCACATTCACAAACGAGGTTGAGGGTAGCACAAACGTTCACATTAAAAATGATCCTTACTGGCCTTCAAACATCGTCTTGCTACAGATTAAACCTTCCAGCCCTGCAAAGTTTCCTTTACTAATACTTTTTATAGTCTTTATAGTCTAATGAGAAACAAACAAACAGCAGTGACTAATTTACACAGATACGCAACTTCAAAAGCAGGAAAACCTTCAATAGGGCTGAACAAATTGTATAAGGGGCTAACATCATCAATGGATTCACAAATGTAGTGGCACCAATATGCGCCCTGGTGGACTCCCCATCTTTAGAAAGTCCCTCTGTACGTCCTTTCCACTTATACTACGCATGATATTGAACCTGAGTTAAGATGGTGCAGCAAGTTGGGGTGGCACAGCAGGGATGACAAAGAATAAAATTATTTGACATTCATCTAAGAGAAAAAAGGCTTAATGACCGGTATATGGATAACATTCAACACATAGATTCTGATGCGACATTCAGACATTATCGTAACATGTTTTTCAGTTCAAAACATTCAATCTGGTTGTTTGAAACCGCATCTGTTGAACTGGGACACGTGCTAAAACATAAGGTGGCAGCATCACAGATTAAACACAGTAAGAAGAAACACATTCAATAAAATTAAATAGAGGTCAAGATTTCTTTTAAACTATGTATCCGCGTCATTTTTATAGATGCCAACAGCAAATCATGATGTTATTAGCAACACCGCTTTTTATTAAATAAAATATTTCTTTCATGGAATGTACAGGAGAAAAATGCTCCAGTATCACTTATAAAAAGAGCAATACAAATGACAGCTAGCTTAGAGGAATGTCGATACTATCAACTAGAAAAAAGTCCAAGCTAAGATGATAGAAGCCCATGCTACACATTGGCAACATATCCTGTTGAAGTAGAGATCTCTTTTAGACATTCTTGGAAAAAACAAGGAAAGTGTAAGGGCCCTATCTAACAGCAAATTAGCATATAGCTAAGTGCTACTGTGAGTCCAACCCAGTTGTCTTTTCACGCACAGGGCCAGTTATCGAAGTTGCAAATGTGCTTGTGCCCATCTGTTTGCCAATGGCCACCTAAAGTGCAGTCAGAGACGCATTGCCATTTTGAAGCGATGGCACGAACATCAAGTTGGTCTTAGGTTAATGGCACAATATTCACCTCTATTTAAAGGGCATATGAGATTGGTCTTATTCATGTTTAGGCCAAAACACACCATTTTGATAGAATAAGAAACTAAAAACACCCAATTAGCTTCATACTTTGCACTGAGATTATGCGCTGTTTAACTAGCACAACGAGTTTGACACGCTCTAATGCACTTGTGCTTTCGATTGTTTAAATAGGGCCCAATATCCCAAATATTAAATTCCTCATTCTTTTTATGTTTTTGGATTCAGTCAATCGCTCGTATGCCCCGTTTTATGAAAAAAAGAGACATTTTCTCACTTTACTGTCAAGACTAAAGTAAACCAGTGCTACTCCAAAACTCTAAATATCCTCTATTGAGGGGAAATAAATCATAAAATTCATGATTTTGTCTGTCAAGGACTTAAAAACATGCGGTTTGTTTTAATATTATGCAGTCGATTGTTCCCAGACTGGAATGAAACTTTTCAGAAATGATGACCACTTTATATCGATCCTCTGAAGTTTCTTCTTCCCCCAGACTACTTCTCCTAAACTACATCTCAACCCAGAGAGGCTGGAAGAGGAGTGTAGCTCGTATGAACGCAGAATATAAATGTAGGGAAGGAAAAAATACACATGCACATCAGTTTTTAGTGAGGACGTGGCACTGTTTCCAGACAGCTGAACTCTTCATGGTCCTCTTTTCCTCAAGTCTAATCAACAAGAGGTTTTCTGTCTGTCTATTTGCATTTTAGTTTCCTTTAATTCCCTTCCTTCCCATTGACTTATACCCTAAGCTCTTATGCTACATGTCTCGGACGTCAAAAACTCGAAAGAAACAACATCCTTTAATATATAGCATGGTCTTTGGCACATTTACAAACTATAAACATTATCACTAACATTACAGAAATACAAATTCAGGTCGGTATAAAAACAAACAGCAGTGTAAACCATTGCAACCGTCGCTCATATTCCCAGGCCTATAATATGTCACTGCATGCACTGTCACAGTAAATCCCTACATCCAATCTTGCGTCAACCCCCCACCCCCCCCCCCCTCTGAAGACTAATGGGATCTGTATCAATCATCTAAAGCTTTATAAACATGCAAACATGTCAAAGCAAAAGTTAACTTTGTTTTTTCCTCTGTCAAACTGCTTTTCCCATTGACTCTGATTGTTTTTATATCAATTATGAATGAATTAAATCCTCCCTGTTGCAGGGAATATTTCACGGCTGCTGGGTTAATGATGTGGGTCAGCCTAAAGTGCAATCATACTGATGTACAAGTCCTTATCTAATGTCACTTTCACACAAAACAACCTTGATTTCCATCAATTCCAAATGTGTCAGTGTACAGTAGGGCTGGGCGATAATAATATAAATATCACATCATGAAGCCCGACGTGAAGTGGAACCTCTGAAATGACCAATCAGAATCGAGTATTCTACTAAGCAATGTGATAAATGGTCATATTGCCCATCCCTAGTGTAAAGTGTATAAAATGTTTACGGAGTTATGGAATGGGTTGACATTCTGAAAAGTAACTTATTCACTTTCTTGCCGAGTTAGATGAGATCACTGACACCACTTTCTTTCAGAGTGGTACAGTATCACTGATCTCATCTTACACTCAGCAAATTAGTATTTTCTTAAGAGTTGATGCATGGATATTTCATGAACTGTCAGTTCCCCCCCCAACTTCCAATGTGACCGAAGATTTCCTGCCTCTGTGAGCTCTTACTAATGCTCTGATGGAAACAGCGATGCAGCTTTGCAAAAATCCCATCACTCCCCGTGATGGGACTCTGAAAAGCAATCTGGAAGCAGCTCTTCAGGTGTGAATCCTTCTCAGCCACACTGTGGCGAAACAGAAACGCAGCTGACCATGGTCGCGACAAGGAGGTTTCTTTTTCTTTACAAACAAGTTGACTGTACAGAAGAGGACTAAAAGAGAAGGGAGAAGAGGGGCCAGAAAGAAAAGAGGTATTTTCTTCACTTTGGAAGAGCGTTCGTCCTCTTGGCTTTCACATCTCTGCAGAAGGTCAGTGGCAGCCACGAGGTTTCCTGCATTACTTTTGTCAACTCAAATCAATTAGAATGTGTCTAAATGTTCTTGTATTTTAGACTTTTGAGCGAACCTGAAC
Organism: Trematomus bernacchii; assembly: GCF_902827165.1. Taxonomy (NCBI): domain Eukaryota; kingdom Metazoa; phylum Chordata; class Actinopteri; order Perciformes; family Nototheniidae; genus Trematomus; species Trematomus bernacchii. Next base: position 5,325,554 of record NW_022987608.1, read on the forward strand.
AGCCAAATTGTGTGACCGACCAATTCGGAACTTCCACAGAGATATGAAACACCAACACACCCAAATATCCACATTTTAGGATACCCTTCGTCTAAAGAATAAAATAAGTGTTCAAACGGCACTGAGGAAACAGAACAGGGCAGTTCAAATCACCCTGTTGCTTTAAGAGCCCCTCGGCGAGGCTCCTCAGGGCTGATGGTTGCCGTACATCAGCGGGATGATGAAGGCCGAGATGTCGTCTCCGGAGCCGAGGCGCTCGTTGGTGATCCTCCAGCCTCGGTCCCTCAGCACCCCCCGCGCTCGCATCACCAGGTCCTGTGCTGCCATTGTATACCTGGAGAGAAAATAACAAAAGGCTGTAATCCTCAGCATAAACTGTAGGGCCCTAACACTGAATTGTGATTTAAACAATTATTTATACTTTATACAGACTAGCAAATATAACACGACGCAAATAGTTGACAACTGATGAAGGTTTACAGAATGAAATCAACAAAGCCTGTCACGAAAGAGATGTAAAAAAATAAGAAGAATTTGTTAAAAGGCAAACTGAGACCTGTGGAGGTCATCGGGGTCACAGTTGGCGAGGAATGTGGTGACGGATTCGGCTACTTCCTGGTTGGAGAGGACGTCCCAGAGGCCGTCGGTTGCCATCACCAGAACATCATCGGCCCCGTGTTCACACTGCGCCAGGTCGTACACCTTAACCTGCACGCACACAGAACATTGAGTTATGGTAAAACCCTCATAAGCTGAGACTCACTCAGCTAAAGTAGCTCAAGTCTCTCAGCCATACTGAAATCTATACTGCCCGATCCATATTCCCTGTCATAATAAATTCAACGCAGTCTTCATTATCTGAGAGCATCTGGAGAAGTTTCTTAAGAGACTCTGGTGAGGGGTGAGAGTCGTGTTTGGGAGAGAGAATAAAAGAGACACAGACATAGTGCTGGGAGTTCAGACTTCTGAGTGAACCTGGTATGAACTCTGGTTTTTAATGAATTAAAGATCAAGCGCAGAGCTCTGGGAGGGGAAATGCAAAACACTATAAGACCAAGTACACCAGGAGATGAAAGCTTTGAAAGCGGCGGCAGACAGGCAGACAGGTGAGCTGAAGTTCTGCTGCAGCAGAGGACCTTTTGGTGCAGATATCACAGACGCAGTGTGGGTCATGTGACGACTTATCTTTTATATAGGCTATAAATTAGACAAAACAAGGTCAGGAAGGGGCTGGCAGGGTGAGTGGAGGTAAGAGAAACATTTACAACTAATTAGAGGTGTTCAGAATTTGGATGATTAAGACTGTAACGGTATACCCGCTACAGGAAACAACCACAGTCTGAGTGAAATGAGTTGGAAATGTTTTGTGAATAGTAAAGGAAATACTATTCCCCGAATGAGTTAATCCTTCATGTCAGCTGGCTGCAGAGGTGTGTACAGAAGGTGTGTGATTGACAGCTGGCAGGCTGCTATAGGGAATAAGTAAACAAACTGGCCCTGTAGCTACAGTCCATGTGTTGTTGTTGGTAGTGAAAAATAAGGACCACACTAGAATCTAACCGGACATAAAGTGACATTCTCAGAGCACTTTTGACTGGCGTCTCTTACCTCAGGACAACAGGACAGGAAGGGTTTGATGTAGATGTTGGAGTCATGAACCTTGAGGTCATGGTCCCCGAGCCCGCGGGTCACACCGATGGTAGCCAGCACTCGAGCCTGCAAGACATAAAGTGGTTAACTTCAGGTTTCTAATAAACGTTTCTGCTTTTCATCCTGTCAGAATGCGGTTGTCAGGGAGTCATTAATGAACATATGGATGTTCCCATATTGAGTGACAGTGACAGCATGGCAGTGTTACTCTGTTTCCTCCCGGTCAGAATATTCACCATATGTTGGTGAAGGAGCTGGGGATTGCTCACAGGAGCGCATGTTGCAATGGGTATCAGAATCAGAAAAACTGCTCCATAAATGGTGGTGTAACTGAAACTCAAAGAAATGTTACTATTCTTTGTTAATTACCACATTTATTTCCCAGTCTTCCAATCTTTTAGTTCGCTGTTTAAACTTGTTAAGTCCGTTCTTTAAATTCATCAGCTTTCCTTCAGATAACATGGTGCAGTGAGGTTGTCGGATGCTGTTTGCCTTTCTGATGAACACACAAGCTACGTCTCTTTGATGAAACGAAATTGATCGAAAATATGATACAAACTACAAAAAAATGCACGTTTCGTAGGATTTATTTGGTAGTGTTTTCTTTTTCGTCTTCTTCTTATCTCATCCCAGTGGGGATTAACTGACTGTCGTCTCCCCAGTGGTGTGTGTCCGTACGAATGTCTGTGTGTGAGATGTAGCAACTGGAGTGGAACAGATGGACTGTCTTCTCTCTCTTTTTGTGAGAGTGCACGTTGACACAGACTCAGTGTGGTACTCACACATCAGAGACCGAGTGTTCAACCACTCTCTGGGAGGTGTGTGTGTGTGTGTGTGTGTGTGTGTGTGTGTGTGTGTGTGTGTGTGTGTGTGTGTGTGTGTGTGTGTGTGTGTGTGTGTGTGTGTGTGTTGGAGCATGTGATTTTTCTTTTCATTTCTGCAGTTCTAAAATTCAAGAGCAGATGTACAGAACTTGTAGACAGACAGACTCTTCCCTTTTTCCCTCACCATAAATCAGTGGGAACTTGAGATCTTCCTCCTCTATGGTCTTGTATGCCCTGTGTTTGAGAAAAAGACAATTATATCACATTATGTTCTTTGTCTTGCCGTCAGTACAAGATTGGCGTTAATTAATTAAAGATTGATTGAGAATATTTTTTTAATTATGTTCAAATTTGACAAGCTCTCAAAGAGGACGAAAAATTCCTCTGGAGGGAACTTTGGGATTTTAGACTTTTGCTGACCAGAAAAGCAAAATGGGCACCCTTTCAATGCTCACATTTTAAGAAATCTTTAAGACTTTGGTTTTCTCCAATCAAACTGAGAACCATGATGACATCACTATGTTTTTTCCTATTTATTACATTCATATCCGACTGATTAAACCGTTTTGCACAGGTTGAGTGCAGCTATTAAAGATAATTTAAAGTGGACCTATTATGCTATATTGGAAAAATATATTGTAGGGCCATACCTATACAAAACATGTCTGTGAAGGTTTTTGCTTCAAATACCAAACAGATCACCCATTGTAGCCATGCCTCATACTGCTCATACCCCTCTTTTGCAGCCCTGTTAGAAAAACGCGGATTTTGGGTCCTTAGCTTGAAAAAAAAAAAGGAGGCGGAGCTAATGCCTGATCAGAATTCTACCAGAGATAAAGTTAAATTCTCCTGTGATAAAACGCCACCCTGTTCTAAACCACATCAAGGATTATTTCTGAAACAGTATGGAGCTCAAATGCTTTTTCTCTTGCGGGTTTATCACAAGGTGAGTTCCTTTTTTTATTTCCTGCTTTTTAAACACATGTGCTCTCCAGTACAGGTTAGCTCTGAGTGTTAGCGAGGCTTGCTAATGTAAACAAAGACGAGATTACGTCCAAAACACGTCAGGCATTGTTTCTGATAGCAATTTTCTGTGGGTCCGCCGCCGATTTGACTTCAGATCGGCAGCAAATCTGTATCCGCTCGTTGTGCCCCCGTTTTTAAAATATGTGGGTTCGGAGGAAAAGAGAGGGTTTTATTTTCTGACGCTGCGTGAGTTCCCCGACGCACCGGGGACACATATTTATGTATAAAAGACATCACAAAGTGCATTTTGCATGATAGGTCCCCTTTAAAGGACCTAGATGTGAAACTATGGTGGAATACCCCTTTAATGCTCTAAACCTTTTACATTTTTAAGGTTTCATGTTCCATTTAGCACTAAACAAACATTCATTTATTTTTTTCCTAACATTTGTGCTTGCTCTCGCTCAGCCCCTGTTAGTAAACACACTGTAGGCCGGAAACATCTGCCATCCTTCTGCTAGCCTTTGATTCTGTCTCATTGCTGCCTCTCCAGAGGGCGATAACAATAAGTGTTTTCGCTGCTAAAACATTTAGCAAGAGAAAGTGAGGGGGAGGGGATCTTAGAGTACACAAGCAAACAACACCAAAAATAAATTAGAAGTGCGCAAATGGAAGCAGAAGATCTGGAAACGCACTGCTTTGATGTCAGACTGAACATCTTCATAGGTGATGATGTATTAAACAGGATGCATTAGACTTAGCGTCAGTCAGTGGAGAACATCGGAAACTTCAAACGGCTTCACATCTGACCAGAGTTTACTCCATCTGTTAGTGCGCATCACTTGTCTTCCTCAAAAAATTTGATTTGTGCTGCTCCCATTTATTCCCTGGTCTCGGCTCCTTAAATGGGAGGATTTAAGACTAACTTTTCAATAAGCATCCGACAAAAAGCACATTTAAGGGCAACAAATGTCATCGAGCTTCTCAAAGGGGACATAGAAATAAATATATATTTAAGTATTGGATAAACAATGTATTTAAAGGTGGGGTAGGTAAGTTTGAGAAACCGGCTCGAGATACACTTTTTGTTATATTCCATGGAATGCTTTTAACATCCCGATAGCAATCAATATCTTAAGTGCTTTGACAAAAAATCCATAAAAAATGTCATCTGTGGAAGCCGTAGTACTGTAAAAAGTACGACCAATCATTTTAGCTGGCCCGGCTAAAGTAACTGGATGGCCTACCTGCCTGTCAGCCTTCCATCTGTGCACAAACTTATCTCGTGCCCTCATTGGTCATGTGCGCGTTCGTGTGTGTTGGAGGAGGGGCTCTGTAAGGAAGTGGCAGATTTTTTCCGGCTGTGTATTTTCAAATTATACCGCACTCGAGCTGGTTTCTCCAAAATTACCTACCCCACCTTTAAGGGATGATCAGCACAAATTACAAAAAAAAAGATAAGCATTTTTAACTATTAATTATATGCATAAGTATAATTTAGAATGTTTTAAGTGCTTGAAGTTTTTGTATGAGAATTAGGGCATTTTTCTTAGATTAATGAATTAAATTCAACCTTATGAGAATGTTTAAGGATCAACGGGAAACCTTATCTAAACATCTTTGTGTTTTACTGTTTGTTGGACACCAGAGTCTTTTGAATTTTAGTTTGGCTCTAAACATCATTGGCCCTGAGCTCCTTATGAATACTGCTTTGAGGCACATTAGAAGAAGCTTTTACTGTAAACAAAGAACAGCAGCCAAAGCAGAGTCTTTTCATTTGGCTTTCTCAAATTGATTCTCCAGCTGCCTTAATTTGAGACCCGGACAAATTGAAAAAGATCAAGCTATACCCAGACCTTCTGAGATGTGGGAAAGAAAACACAGCATTGGTCGGCACACCCTGGCTGCACACTGTGCTCCTGAGTGTGTTCTTACAGTGAAATATACATCAGGATACACACAGTGCTGTACGTGGCCCAGTGAGTGAGAGCAGCACATCATTACTGGCTCAGCCACACAGCAGGGTGCCGCGCTGCCCACAGAACGCTACACACACTCACACTCACACTCACACTCACACTCACACACTGTCTGCTGTATCATTACACCGGGCTGCTGCTCCCTCATTAGCTGCTGTATGGCGAGAGTCCGCAGCAGTGAGGGAGGGGAGAGAGGTACTGAGAGGCTGCAGCACCATCAACTCACACAATCTTTTTCAGATTGTTTTGATTGAGAGGGCTCTTTCCGATCCCATTTTTCATTTTGGGCTTTGGGAAGATCAGACAAAGACCGATTTTTTGTCACCGATTTGCTTTGCCACTCATTCAATTGTAGGACCTTCTTTAAAGTAGTTGATACAAACAAAACATCTAAATGACTAAGTTATAGGGCTGCCTATTTTATAACAATTTGATTCAAATTGCAATATGGACTAGTGCAATATCCAATTTGCAGTGTGTTATTTGGTACAAAATATTGAATGAAGTATTGTGGAGCTGTAGAGGAGTCCTGTCCTAATGGTATTCTAGTGTGAATTACATAGTCCTTGTTTGGTTCAAATCCTTGTTCACAATCATTTTCTGATATTTTTCAACGATAATGTTGCATTCCCTCCAATATCACACATGGTATCGCAGTTGCAATATCATTAATATAATCGCAATTTTGATTTTTTTTTTTCAAAATCTTGTAGCCCTAGTTAGTTATCCTTGCGTTAAGTCTGTGGTTTGGGACAAGCTTCAACAAACACACACTTCCCGTAGAGCAACTTGATATTATCCCTTCTTGTTAGACCTCCCCTCTGGCGAAAGCCCACATCTTAAGACATATTAGACATTATGGTGCAAACAGTTTGCACAGGGTGAGTGTGACAATCCTTCATAATTAAAATGATGTTGATATGGAAATATGATGGAATACCCCTTTTTTAATATTATAAACCTTTTTTATTTTTTAATGCCACATGTCATTTAATAGGGTGGAGAGAGAATTTTGCCATCCCATAACATTAGCAGTTTTCCTTCTACACTATAATTTGGCAGGCGTGACACACAGGTCATTACACACACATATGTAATGCTGGTGTCTGCCATCTGTCTGCTTAATTAAAGAAGTGGTAATATAAAAATGTGGAGTAAGACTCACCATCCGTTCATGGTGAAGTCTCTGTAGAGCATCCTCTTGCCCACCTCCTTCCTCTGGACTCTCCGGGGGAATTCCAGGTGTGTGAACTCGTT
>NW_022987608.1:5332352-5369852 GCF_902827165.1 Trematomus bernacchii
TTCCTAACAGGTGAGGCTGCATGAAGCCCTGGAGGACACAGTGAGGGTCTTTAAAGCAGCTTCATGAGTGATCTAATGAGTCACTTCCCATTATACCTGCCATTTCCCTCTCAAACCTGACTTTGGCTGAAAACATGTAAGCCGAGGCTGTGGTGACTGACATTAGATTGGGCTGATAATAGAGGACTTATATAACCTAGAATTGTTCCTTAACTGGTTTTTTAATGAGTTGAACTGAGCAGGAGAGTTGTAATTGCTTGGGATGGTGGCCAAACAATCTAAAGGAGACATGGTTTGTAAATTACCCATGATTCCCTCTGGCATTTCTGTGCTGCAGTTTCTTGCAGACCTGCATGCTGATAGGTCGGTGATAGTTTCAGCCAGTCTGATGTATTGGCCAGGCTCCACTGAATTTGTCCTAATAAAGTATTTCAGATGAATTCATGAAATCAAAAGGAGACATTAGTGCCCCTGCTTACTGCCACTGACTATAAAACGGTCTTCTGACAGGAGTCTTTGTATTCTATTTTAAAATCAAATGCAAATGTTTACCAGGAACTGGAGTCGCTGTCGTTCTGACTCTGGTGTGAACTCTGTGGACATGGGGATGATCTCGTTGCTTCTGATAATGATCGCCCTGCAGACACACAAAAGGTTGGAGAAGTAATGTAGATTTAATTAAACATACAATCATTATAATCTTCTGCCAGGGGCTCTCCATCAAGAAAATAACAGAATACTTTGTTGTTCATATTTAATGTTTTTTAACCCGTAGCCAAATAGTGGTGCACGAATGAGTCCTAAAACCTGTTAATTAGCATTAGCACTTCTGGTTCCCTCGTCTTGAAGTCAGCGATTTATTTTGAACATGTTTTGGTTAGTGGCCCGAAAACAAGGTCTGTGTTTAACACAAACTAACAATATATTTTGTTCTACCACATAAAATACATCAGTAAATACTCTACTTTAGGAAAAGCGCTTTATAAATGTAATGTATTATTATTATTATTACTTGTGAATGTCAGAAACCTCTACGTGTCCTAAAATATTGCGGTTTCTAACAAGTGGCTATCGCCAGGTTGCCCTCCAAAAAACGTCATCACTGAATACATACTGATTTAATAATGCAGTTTCACGTTAAAAATCAATGTGTCTGAGTTTTTTTTATCAAACTAAAGTTAATACCAATGGGGTGTGTTATTAAACAATGTTATCCTTGGATGGATTGGTGTGCATATAGAGGGGCTGAAAGTACAAAAGGTGAACTGACGGAGGGCAGATGGAGCAGATTTTATAGCATGGAAGGCTGCTGACGGCCCTCCTGTGTCAGCCAATTTCCTGCTGAGGTTGGACAGGACAGTGGATGGAGTCACGATATACTGACATCATACGGCCATGGGTCCCTGGGTTGTACTGCGCCTGCTATACAGACTCAGTGTGGTCAGAAGATCAGCATACACACCTGCTGTCACCTGCATTCCCAACGTATAGTTTTCCCAGCAAGTAAACCACAGTGAGAGCCGTGCAGCCTCCGGTGATGTGGAACACCTGCTTCTCGCGCTCAATCTGGGCATCCTGTGAAACGGAGAGACAGTGATCCATCTTTAATGAAGCAACACTTAAGATAATAGGAAAAAAAGACCATACAGGCAAAGGGAAGCTGTACGTGCGCTCTCCATTCGTTCACATTCATACATTTGACTATAGGCCAAAAGAGATCGATGGAGATAATTATTTATACACGGAAAGTGAGCCAGACTGAGAAAATCTGATCAACTATTTGGAAACAAAGATGTGGAGGCATTGTTGCAGACTATTGATCGTTTAAACTGAACCCTGTGACCGTGTGAATAATGAATAATGTATACAGCGATATGTGAGAGGCTTTGTTTATTGCCTAAGGATGTCAGGCTTTGTACTGACAATACATGCACAAGAGCTTTCTCCCCGTCCCATTTAATTATTATTATTACGCATTTCTTACCTTAAATTCAGCTTTTATTATCTAACTGGGATATAATCAAATGAATTATTTGGGGTTCCAACCACAGCTTTTACTGTTGTAGTTATAATCTCCTGCAGAAAATGTCCAATCAATTGTTAGAGAGCTTATTTTCCCCCTCAGATAAAGGGTGGCGTGGTTGTTCTGAGAGGAGCTTTCACACTCATCTTTTTCATCTGAGTACTGCAGGATCCAGCTTGGACATTGTGGGCTGTTTTCCATTGCCATCTAGTGGTAATACTGCAGTATATCTCATAACAAAGCAATTTGAATGAAACCGTGAAGGAAGAAACTAGGAAAAACTGGACAGTATAAAAATATGTTCTATTATGCACTGCTGATATCCGAATGAAAACAAATGTTTTGGATATATTTCGTAATTGAAAATTGGCCTGTGGCTGTTTCTCCAGTAATAAAACATTTCAGCTAAATGTGTTAAATTAAAAAGCAAATAACTTAAGAGAGATTTATTTAGATGCTGCCTTTGGATGTGAGCATCAGAGATTCTAATGTGTGTGTGTGTGGTTGAGAGGCGAGTAGCCGGGAGCCATCATTTCATAAGCCAGGTCTCTGAGGGTAGATTTCCAGATAGTTTGTAAATACAGTGGCTACACTTGACGATATCTTGATCTAGTGTAATTAATGCTGGTTGACACATTATGACGAGATGTCTCTTGACAAGTACATTTATCCAGCTAACCACCAAAAAACACAAAGGGCATCTTAAGTAGATATCACCATACTCAATCAACTATCAATTTACCTTGAGTTACAGAGAAACACATTTCTGCTAATTTAATTCATCAGTCAACTGTCCATGATCCTAAAAATACTTGCTTAAACCTAACCTAACCACATGTTCTTCCTTCACCTTAAAACTTGCCTCTTTAATAAATCACATAACTAAATTCTCAAAAAGATTGTCTTCATATTATCCAGCCCTAAATGGGATTTGACAAGTATCTGAGAAGTGAGGCAACTGATCCCTGACAGAAGAAAATCTGCATCCTAACAGTGCATTTCTTGAAATTTCGCTGACAAAAGTCCTAAAATGTTACGTAAAGATGCATGCGGTTCACGTAAAGAGTGAACCGCTCAGGATGAAACTCCTGCTCCTTCCTCTCACCATCTCTTTGAAGGCGTTCTCTATGGCTCCTATCACCAGGCTCTCATGCTGGATCTTCTTCTCCGTGTAGAAGCGTGGTGGAGGAGGGGTGTTGCAGGGGGAACCGGGAGCACCTGAGGCCCCGCGCAGTGAAGCGGCACGAGTCAGGGACCGGTGAGGGCCTGGGGGGTTTCCCTGGAGGTAGGGGTTGATGTCGGGCTCCTCACCCAGGACAGTCGGGGGCAGGGAAGAGAGGTTACGAAGGATCTCGATGACGGCCTGGAGCTGGCAAGCGATGTGGTGCTGCATCAGGCGGGAGGCGACCACCGCTGCCCCCGAGCCCGCGTGACCATCGAACAACGCCCAGTAGTGGAACACCAGGCCTTCACTGTCCTGCAAGTGGCAACAGCATACAGTCACAAATCAAACCAAGAGATTACCTAAACGTCTATAATTGGAAAAATGACTGTTACTAAAAGTCGGAATAGTGTTTTCAGTGGAAAATCAGTATAATTCAGGCGGGACCAGAACAAGAGCTAAAGTGAAATTTCTCCCACGGTGTTGACTCAAACAGCCTGGCTGACCTTAGCACGATTTAAGATGTTCCAAAGAAAAGCTGGGAGTATATGGGAAACACAGCTTGGTCAAAGTTTACCTCCTTGGAAAAATAAGTGACTAAACGTTTTTTTTTTTTTTTTTTTAAATCAAAACAAGATCGATTCATATTATCATTGTAATTTATGTGTCTAAGCTTTTGCTTCAATGTTCAGAAAGTGCTTGAGGTTTAGGTTAGCTGGCCGGCTCTGTTGTGATTGCTCATCTGCTTAGAAATGTCCCACCCCTTAGCCTATCACGTACAATGTAAAAGAAGCGCAAGTGTTACGTAGTGATGTCACTATGTAACAAAAGGAGTTGACAAACGTTGACAGCTCTAGTTCTTACCTCTCCTAGCTTGCTGTGGTCCAAGCAGAGCCCCAAGCCCTCTCCGTTGGGCAGGGAGTTGCGTCTCTTGGCTGTGGGGGTCTTGCTGGGCGTGGACGGGGGGCAGTAGCTCATCGGCCTCCTTCTCGCTATGACCAGCTCGCAGCAGGCCTGGTCCTCATTCAGTGCACTCTTACCAGCGTTAATCACCCTGAAACAAGGGTCAAAGTAAAAAATAATTTTCAGTTTTTGTCAGACTTTCAGAGGTCCTGTAACAATCATATTTGGCAGCAAACGTTTGGCAATCCAGATAAAATATTAGCTACAAGCAACTCATTTCTGTGAGTCTGGCAACTGTGGGCTGGAACAAGCGGTTGAATGAAAGCCAACATTAGAAGCTTTTTGTTGGATGAAACGGTGCTGCAGTCTTTCAGGGGTTATTGTGGCTCACGACAATTATTCAAAGCTTTCGATTTGAACACCCAACGAGGCAGCTGGCATGGTCTGCTTCGCTTTCCGGATAAAGATCAAACAGGAGAGCTTGTTTGTGGTCGTTTTGTGTGTGTGACTATACATACATGCCCAAAGCTGTGTCTGTGTTTCATCTTTACAGTCCCGTATTCAACCAGGCAGACTGCAGAGAGAGATGTTACCAAGGAGAGATGAAACCCAGTGTGTGGTTTGCATAGAATTGATGCCTTATTTCAATTGTCTGTTTTTGTCATACACAGTCAAAGAATCTACTGATGATTCATATGAGCAGGATGTAAAATAGCTATTTTAATGAGATCACTGGTATTATTCCCCCAAACAAACACCTCATAGTATGACTCAAATAACACTTCAAAGCGTTTTTCATTAGAGCAAAAGCGATTGGGCTAGCAAAAAATTGTGAATAATAAAGACTGTGGAGGCGGCTCTGTGAGACTGGCGAGTCGACAGACGTCTCTGGAGGGTGTTGTGAATGTGTGTGAGTTGAAACATTGGCATGCCTATTTATAGACACAGACTGTGGATGTTTTCTGCAAGGCAACATCAATGTCTGGTTTTCAAATGCTTGAGATAAGATAGAAAGATAGGGAGAGGCTCACAGAGAGATCGTGACACGTTTTTGCTTGTATTGATAGGATGTGTATCTCATAAATATGTAAGCAAAAAGCATTTATGCATTTTATACTTCCAATATTTCATCGTAACATAGTATTAAGTTGTGCTTTATACTTGCTTTTGTAACAAAGGCAAAAACACATTCACTCAAAGCTTTTTTTGTCTGAGAGAAAGAGAGAGAGAGAGAGAGATGGATGTATTATCTTGAAAGCATCGTAGAGCTGTCCATTTCCGCTGCAGATTATGCAGTGGTTAGATGGGAGGGTACCAAATCAATAATAGCCTTTGTATTTGAACCAGGATTAAATTTGTTTGCTATAGTGGACTCCATTGAAAATCCAATAACTACACGCCCTTTATAGTGTGAGCAGCAATATTGTCGGACCTGTTCAACAAAGCAAATGTGTATTTCAATCTGCTAACAATGGCACAGGTTCCCATACTGAGTCATGCTGCTATAGCTACAATATGTCATTCACCATTGATAGTATAAAAGCCATCATATCCATAGGGCTGGTATTCACTATGATTATGCCACTCTGGTTTCAATCATCATATTTTACCACACTGTTTCAAAAACAAACAGCAATGTAATGATTTGTGCCTATGTATATGTGTGTGACCATGTCCTGCTGGTTCAACCTTATTATTTATGGAAACATACATGTTTCTAGAAAGCTTTTGTACCCTATTACTATTTGCAAAAACAATCCTCATCCTCCGAGACTACAATGCATTTAATGGGACCAATCAATAATGGATTGTTCTATGGAACTCTATTTCATGTTTGGTGCAGCTGGTGCCATTGTGTGTGTGCGTTTGTGTAATTTGAAAATGCTCTTACATCTAATTTGTCCTCTTTTCACAATTTGTAAGAAGAATGACAGTCAGTTCATTTCCCTGCCAGTTTTATTCAGAACAATTAGCCTTCCTCCCATTAGGAATAAAACATAATTTCCCCATCTTTTGTCAGACGTCTAATGCCCTTTTTGTTTCTCTACCCCCGGCAACAGATTCTGGGCCAGACATTGGCTCCAAGGATGAGATAATTATTTGGCAAAGCACAATGGCTCGTAGCTTTGCCTTTGTTTAACTTGTAACATCAAAGGAACAATAGCAGCAAAAGAGCTTCATGTTAAATACTTAAAACAGTCTTTAAACAAGTCAAAATGTTGTACTTTGTCTTGAGGGTTTTGTTCAGGATTGCACTAATGTTACCACCTGAACATAGGAGATAAGAAAATACAAAGGAAAAAAGGGAGAATTTGAATGTAACATATAAATGGATGGTTTTCATCTTCAATTTGTAGTTCTCACAAGACTGAGAGGAACATCACTACAATGTGCAGTTTACTGATAATGCTGAATCATTTCCTGGTCCAAATACTGTGTCAGTATTTTTATACAGAGGTGGAAAACTACATAGTAATTTCAAGCCCACAACTGTTACATTTGCTGACTGAAATAGCAGTCGATGCCACAATATACAGCTGTAGCTATTAAGCTAACGTTATCTTTGTGAGTTAGCTGAAAACTCACTCTCTAACTGACTTTATAGAATAGAATAGAATTGGGAGGGATGAAACCCTCTTTAATGGTCACACATGCAGAGCACACAGCACACACAGTGACATTTGGCCTCTGCTTTTAACCCATCCTAGTACCAGGAGTCTAGTACTAGGAGCAGTGGGCAGCTATTGTACAGCGCCCGGGCTCTATCATGGCTCTACTTCACTCATTAGACAATAACCCTGTTTGGGGTACAGTAAATAGCCATTTGATCGCTACACAGATGATATTGTGTTCAACAAGTCCCAGGCAGAAAGTCAGAATCCCCATCAGTTTCAGGTCAATGATAAAGAAAATCAGAATCAGAATACCTTTATTAGTCCCACAGAGGGGAAATGTACGTTGTTACAGCAGAAAAAGAGCCACAAGTTAAAAGTGGATGCGCTATTGAATTGAATTGGGCTTTTAAAACTACTCATTGGTCTTTAAAGGCAATGCTAAATTACTATTAGCTAAGCTAGTCAGCTTAACATCATTACATTTTTAATCAACATGTTTACACTTGTGCTCTTTTGTTTAAAAAAAACACCACCATCCAAACTCTTGATATGGTCTGTATCGTTTTGCCGACTGCCCGTAAACTTCAACAAATGGACATTGGGGAAGTCTAAAACTTGACATGCTATTGCTAGCTACCGTGGCTAAGCTATGATAAGATAATCGCTGATAAGGAAAGTGTTTAGTGAACAGTAAATTATGAGCACTGCAACAACGTTTTTGTCAACAACTTTGACAGTGTGATTCATTGATTCCAGATGTTTCTTTGGCTGTTTATTGTTGAACACAGTAGAGAGTACAATGATGAGGAAAAGTGGGAGTAGGATAGCTATGAGACAAAATGTCAGCTGTAATGAAAACACAGGAGGCTTTAATCACAGATGAATGTCGGTACGAGCTGAACTCATTAACGACACCGGTCCCAAAGAGACTACTCATGCCTGAATCTGTGTGGGTGTGTGTTAAAGATGGAAAAAGAAAGACAAAGAGGGAGGATGTAAGAAAAGACCCAATTAACAAACATTTTCAGTAATATTCCGTTAAAATAGTTTGAAAGGTTTGAAGTAGGGTTGTATGACAAACGTTTACAGTCAGTTTACTTCCCACAGTAGATGGGAAGTAGATGCTAGATTGGAAGTTTCTTTTAGACAGAAAGAAACCTGCAGGTCATGGAATTCGTCGGTCAACTGCTATAAGGGTTAGTTTGAATTCAACAAAGTGACACTGTAACACTAACTATAGCCAAGTGTGGCAGCAAAACCCTTTAAGCAAACAGAGGTTCCTATCAACATCCAAGCTCAGATAAAACATTGAGCAAATACTTCACTGGGAGTCCATTTGTAATACACCCATGTCCTCTACTTGAGTGTTGTTGCACCATTGTTCCAATAACAAAATTAAGAGTACGATGCATTTTCCAACAGAATAATACACTGGGTTTCTCTACCCTTTTTATATCCGATATGTGAAGGATTCCCTATGCAAATGTTAAAGTGCAGTGTATAATGTGACATGATTAGAAGAGCGATTCCCTGCTATACTACAGTATGCAGATGCTGACTAAGGCCATTTAAGTGCATTAAGACAAGTGAGCATTCTGGAGTAAATATCGAATATCTTTTTTAGTAACTAAAGAGCCCAATAACATGCAATCACAAGAATTGTAGGCTTATAACCAGATGCTGGTGGGACAATAGAGGGTGTGTCATCCAAACAAGATGGGGCTGTCTTAATACTTTCATCCACTTCTAATTCATGCATTTCCAATATGATACAAACAAGAGCAAAAGGATGCTGTGTGGAACCACAACCACGTTAGTAATATGGATGTCAGTCACAGCAGGTGCAGAGCTGCCCCCACTAAGTGCTTTTCATTAGTCTGAGTGTATAGGAGCAAATCAATGGTACCAACTGTTGTGGTTTGACACCTGCAAGCACCTGGGCCTCCACATGAGCTTTACATTGTGATGACACAACAGGAGGTCAGCTGTTGTCAGGTTACTTACTCAGCGTATCCGGTGGCCCACGGTAATCTCCTTGTTTCCCTCAGGATGACGATGGGCCGAGTTGTGTGGTCCGCGGAGCACTCGACCTCATCCGGGGACAGTCCCAGGAACTCGGGTCTCATATAGGGGAATTTCATCGGCAGCTCGGAGCCAGGGTTGCACCCTCCCCCGGAGCTGCCCCCGGCCATGATGCCACCCATGAACCCGGCCACCGCGCACTTGACCCGGCCGAGCATGTTGCCTCCTCGTCGCGGCGGGGGGTCTGTGGGCCGGTGCGCGCCCCCGCGGCTCCCTTTACCCGAATTCCCCCCCAGCTCGACGGCAGGCTCGATGGAGAAGAGACGCGGTGGAAGAGGAGGAGGAAGAGGAGGAGGACCTCAGATGGTTAACGCTTCATTCATTCAGCACAGGAGACAACAGCTGCAGCCGGAGGAGAAGAAGATGAACACCGCTATGATGCATTAGGTAAAACTCTGCACTCCCATCATTGATAACAGCTCGGCCGTCGTGAACGCGGAAATACGTTGAAGATTAACAGGTCATGTGACGCAACCGTGGATGCACACTGCAAAAAGTGTTAATTCCATGCGTGGTCTCTTAACACTTATATTATAAATGCTACCTATATTATTGATTTTATAAAAAGCATAAAGTAATGTAGAAAGCTCAGTGTCGTGAGAATAACCCTTAATTTCATTTTTTTCTTTTATTATTTTGCAATTTAAATTATTTTTCAATGGATGAACTGCTCTAGGAAAAGCGATAAGTAATTATTTTATAAATGGCTGTGCTTTCTAAACTGTACGCTGTTTCACTGAAAACGAATGGATTTTTTAAAGAGATCTCAACGCCCACTAGCTAAACTTCTTTGCCAGACTGATATTTCTTGCAGTGCAGGATGACCATACATTGATAATTCTCAGAGTGCAGGATGAGCTGCTTACAGCGGCTGACAGCAAGTTAAAGGAAAAGACCTACGGTTATTATACAGGCTATAGAAAACCTGCCTTGTGTATGATCCTAAACCAAAGTCAATATATAACAATAAAGCCCTTACATATTGGAGGATGCTTAAATCTCGGTATTCAATTATTTGATGTTGGAAACAATAATATTATACTTTAACAATCTGTCTTTTTTTTTAATTTAAAAACTGGATTTTTTTGGTCTGTTTTACATCTTCCATGTAATTTGACCTAATGTCTCTAAATTAATGCAGAATTGTTTTTGTATTGCTACACTTATAGTCTACCTGAATATTTAAATGAAGATTCTGCATTTTTTGTTATAAATGATTTTCTTTTCAATAGCTTCCAAGTCTTATGACCCATTGACTCCCAATCCATACCAGATTTAACACTGGATACACTGGACAAATGATACATTTTTTTTTTGTATTTGAGAGTTTCTTCAATTTAATTTGATTATTGACCATATGTTTCCAACTAAATTGAAAAAAAAATTGCTATACAAGTAGGACACACCTCGTTTTATTTTAGTTCTTCTTTTTCTAAAAAATAAGCGGTTCTTTAATTGAAAACTCTTTTGATTTTAGCTTCCATATATTCCAAGACCCCTCCTTTGTTCCATATGACTACTTACATTTCGTAAAAAAAGTGCTACAGAGCATACATCTATTTATAAATAACCCATTGTGATTTACAGCCACTAACATTATGACTTAGTTCAGCGGAGGAATCACTCAACAGGGACTTACCATAGAAACCGCAGACTTGATGAGTAGGCGGGTTATAAAAACAGAACTCAGAACTTGATTATTTATTAACAAGTTACCAAACGCCAAGACTACCCACTTGGTGACGCATTATCAATGGAAACCCATGACTCATTATTAACAGCATACTAAGATTTATAACTTTATTATCACCCATAGAAACCCATACCAAATGTACCTGAGAAGTGTAATGACGGGTGTTGTAATACACACAGAATCCCAGTAGATAGAGCTATTACGCAAAAGCAGGACAGGTCTGAGCTTTCAGTGTTACTTCAGATTGTGCTTTAAAACATGCCTACAGTATATTAGCCTATTGTTTGCTTCTGTATAAGGAATTGCCATCTCACTTTTGTAAGTAACACATACAAAGGTATCGCTTTTTTAAAGCTAATGCAGGGTTAGGGTTACACTTACAATGTTTCAGCTTATTGAAAGCTAATTTCTTGCTATTGTGAGATTGTATTGTCATGGTTGATTGCACTTATTCTGATTCCCAGCGTCAACTAAATTGAATGTCATTTCTTTGTCATTGATTTGATTAAAACCAGGCATATGTTAGGTGTTTCTACTCCATGTCCTATTATCTGGATACACACGAATAACTGAGTTAAAACAAGTCTTTGTGTTGTGTCTTTTTCCCCCCGTATTTCGTCACTTGAAATTAAATTAAACGGAAAATGATAAGATCTCATTTTAAGGCCGTGAACTGGGACTATCCCATCAGTTTCTTTTTTGTTATACACAAGGACTGTTATCCGCCCCCATTGAACTCTTTGATGTCATTTCACAACACAGCATTTAAAAGAAATGCATGGCTGACAGTAAAAAAAAAGTAAAGCTTGATCTCTTCCAACTGCTGGGTCTCTGTTGACACATGCCACGCAGACTTTGGAATGCGTCTTTCCACCTATGGGACCCTAATTCTGTTAACATGCCATAAAAAACCCAAGATGAACTTGGTAGTGCTGGAAAGCTACAATTTCTTCACAGTGTCATTCTCAGCATCAGAGTAGTAGGAAGTTCGCACATTGCCTCAAGACTTTCCTTTATCTTCTGTTTTGGCAACTCTTCTGCATACCAGCAGGCTTCCACTGGCATTAGAAGTATTATTTATGAATGAAAATAGAAGAACATGACGTGTGTATCCAAAGAAAATACTACCACACCAAGAATGTAAAAGCAAAAGGGGGACGATATAATAAGATAAAAAAACCATTAACCATGTAAGTTTATATAAGGATTCAGATTTACTTAGGACACTGAATGATTCATTTTAAGCTCTAAAAAATATGTTCTTTAACGGTTAACAGGGTCATTGTTTGGGTTTTGAGGTCCCAAAAGTAGCTTTTTTTGTTCACTTTTTCTGCGATCATATTGTTGTTTTTACTTAAAATTAGATACCATTTCAGATGGAAAATGCTCTAAACCCTAACAATACAATACTTGACCTACCAGCTATCCATAAATGCTAATGTATCTGTTGCATGTGTCAATAAGGAACTGTATGCGAACAAGCTTGTCATATTGAATAAAAAGGTGATCTCATGTCAGTGTTGCATACACAGCTTGCTCCCAAGGAGACAGACAACCAGTAATCGCAAGATAAAGAAAATATCATTATTAATATTAAAAACTCCCCCAGTCTGACTGTGATTCAGCTGAAATGTGCCCATGTTAGGGCATGGGTAGCATAAGGCCAAGAGGAAGTCTCCTTTGTGGGGGAGTTAAATGTCAGGGGCAACTGTTATTGAGTGAAAGCTTTTGTTCTAGGGACACATGATCCACTCCTAAAATGCCTTTTTGCACATAGCGCTCATACCCTGCTTGTATTAGGTTTCAGCTACCGTTCCTTAATCCTCACCCTATTTGACTTTACCCAGATTTAACAGTGAGTGTTTTTATTTACAGTAAATCTAAAAGTTGCACCAGGTAAGTTTCTAAAAATTTGATTTTTCCAGATGAATTTCAGCAATAATGAAAACAAAAAGTTGTGAAATGTTATCTCATTCCAGGAAACCCTGATTCAGACTTTGAATGATTTGTTTGTGCATGTTTCTGTATGCGTGAACCATGACAAAAAAGTGTGTCATGAGTGCAAATTATAAACATTAAATGGGGATGTGCTTGGAAGAGAAAAAGCGTTTACTGGGTTTGTTTCTTAACAGCAGATGCCACGCCTCCACTGAGGAATATTTAAATCTGCACCTCTCACTCTGTGTGCTTAGCTCTGCTCTGGTATATAACTCACCACTGGATATCATCACCAAGTCAACAGGAGAGCCTCTTTATCACCTGGCAAACCAAGCCAAACTTCCTCTTACCCGGAAAAGGAGACAAATATAAAGGAGAAGAAACAGGACCAGGAGAAGCAGAGCATTAGAAGAAGAAGTGTCTTGGTGCTGGATGGGGAACATGTTCCTGTGGGTCGCCTTGCTGATGTCCCACTGTTTCTGGGGTCTGAGTGGAGCTGCAGCAGAACAAAGCTCAGAACTGGAGAGGATAGAGAAATGTGGCACCCGGTGTTCTCAGGTAATACTCAACTTTATCAACAATTAAGATAAAAACTCTAACAAATAACAATACAAACTATTTTTGATACTGTATGACTATGGTTTTAGCTATTAACATTAAACTGATTTAATTTTGTATTCTTCCAGACTGTTTCAGTTGTTCCATTGTTTGCATTTATAAACTTTATATCCACATTACTAATGAACATTTTTAGAAAATATCACTGTGGAAAAATGTTACGATTTTTCCACAGTGATATGTTCAATTTTTTTTAATGTGATATAAAATAAATGCTGTTTAAGCTGTCTACTATTTGCCTTTTTGTCTACTTTATATCCACATTACTGATGAATATATCATTGTGTAAAAGTGTTGTGATTTTTATACAATGATATAAAACAAACGTTTATCTATTTATTCTATTATTTGCCTTTTTGTCAATTCTGTTCTCAAATGATATACAATGTCAGTGTGATTTTTCTTATAGAGGTATTAGAAAAAAAATACAAAACAATGTTAATATAGTTTTTTCTCGAGCCCTTACGTGTACTATTAGAACCTCCTATTGCTGCTGCTGCTGCTAAAACTCAATATATTATACAGTAATCCTGCTGCTGTTTTGCCATCCATGTCTATCAGAATTTCTGTGCTACTACATCAACTACCTGTCAAAATACTACCAAAAATAATCCACAGTTTCAGGCTTGTGAAATGAACCCTGATGTCCTCAAAGGCTCTCTAAATATGACACATGCAGCTTACTGTGTTATTCTGTCGCTGAAACCTTTAGTTAACGACAAATAATGCTTAAGCACTACAGTATTTTTATTTGCATACTGTATTACTCACCTTATTATTTCTAGCCAAGGAGGAATCAAAAACAGCTGCATATCATGTTAGGTGGAGATACACCTTTCCTCCCTAGCATGCTCTCTGTGACCCTATTTGCATATATTTTCATGCTATAAATAACCCTTTTGCACAGTTTAGGGCTTTTACCTTGAGTATAGATTTTCACACGGCTCATGTTGCAAGTGCACAATAAACGTTCTCTTTTGCAAATTTGTACAGGTATATGTGCTCAAATAATTTTGTTCTTCCTCAATTATGAGTCATGTTTCTTTCAAAACATCTTGACCTATGAGCTCATGTGAATTAACTTGTACTTTCAAGTGAAACTTGATACTTACATTCGAGCATTTTTACCACATTTAGTAATACCAGAAGCATTCAGTAAAAAAAGGCACGTCATACACGTCTGCCATTACTGGTGCCAGTGTCAGAAATAGTTTCCACAGGGCATATTTCCTGGCTCAGGTATAAACAAGGATGTATTTTTGAAACATTTGAGGCGTGCCTAGGCAAATTGCATTTATTGACCTTCGCATCACAGTGTGAATTCCTGCATTGACATTTTTGTATGTAAATGCATTGCAGACTGAAAATTGAAGCACAAGAACACAAGTGCAGTCATTTATTAATATGTTTATGCTTTGCATGTGGACGCGTTGCAACCGCAGCTAAAACACAAACTGGTTGTGTATGAACTGAAATAGCAATGAGGATGTGAAAAAATCATTACGTCTGGGAATTCCCTCCTCTGGAAGGGTGCTACCTTTGTTCTCTTTGTTAAGAATTACTTTATTACAAAGCTCGTGCCATGCGAAGTAACAGAAAAATATTAACAGGGCGTTTAACTCTCTCTTTTCCTCATTCACCTTGCAGGACCTTCAGTGCAAGACCAAGCGAGGCGGTGAGTATAGACCAATAGCTGCTTTATGCACACATGTATGCAAAGAGGACATGATTCCGCACAACATGTAAATCATTATGCATTCAGAAGTGCATCAAAGCATCTTAAGAGATTTCACTTTACACTAAAACATATTGTGCACACATCACCATTGAAGATGTAATCTGATGGAGGAAATGTTTGTGTGTTATGTTCTTCTTAATGAAGATCAAGGAAGAATACACGGATCGCTACGCTTGGCACATTTGGACTGCACACTCGTGTCCCTTTGTTGGCAGTGTGACAGCAGGAACACCTGACATTTTGTTAATTTATGTCTGTTCTCCCTTTCCTTGTGTAGCCTGGTTTCCTCCTCCGTGTCAGGACCCTGCTCAAGGTCTCAACTCCTCCTCCGTGTTCGCCAAGATCAGCCTCTCCACAGTCATGAGCTGCGAGGGCAGACAGAAGTGTTCGCTACACCTTCAAATCAAAACCGCAGTGCACCTAACTGGTATGTCAGTGCAGCCGCTTGAAATGATGTCATTAAAATACAAAGCTGTCTATCTAGACCTTTAAGCTATAGTAAACATTTTGAACTTTGGACATCCACGAGGTTGGATGAACAGTTTTAGTAGATGAGACATTCTTAAGAGACTAATTTAGTTCAGCATTTCAAGAAAACATATATTCTGTCACATAGCTACTCAGTATTATCTTAAAATATGAGCAAGATCCCACCGGATTCTTGAGATTTGTATTTGTTTCTTATTCCTGTTTCAATTTAATGTTAACCTGTGCAGAAGAGTTTGCCGTTCTGACTTCAAAGCTGATGGTTAATAGATGTTAAAGACACTAACTACTGCTTTAGGAATCAGGTCTTGAATCTACATAGTATTTACTGCTTTAGCTATCACTGGCTGCTTATATTTCCTACAATTTTTCTATATTCTTTATAATGAAATTCTTACCTCGAGAAGTCATGACTCAACATATTCATATTTGCCGTCATAAGGTAGTTTAACTTTTGGGTATAGTCTAACCAATGTTGGAATAATAATGGTGGTTATCACTCATGACACAAAAGTATTTGTGGAAAGTGCAGATGAACAGGGAAGGAAATGTAATTTATAAAAAACGTTCCGTTATCCAACTTCTGCATTTTCTTTTGGGTAATGCATGGTTTTTGTTACCAGTTAACACGCAGACTTTATCTGACAAGGCTTAGGGTTGTATTCATCTGAACCAATTTATAACAATCTTTGTAGATTTGCTCACTGTCCGGGTTGGAGCAGGGAACTCCCTTTGATCTTGATAGTGCCTTCAGTTACAGCCATTAAAACATGACACATACCCTTCCTCCTGTATGAAACCTAAAGACATGCCGACTCACAGTGACATGCATGTATAGTTTTTAATGGCTAACTAGCTGGTTAACAGTTAGTGTTTAACAAATGAGTCATCGATATTTGTGCCAACAGAGTCAATCCATGGTGTTTCCATCTGCACCGTCACTGCTGGTATGATGTCAAACTGCCAAATGTTCACCTTCACGAAAGCTTCGAGAGGACGAATGTCCGGACGGAAGGTACTGTAAACAGCACCATGCGATTTACAATCTTGGGACATTTTGGTATCATTTTTGTAAAAGAGTAACATTTAGTTGAGAGTATGTTTTGGTTTTCATGTCTTGCAAGTGATGTAAGAAAATATGAAATATGAAATAAGAAGGCATGAAAGTACATGAAGATATATTTCTGTATCATCTGGATATTTAGTCACCTTTATTTTCCCATGTACAGACAGGAAAACACTTTGAATCTAATCTAATATTTAAGGTCAACAGAAACAGTTGTTTGTTTGACATTGAACGTTCAAGTATCACATAATACATTTTTCGGAAGCATGTTACAGCCTGTGTTTCTTTTGTTATCCAAAAGGTGGAAGTTGAGAATAATTGCTTTGACATTTCACCAAGCCAACACGTGCAAGTTACAGTGAAAACTGTGCCGAGCTACTGCGGAGTAACATGGACAAGCACATATGAAGCTCCAGGTGAGAACACTTCTTGCATGTATGTCATAGGAGCATTAAGATATACATATTGGTGTTTGTGTAAGCTTTCTCTGTAATTGATAGGAATAGGTAACATTAAGAACACTGCTCCACACTTGTGTAAAAATAATGGTAAATGATTAATAAAAGGAGGAAACAACAGTAGTAGTTTGGTATTATGCAAATGTTGAACATGCACGGGTTATGTCACATTTGTCTTGCTGTAATCTTTATCCCCATGGTATTTTGTAAGTTAAACATTGTTGCATTTCTCCACAGGTTGCATCAATAAAGATTTGCGACAACACGTCCCAGAGTGCATCAGTGAGTACACGTTTTTTCTTAAACCACTAGACCCATGAGCATTTTTTATTAGTTTCGCTGCCCCTTAGGGTATCAATAAACATTTGTACCTATGACTTGGATGAAAACCTCGCACTGTCTCATTCAGCCGGGAAGCTATCATATGACGTAAAGCCGGAGAGGAAAGAGCTGAGTGTCAGGGTGACAGACATGCTGGAGGATTATGACTACTTCCTGCGTCTGTGCCGTAACGATTTCATCTGCAAAGGCACAGGGGCCGAAACAAAGGTGAGACCCTCTATGTTTTAGACACTGTGCATAAGAACAATCTTTTGTGTTGCAAAATATGAACTTAAAAGGGACGGTTCCCCACATAATCCTACATGAAAGTGCTCATTACAAGGTGTGTGTAATCCGAGTTTCATCTAGTTCTAAAATTGTTCAGGCAGATGTCTCTACTCCTGATATTTCCCACACTTGGCAATTCATAAATGGCATGATAATAATATTTGCTTAAAATAGGCAGCTGATAATAAATCATGCTTTGTAAACACTGTTATCATCCGGACAAATGACTGTTGAATGTCAGAGTGTCACTTCTAACCTTTCTCCCAGTCAGCAGGTCATTCACTTTGTATTTATAAGGGTTTGTCTACCCACTCACTGACTGACTTTTCTAGAGGGCAAAGATGAATGCTGTCCTCTGGTGCACAAATAATATGAACCCGTTTTACACTCTCAGTAGGGATGCTCATATTGAAACCTCTTGGAAACTCCCACAGCTTACTTACCCACCCCCAAAAAATGGGGCTAATCCATAATTTGACTCTGGAATAACCAAGATGTCAAAACCAAAGCCTTGTTCACAAGTACACATGCCAAAGACTCATGACAAATGTTTACAAAGCTTTGTTTACCTTCCAGATAAAGAAAGGAGATCCCGTAATGAGCGCAACCCTCCCGTACTCACGACCTTTGCCCTGCCTTTGCATCGAGGTAAAGTTTCAGCAAATACTCCGAGCATTTATGATATTTTCCTTTTAGTAATGACTAGGAAAAAGGTATTGAACTGTCCTTATAAATTCCTCATAGGGTTGGTCATTGCTGACGGATGCCCCCAGGGTCCAGGTCTGCCCCTTCAAAGACCGTGAGTCACGTTATTGCTTTTAGTCACGAAAAAATCTGTAGTAAACTAATCCTGTTCCGAAGTGATACCATTTGTAAAGATTGTGACATCCCCCTGTCTGCAGGTCTGGAGGAGCTGTGGTTTGGAATTAACTTTGACCCCCTGGAGGAGACGCTATCATGGGAACCCGAGTGCCAAGTGTCTGCTGTGGTTGCCTTGTGTCAGAAAAGAGACGACGGCGTCTGTTTGGATCTGCCTCACGCCTCACAGAAAGTCAGCAGAGAAAAGGTATACAGTACGTTGTTGACATGAAACCACAGTTTACCCCTCTGGCTGCCTGTTATTAACACAAATCACTTGATACTTTATACTTAGGAAGAGAAGTTACGACAGCAGGGTTTTCTTGCCAGTAATACTCTGCGCCATCTCAAGATATGACGTCAAAGCAAAGTGTTTCCATGAAGTATAAAAGCCAGGCAACTATTTCATTTCTTTCCAAATGATTCAAAGTGAGAATACTTTTGCTTGAGCTAAAAAAAAGAGTATCCAAATCATGGATGTATAAAGAGAACTGGATACAGTGTTGGAGGCAGGACCCCTTTCATTCCTATGAAAGTTGCTCAGTGACGCACGAAGCCAAAAGTACCCGTATCTGGGCCCATAGAAGGTGCACACTTGATTTCAAAAGAAAGGGAGAGCCTTCATCCCTTTGATGCTTAAGAAATAGATGGTATCTTGATATCAGATTGCACCTCAGGCCCTTTCACTTGAGAAGGGAATTCTCTGTCAGGTTGAAAATAACAAGTGACGCAAAGAGCCTCCCGTCTGTACAAAAACGAATCATACAGTAAGAAGCATTTAGTCTTACTGCTTTAAAGGAAATACTCTACTGTATTTCAAAAATGAATACTGTATTTCAAAAATAACTTTCATAATTTTTGCTTTTCAGATAACATTTGCTAAAGTGGATCCACACCCTCAGCTATGCATGAAGGTAAAGAATGTTACTGTGGAGACACGGGCTCATATAATGTTGTTGTTGTTGTTGTTGTTGTTGTTGTTGTTCAGTACCAGACTCTTTTACTATGCTGTTCTCTTGTCTAAATACTAAGTGGTGTTTCCACTAGTTTTGGCAATTGTGCAACATTCTAATGTATAACAGAGCTCGTAATTTCAGTTTAAACTAGAGACCATTTTACCATCTCAAGTTAGTAGAAGCTCCCTCCAGCAGTTAGCTTCGGTTAATAGTTAGCCGGTACTCGTTAGCCAGTAAGCTAATGGTAAGCTGTGGATTAACAGAGCTGCAAAATAAAATACAAACTGGATTTAAACAATTAAGTAACAGTTTTGGAATAAAGCTAGTAGCATTTCCTTTGCTATGGCAGTTCATTCTATAGAAGGACACCCAATGATGTATTATTGCTCTTTTACTGTACTAAAATAAGTGAAAAAATGGAAATGCTATGTTCAAACCCACATACTTTCTAAGATAGTTCAGCAGTTAACTGGTAACCGAACCATAAAGCAGAAGTATCGCTAGCATTGTTACTGATTTACAAGTAAAACAGGGTGAAGTTTGATGTGTTAATCTAATGGAAATCCTAAAAGGACTTCAAAACATAATTGTACAATGTTCTTCAGTTCACTGCAGGCCCTCAGTCCTGGGTTAAGTGTCCCTTTGCCGATGCAACATTCAAAGGTAACTTTACTTAATCACATCATCTGATTACTGCTTGGCTACGTACTGCAATAAATCCATCCGATTGTGGCTTCAGAGAAACATTTTAATGTATAAAGTTGATATTGACGGACATTTAGTAATGTTGTATTCATTTCCAGCATGGGAGGTGGTTGTGACGAGACAACAAGGTCAGGAAGACGTGAAGATGTTGTCTCGCATCACTGCAACGTTTTCTGTGGGGCAGTGTGTGAAGTCTGAAGGGTCGACTGGGTGCCAGATCACTGACACGCACACCATGCATGTGGTAGGTATCACATAAAACATCACATTTTCATACTGACCATATCATACAATGACCACTTGTGCGCTTGTGCGGAAGCATCTGCATTAGTTATATGGAGGGGCTTTCACATCCTGTTTGCATTGATTGCATGGTATCTTATTACTGTTTGTTTTTGTAAAAGTATTTCCTTGTTACTGCTCGTAGGCAACATGCTGTTCCCTAAGGCGGTGTACAATAGCTTTGAATCAATATTTGTAATCAAACAAGCAATTAAAGCTAATTTCGCGTTATTATAAAATTGTATCTTCCAACATTTGCTAGATAAAATATGGTAGGCAGCAATCCACACGTGTTTGTCTTTGACTTAAAACTGGTTCTTCCATCAATAAACATTAAATGACAACTGAATGGGTGCACGGTTGATAGCACCAAACGGAACAATGAAAGCAAAACAGAAGCCATGGTAGCTTTCATAACAAAAGTGAAGTGAAGGCGTTTTTTTTTCTTTGACAGGAGAAGAATAAACCTGTTGACTTCAAACTGGAAGGGGAAATGTGCAACTCTTGTCTTGAGGTATGTTTGTGTCATTCAAATATCCTGCACATATACTGCATTTTCCCTCACATTTAGACAGACGATGACTTTAAATACATTTTTATTTGGATAGGTGAAGAGGCTGGATGTGAAGTTTGCTGCAACAGTTATTCACTGTCTTGAGCAATGCCGTAAGTATAGTTTTCATTCTCCTTGCAAAATAAATATGAGTAAATCTTGTTCTTCTATTTTTTTTGTCTGTTTCTGTCTGCACATTTTCATGCCCTGAGGTTTCACATCAGTTTGATGTGCAAATGGATACCACTACTTTTCTTTGTATGTGGTTTGGACTGGTAATAGACCATATATTTACTGTCAAGCAATTTTTCATCGGCTAATCACAAATGTACGTGCCTCCTGAAGTGGTTTCTAGGCATCTGTTTTTGAAAATAAAAGGATTCCAAGTAACCGACGTCATGGACTACTCTTTGATTTAGTGTGCATGATGGATGAAACCATTATTTATGTGAGAAACTGTAGAGAGCAGAACGCATGCTGGTTGAAACATCTTTCAAATTTGGATAAACACAGATTATTGTTTTGATAACCTCAAGAGATATAGTTTTATTTTGTTTGCATAACAGATGAAACCATTATTTATAAACCTAAGGGCAGAACATTATGAAAACCGTCTTTGATGCATTTAAGGTCTTATTTCTTTATGCATAATTGAGACAAAACATTGAGAAACTGTAGGGAGCAGAAGTCTCATAAACACGGGTTAATGTCTTATCCTGAAGAGACATTGGGAAAGAAATTGGGAAATACACTTTTTATATTGCTTCAGGAGTTAGGTGAATAAATCAATGCCAGCTAACAGGAAAGGAAACAGCTAGCCTCGCTCTAGCCAAAGGTTAAAAAACAAAACAGCTAACAGAACCTTTTTAAATGACACAATTGTACACGTACAGTATATCAGATTTCACAATGCAAGGTTAAGCTAACTCTGGCTTCAGCTTCATATTTTTGGAAGTATATTGACGAGAAAAGGTTTGAAGTCTCATAATAGTTTTGTGCTGTTTTTGTTGGCATACAAGAGGGGGAATCTTTCAATCATTCCTTTCTTGGAAGGAAAGGACAGCCCAAAATGTCAAACTATTCCTTGAAAAGCAACGTATTAAATACCATTGCCATGCGTCTAATAATCTATAAACTGTATATTTTCCCCTCACAGAATCATCATCGCCCCCCAGTGCTGGCTTCTCCAGGCGAGCCTCTCTGGACTGGACGTGGGTCGTTGTTCCTGCTAGCGTTTGCCTCTCTGGCATCATTATCATCACTCTGTTGCTCAACTTACTGCTAACCGGTAGGTTGAAATTATGTTAGCTCATCCTGCAGTATTGTCTTCTCTGTTGACATACTTTTATGTAAGCTCTTGTATCAAAATGGATTTAGGCACAGTTCCAGTGTCCACCCACGCCTAGACTTCCTGTCTGCAGTCAGGAAGTAAATGCTGCAGACTTAACTTTACAAACCATAGCATTATCTGCCTTCTTTGAACACATGTTTGCAAAGTATGTAAGATTAGGTGCTCGACTGATTAGTGCTTCATTCAATGTGCTTGATATGGACTTTAAGCTAGACTTCCTCTGTGAATGCAAGATTTACAGTAACCTAATCTTCTTGCAATTTGGTTTCTGTCATTTGAATAAAAAAACAAGCCACTGAATTCGCCATGTGTCGGTCTATTTCCTCATCTGATTTCCCCTGTATTGTAATTTAGTGTACCAGAGGAGGAAACAGAACATGAATGGAGGCTGTATCTCTGAGAAGCAAATAGGTAAAAATAATCTCATTTTCGATTGACTTCATTGCATACTGTACATTTCCAAATACCTCAAACCTGAACATCTCCTGTGTTTTGACAGATCCTGCTTTTGACTGTGTTGTCCCTGTATTACCAACTAAATCTGCTCTTCATGGAGGTGTCCTCGTACCTGATTCACCCCAGTGTGGGAACAATGAGAAGGCCAACTTAATATCTCACTGACCAAAGAAGAGTGCTACCATTAAAAGCATTTCTTGTAAGGTGCGGTAAAAACTGTAAAGTTGTTACACGACCAAATGAGTTCTCTCTTAAATGCAGCGTATGATATGTAATATATAGATATTTGTAATGTTATGTATGTTACTGGATATTTGCTGGTTAGTATGCTTGATAGTGGCTATGTATGTATGTATAGTTATATTTTAAATAACTATAGGCCAATCTCGAAATTGTCAGTTCTGGCTAAGGTTCTTGAACGCCTAGTGAGTGAACAAGTAAAGGAGTTTTTATGTAAAAATGATATCCTGTCTAAACATCAGTCAGGCTTCAGAAAGCAACATAGCACCATCACTGCGACAATGAAAGTGGTGAATGACATTACGAGTATTTTAGATAATAAGCAGAGTTGTGCAGCTCTATTTATTGATCTTTCTAAAGCGTTTGATACCGTCGATCATCGCATCTTAAAGCAGAGGCTACTCAGTATTGGCTTATCCAGCCATGCAGTGGGGTGGTTTGTGAACTACCTCTCTGAAAGGGCCCAATGTGTTCACTTTGATGGGCTGTCTTCTGAGTGGTTAAACATTGCTAATGGTGTTCCTCAAGGTTCTGTTTTAGGTCCACTTTTATTCTCCATATATATCAATAGTTTAGGTGAAAATGTGGATGAAGCTACTTTACATTTTTATGCGGATGATACCGTGATGTACTGTGCAGGTCCCTCGATTAAGGAGGCGGTTGTTAAATTACAGGCTGTTTTTAACATTATTCAGACTCAGCTCTCTGAACTTAAGCTTCTTTTAAATGTTGATAAAACCAAGGTAATGCTTTTTTCAAAAGCTAAAAAGACACCAGAGCCTGTTTTAGATATTGTTACTATGCAAGGACAAGTACTAGAAGTGGTTGCCTGTTATAAATACCTACTGTAGGTATCTGGCTTGATGATTGTCTTACTTTTAAACTTCATGTCAATAATCTGCTTAAAAAGCTGAGGGTTAGACTAGGTTTCTTTTTCAGAAACAAGTCCTGTTTCTCACTTGAGGCCAGGAAAAGGCTAGTCACTGTGACCTTTTTACCTGTGCTGGACTATGGTGATTTGTTGTATATGAATGCCCCTGCCCATTGCCTGAACAAGTTAGATGCCGCCTATCACAGCGCACTGAGATTTGTCACAAATTGTAAAGCACTTACACATCACTGTACCCTGTATGCCAAGGCAGGTTTGCCATCACTTACTGTACGGAGGCTCAGTCATTGGTACACGTTTATTTATAAAGCTTTGTTGGGTAAACTCCCGTATTATATCTGCTCTCTGATAACACAGAGAGTTGCAAGCAGCTATTGTCTGAGATCGCATGATGTAGTATTGTTAGATGTGCCAAGAGCAAGGACTGTCTTAGGTAAGACAGCTTTTATGTGCGCAGCTCCACTTGCTTGGAACAATCTTCAGCAAGAATTGAGACTGAGCAATCTCATTCCTCTGCATGTTTTTAAAGCTAGGCTAAATGAAATGCTCGTTGATACTATGGGTACTTGTAAATGTCTATAACTATGTAAATGTATCCTGTAAATATAATGTATGATGTCCTTTATTGTTTTATGTTTCATGTGGAACCTATATGCTGCAGGTCTCCCTTGAAAAAGAGATCTATGATCTCAATGGGACCATCTGGTTAAATAAAGGTTTGAAATGAAATGATGTATGTTTTCTAATTTATGTCTGTTGTGGTGAAAGTTAAACTTGTATATTGTCGTTTTTTTACACCTAATATATTCATTCAGCTTGCAGCTAAACAGTCATTTCATAACTATATTTATATTTTCAATAAAGAAATGCAAAACATGAAAGAAAACCTGCACATTTCTTTAACATAAAGCAATCACCTTACATTCAACAGGATTTTTACCAACTACTGCTACTGTACTGTGGTTCAAGGGACTTTCATTTCTTAATAGCCCCATTTGTACATACAGACAATACAAAACCTGTAATGCCTACCAATTTGAGGATGCAAACATATTATTGTGAAACATCCAAGAAATAATAATAATAATAACAAAAGACCTTGTTTTTCTTCCACTAATATTCGCTGCACCTTATCCCTTACTTAAAACAACTTTCTTTTAGTAAACTGATTTGGACTATTGATTCTGGGTCCATTACATAAAACCCATATGAAAAGCTATTTAAATTACAGGTCTCAGGGGTTGAATACTTTTGCAAGGCGCGGTAACCATTTCCAAGAACTTAGTTTTTACTGTGGCGCCAACACCACTTTGTTTGCACACTTGTTCAGACACGCCAGTAATGTGGTGAATCCTTTTTTTAGCACATAACAACTCTACTTCCTTAATCCTTTGCATATATTTCAGAATTCTGCTGGGATAAGCATATTAGTTCCTATGAACCAAAAGGAAATAGATAATGAAAGCATTTTTTAATACGGAAGCTAATTAAGCATCACAAGTCATGATGACTACAAAATACTGAATACAAATGTAGTAAAAAATAAATAAAGCTGCAGTCATCAATATGTTTACATTAAATGACTAAAGGCAATTTTATATATTTATATTATCCCTTTAGCCTGATTTCACATGGTTGGGTGGAATAAAGGCAGGGTTGGGTTAATCAATAGTTACCTGGAAGAAAAATGTAATTATTAACCTAATCTGAGTATCACAATGTCAAGTAATGTCACCAGATTACTTTCCGATACATCTGGATTATCCCAATATCAAACTTTTCTAAACGTCAGCTGAAAACATATTTTTTTGATAACCTTTTAACCAGCAACACCACATTTATTTTATCATTAGCCATAATCCTGTTACATGTGATCCGTTACTCCCCAAGCCTTAACAAAGGAAATGCTTATATCTCTTATATATCATCCCTACGGTCATTGTCTCTCTCGCTATCAATTTCCTGTGCAACATCCTGTTGCGTACGGGAATGATTTCCTCTTGTTTTTCATAATCAAATGAAGTTGCTTAAAACAGAACAGGACATACCACCAGAACAGAGGCTTCTCTGTGCACACACACTGTACCCAGAGGGCCTGCAGGTGAGCAGTAGTACACAATCCAACATGTGATAGGGATTTAACACATGAGGAACTTGTTTTCTGTAAAACTCTGAATGGATCAGTGTGTGTTGGTCCGGGATGTGCTGGCAAACATTTCCTTATTAGATTTGCTTTCAAATGCCCAGCAAGCGAGCGCCTAAAACCAGGTGAGTCATCAAAACAAGAGAATAATGTCCTCTCTGCTTCCTTATAACGTTCCTGCATGAATCATAAAACATGTCCACGTGGGGAAAATACGAGTGACCTTAACCTAGTATTATATCAGTGTGTAATTATTAATGCTAACTTAGTCATGGAGATAATATAATTGAATCAGCTGATTATAGTCAACAGCATAGTTCATGGTGACTGTGCAACAAAATCCACAGCATGTATAAGGTGGTGAACAAGTTGTTTCCACCTTTTACCAATGACATAATCCCCTCTACATTTGAATGCCTTAATTGAAGATCAACATGCTTCTTTACATATTGCCAGGAATAAACTGGTGGAAAATAAGTGTTTAAAAGTGGATTATATTCGAATATATTGGGTCTACAAATGTATTGAAACATTCATTTGACTTTAATTTGAGTTTTTGGTTATAATCATTTGTAATATTGGTAGAGGGAGGCAGTACTTACCCAAGTAAGGATTTGACCCCGAGGGTGGCCGGTTCAAGTCCCCGAACAGACCGAAGTAGGCAGTGTGGACCTTCAGTTGACCTCCTGGGCACTGTCATGATGCAAGGTGTCCTTCAGCAAGGCACTGGACACCCCCACTGCTCCTTAAGTTAAATGCAGAGGTCAATTTTCGCTGTGTGCTGTGCTGTGTACGTGATAAATAAAAAGGGTTAAATGCATTTAATTAGAATCCTCCCTTTCTGTATGTGAATTCATGATTAAATCAATTCTGATAAATGTGCTGGTATTTAGATTTTATATATATATATATATATATATATATATATATATATATATATATATTCTCTGATCTGTTTGCATAATTCTTAGTGTGTTTCTGGATGTCTTATTTATTACCTGCCCAGGGACTGCTGATGGAAATGAGGCAGCGTATAACTAAATCAGGCAAAAATCATCTCATCTTTCTTCTTTTCTTGTCAATGTCCTGTAGCAAACAATACAATAATGAAATAAAAAGCAAAAGGAAGAACAAAAAAAGAGAATGGACAGGAATGATAGGAAGCGATGCAGGAAAGACGGACCAAAAGGGAACTTTATTCTGATAAACAAATGACCTAACTAAAAGAAATATTATCAGGGATAACACATTCAAAAGCATCGTTGCAGGGAGTGAATTTGAAAGGCAATCATTGTGCATTGTCTGCAGTCTGACTCAGTGATGAGTGGATCTGCTTTAAATGGAAACCTCTATGCAATTTTATTATCAGTTCTGAATAAAGACCAGTGAGGGGGGTTTCCAGCTAAAGAGACCTACATGTGACCTGCAACCCAGGTGTAACATCATGCATTATGTGACCACAAAATAGCTGTAACTTGTCTCACAATCTCCCTTAATGTGGCGGCAGATGTGACATCATTGTTTATCAAACTGTAACAAAGGATTGGAAATTTGACCCAAAAAAAGCACTGTGTGGGGCCGCGAAAAGTTCATGTTTTGGGGATAGGTCCCCATGCAGAGGACCTGGGTTCGAGCCTGTCCTGGGACCATTTTCCACGTGGCGTCCCCTCTCTATCCCCCCTTCAATGCTGTCAGTTAAATAAGGCACTACTAGTGGCCCAAAAAATACAAAAAAAGAACGAAAGAAAAAGCACTGTGCAGCTGGTCGTATTTCGTGTTCAAGATAATGTTTTCTAGTCACATAAGGAACATTTCCATATTTACTCAATTTTGATGATAAGTGTGTATTATATGTCCAAGTATGGACATGGTAGCACTTGCAACTCAATTGTTAGGCAATAATGTATTATTTAAAATCAATGTTCAGTTAATGATTTCCCCAAAAATTACAACAATATCTAAGAATATAATTTGTATAACTCCAATAATTGTTATTAATTTACAGCAATTATAAATATTGTAAAAGCATTAAACAGTTTGTTAAACACATAGTAAACAGTGCCATCTTCAGGACAGGTTTTTCAGGACATTCTTGTCATGGCTTACAGTTAACCTAATATTGTTTTCAATCAATATATTATTAGGCAAATAACTGGACAATTAATAGGCCACCAACTGCAAAATATGGTGTTTATGTTGATTCATATTGGTAGCTTTGTTGTATTTTTGTCATGGCCTTATGATAAATAGGGTAATACATGTATGTTTAATTGACACATGTGCAAATGCCAATGCTTGTCTGATGAAGATGATTGCTGTAGGATGAGGATTGCGCTTCGTTATGCCTTTCTTACCGACCCCAGCTTTAATTACATCATTTTATAGATTATACTATTAATGCATTTGTGTACTGTTCACTTAATAATTTTCCCAGCCTGGATACCTTCAACACTGCCTGACAGTGTTTGTAGGCTACATTTTAAACATGCTAATGTCTTCTTCTATTCCAAAGGCCTTTCTCACAGCAGCCATTTTGCCTAATCAAAGGAAGACCAGCACAGGTGTTCCTTATAATGCTAACCATGGCTCTGTGCTTTTCAAGTGTTCAAGTGAGTGTCAGAGATAAGGCATCCCCCAAAAAAGCAAAGCTTCCAAAAATAATAAGTTCGTTTTAAAAGAAGGATATGAAAACAAACTTTTTTTCCGAAGCTAGAGCTGAATAAGACAGCTGCTAAAGCTAGCAACAGCATGCTAACTGAAAATCACTGGAGATGGTGAAGCTGCAAAAGGAAGTTCTTGAACCAGAGCTAATTGCTACAACTGTCAATGCATCTCTGCACGAGTTTCCCATGGACAAAGGACATTTTAAAGAGAAAATGGATGCCTAATATTGTGTCAAACTAAGTTACTTGTATTAAGTAGCAACTTTAACACTGCAAGTTTAACAATTCCAGTGACTGTTACATCTGCCAAACAATCTTTTCCAAAGTAAGGCTAACTACATCTTACCTCAGGAGCTCAATGGGAGGGACTATTATCTGGACCTGCCATGCATGGAAAAGGGCCACGCCTGCCAGCTGGATTGGAAAGTGCCCCTATGATGCAGGTAGGACTAATTTATAATTGTTTGGACTAATAATTGAGTCACCAGTGTTGGGGAAGCTACTTTGAAAGCATTGCTCTGCAAGCTACCAAATGTAATTAGGTTGAAATAGCTAAGCTACTCTAGGCACACATATAGTTTAGTTTGGTTAACTTAAGCTACTCAGTAGTTCAACCTACTTGAGGCAAAACAAATAATAATATGTATGGCACTTTTCGTCAGTTTGTCCCATGTTAATAGCTAAAACAGTCTTTAGTTTGTATCTTTTAAGACAGAATGAACAGCTTAACCACTGGTCTGAAGAGTTTGACTTTATGTTTGCTTGTCAGAGCACGACCAAAGAGGTTAAATTGCAGTGGAAAATCAATGTTAAAAACTACTTTTTTTAAAGAAGTCCTTTCCTCCGTAGGCCCCAAAATTGGTTGTAGTTTCCAGTGGCGTTTTTATATGTACAAAAGTGGTGGGGCACAAAAAACTTAGATGTCTATATATAAGCTTCTGCAGTGACGTGCAGTGAGGTTCATGGCTGGTGAGGCACTGGCACTGACTCTTCAGGTTTACAAATATTATATTTTGACCTAAACCAAAATATAATATTATTTTCAAAAGCTTTTTTTGTCTGATGCTTCGATTAATTTTAAACAGACAGTTCAACAAAAGGATACCCAAAAAATGTCATTTTATCATTTAAATATTGAATTGTTCTCTCTTAGTAAGATCCCATTTTCAATAAAATGGCGGTCTTACCTTGACTTGAAGATGAAGTCCATTTGCCTATCCTTCTGGACAAACATTTCTATTACTTTTTTGTAAAAGTCCTCCTTATGTTCTTGTAGTTTCAAAAGTCTATCATAAATCTAATCCATAGATTTATGATAAAAAAATTATATAAGTAGGGTAGACATGTGGATGTTATCCGGCTAATCAAAACGTGCATTTATCTAACAGGTACGTTTCCCACAGATCTTATTTCGAGCTATTTTCTAAAATCCTCTGGAGAAATCTCATTGCTTTTTTGTGCTTACTTCCTGGTTTTAGGACGTGCCACTGCAGCTCTCTCGTCTCCTCTTCACACAGCACACTTTTCGCGGCACACTACTTACAGCCAATCAGCTCTGAATGATTTGAGATGACGTATGGTGGGGATGGTAGCTCCATGCCCCTCTGGTCATTATTTTTTTGCCACACACATTACATTACAAAATACTCTGAGCATGCGCAGTGAAGTTTTTACAGTCACCGTTGACTTCACAGCGAGAGGGAGGGGCATAATCAGGTTTTGTCCCACATGGCTCTAAACAGCTCAATAGGCACACACTGTGACTGTAGACACACTAATTAGAAGAACACAGACTAAAACAGCAATGTACAGACGAATCAGATGATTAAACATGATCTTAAAATATATTTTATATATTTTTTTATTTATTTTTTTGCATTTTTGTAATCATTATTTGTAATACTTTCTGCTGACACTAGGTGGGGCTGTGCCCTAATGACCAGTCGCCACTGGTAGTTTCAGTAGTTAACTACACAAGAGATTGCATAAAAGTAATTTATCTATTTGAATGCAAACATGAATGTAGTTAAACTATGGCAAGCTACTGCAACATTTTATTAAACCTTATTTTTTTGCTGTTTTAAATATATTTCACTTTACCCCAACACTGACAATGACTGGACTTATGTTTTGATTTGAGCAACTTTATTGAGAATGTTTTTGTGTCATAGTGTACCGTCAACATTAAATTTGACATCTATCAAGGTGGGCCATCACCCACAAATGTCACCTCTGTCATGGTGCCCTGTCACAAAAGAATGACATCTGTGTAATGGTGCACTGTCACCAATAAATTACACATCTGTCAAGGTAGTTCATTGCTGGTTGTTTTAAGGCTTTATGCTTTCACTTCTTTTGTTAGCTAATGACATTTTTTATTTTGTGGCTGTGAGGGCCATCCTTCTTTGAGACTCTTGCATTGGGTCCTGGCGCTTCCATGTTACGGCACTGTGTTGGATCACAGTTTAGCGTGTTTACAAATGATGTGTCTGTCAAGATAAATAGTAATACATTCATGGGCCAGTTGTTTGTTTTTAAAAAGAAAAAGAAGCAGCTACTATGATGTGTCTCATCATCAGTGAATGTGCCAAGGCAACAGAAAAAAGGCAGGTATCTGGAATCTCAACACTTGACAATTGCTGGAGTCGTGTTACTATACTTCTTCTTTTTGGCATTGAACCAGAAAGAAAAAGTAGCACAAAAGATTTGTTTTGTTGCAGCAAAATATATTAAATTAGGACTTGTTTGCATGATGGGAGACTGAGATATATTATGTGGTAAATATAATTAAATTGTCACTTCTCCTTTTTGCTCTTCAATTACCACAAGATGGCAGTGTTTACCAAGACTTGACTTGGATAGATAACAGTCACGTGTATGAGTCATGAGAAAGTTAAGACAGTTGAATGAACACAACTCATGTCAATCCATGTCTGATAGGAGGCTGCTAGACTTACTAAAGTAGAGCTATTACTGGAGATATACCCCTAAAGAAAAGCTGAGCAAGGCAATTCATCTCCAATGTCACCTAAAAACAACAAAGGAAGCTTAAATGCAGCTAAACAATGATGCTGGAGATAACAATCTCTCTGTGATTTATTTGATCCATTTTACTTTATCGTTCTTTGCCTGATATGTCTTCAATTAGTCCTTTATTTATCTCCCAGAATGCTTTGGATAACATCTAGGGTATTTAATACACCCAGCTGTCTAAGATCCAAAAGGATAGAATAACAGTATGCAGAGGAAAGTAAGAAAATTCCCTTCTAAGAAGTGGAAATATCACCCCTTATTCATAATGCATAATGTCTTACACCTGATTTGCTGATTGCTCAAAACGCGTCTTTGTTTTGATCTGCTGGAATAATCTGAACATGATGTCATGCTGTCTAAGCAAGGCCGGTTATCCACAGGGATAATAATGCCAGGTATGGTGCCAGCTGCTGTGATTGGTGGACTTTTCACTCAAAACTATTCTAAACACAATCATAACAAATAAAAAATCCACACTCATACCTGTAGGATTAGTCCTAAGGCCTTCAGGTACACACAACCATGCTTCCTTTTTGTTTCTAGCTGTCTGTCCATCTCTGTCTCTAAGCCCATGCGGTGAAAGAATGACAAACACAGAGGCCAGAGACAACAGACAGGGATGAGCTAATCCTTGTTGTGAATAATTCCAGACATTCCGATGGGGTGTTGCTCACGGCTAATCGGTAAGCGCCGACGCAGCGCTTGCGCCCGCCCAGGCTTTGCGCAAAACAAACACGGGCCTTTAGAGCCTCACTGAGTGGAAGGCTGATGTCAAACAGGCTAGTATGCACAAACAGAGGCACTCACACCCTCAGGTATGCATGGAAAGACGCATGTCCGGAAACACATACAAACACATAGGAGGAGAGCTGGGTAACTGGGACAAAGGTGAAAGGTTCAAGGGGGGGGATGAGATGATGAGGGGAAATCATTGTCACTTTGGCATTTAAAACAATGGGAAGTGTGTCATTGAACCAATTGATACTCTGAATTAGTAAACATTCACTTCTTAGAGGGGAGTTTTGACTTGGTCAGAACTGTACACCCATTCAAGTTGCAATTTTGAGTGACACATTAGGCGAAGAGTAGAGGATGATGGGTAAAACATTGAAGAGATAAATGGATGATCAGAGGAGGAAGAAGGTAATGAAGGTCTTAGTGGTGACAGATGACAAGGTAAAGAATCTCCTGAAGATGAAAGGCAGAGATTGTACAGACGGAGGATGAGCAGACAGGGAGCCCGGATAGAAGACGACAAGCTCGTCAAAGGATGAGAGACAGGAAGGCTTTCGAAGAAAAGGTACAGTGCGCGTCGGTAGGTCCTGTTGACAAGAATAGGAAAAGCTCTCTCGCACACAGAGGGCCTCTTTGTTCCTTTGTGAGTCATTCTAGAAAGGGCACAGCTGTAAACAGTCGAGATCAGTCCATTAGGCCCCGAGGTGCCAGAGCTCCAGTGTTGACTGTGTATCCGGAAAGAAACTGCAAGCTTGAGTCATCAATAAACAGAACAGTCAGATGAGTGTGTAAGTATGTGTTTGGGGTGGGGTGGGGGGGGGAATTGTAATAGGAGGCAGAGAGGAGGAGTGCAGGGTTTAGGGGGATAATGGCGCAGAGTAGCACGGGGCAATGATCTCATGCCTCTCCCAGCTGGCAAACAAGGCCTTTTCCATGGTCTCCTATCTATCCGTCAGCCCTCTGCTGTCTCTCCAAATCCCTCCCTTCTCTCTCTCTCTCTCTCTCTCTCTCTCTCTCTCTCTCTCTCTCTCTCTCTCTCTCTCTCTCTCACACACACTGTCAACTCTTTCTCATCTTCACTCTCTCTCTCTCACTGTTTAGACCAGAGAGAAATATTCTGTGGCAGCGGTGGCCATTCTTTTCATCCCTGGACTCACTGTCAATGTCTCAATTCAAAGCGAGTACATATTCATCCCTCCCACACATAATCAAATGTAACCTTTAGATTTACTTCCTGCCTTTTTTAATTAGCAGTCACAGCGCTCCTTTTCAACAGGACTCGGTCAAATCATTAAGGGATCGCAACATGAATGCCAGGTCTCCGGTAGCGTAGCAATAAAGGGACGTGAAAAGCCCAAAGAAACCCTGAGCTGCTGACCTCAGTGGATCCACCGCCTTTGTGTGCTACGTTGACCTCTGACCTGTCATCACCCCGGCACACGCCAGCCTGCTCCCGACTCACGCCACATTAGAGCCATGTGAGGACACACCAACAATCAGTCATTTCCATCCCCTGACACACACACACACACACACACACACACACACACACACACACACACACACACACACACACACACACACACACACACACACACACACACACACTCAAGTTCAAACTGTCCATCTGTTGGAAGGCAACCTGTGACCCTTGACATTCAATAGTTTAGGTCAGGACACGTGCCGCTTGGACAGCTGTGGTAATACCACACTCTTGTGCTAGTGTGTTTGTGAGAGATTGGCAGTTGGACAAGCATTGGGACACATGCAGAAAATGATATATACAAGCTACATTCATTCTTAATTGTTTGTATAGATTAAACCAATGATATGATATGTTAGGCTAAGCTGACCTAAGCTAAACTCTGTTAGCTTAAAGTTGCATTTAGCATCTTCTTATCTTACTCTTGCTATTGAGTTTTCTTGAACGTAATTTTTTTTGAAACACCATTCTTGGTTGTTTCATATCCTCTTGTTTTTGGTTTATGAATTATAAAACAAAGAAATGTGATAGAACGCGATTGGAGCATGTTGTATGCCTTTCATGAGTCAGCCCTGAAACACTTTGATCCGGAGGAGATGTCTTTGTTAAAGTGAAAGCTCAGCTCCTGCCTTCACTGCGATAGCTGGGATTGGCTGAAAAAGAATAACACTGAAACACAATACACACGCTGCTTTTTGTGTGTGCAGAGGGTGGATGGAGTGTGTGCATTTGTGTGTGTTTCTGATGACCCCCTGCTGTGTGCTAAGCAGAGAGGGTGGGGGTAAGGGGCCCGTGGGTGGATGAGTGCCAGGCCTTTTCCTGCAGTTCTATAAGCTGTGTGTGTGTGTGTGTGTGTGTGTGTGTGTGTGTGTGTGTGTGTGTGTGTGTGTGTGTGTGTGTGTGTGTGTGTGTGTGTGTGTGTGTGTGTGTGTGTGTGTGTGTGTGTGTGTGTGTGTGTGTGTGTGTGTGTGTGTGTGTGTGTGTGTGTGTGTGTGTGTGTGTGTGTGTGTGTGTGTGTGTGTGTGTGTGTGTGTGTGTGTGTGGTGTGTGTGTGTGTGTGTGTGTGTGTGTGTGTGTGTGTGTGTGTGTGTGTGTGTGTGTGTGTGTGTGTGTGTGTGTGTGTGTGTGTGTGTGTGTGTGTGTGTGTGTGTGTGTGTGTGTGTGTGTGTGTGTGTGTGTGTGTGTGATCAGAGCTGGCATGGCTTCAAAGGGCTCTTCAAACCCCCATGCACAGTGACTTTTGTTGGTACAGGCCCACTGCACCAGACTGCAGTCATATTCAACGCAAGATACCAGAATCCCATCAAAGAAAGATGAAAGTGTGTGTGTGAAATGGATGAGGGAGGGGCATTGTTTTACACTGAGTAATTGACAAAGAAGGGTAAAAAAGGGAGAGAAACATGTAACTACAGAGGCAAAATAAAGAGCGTAGGGAAATAGAAAAAAAGAGTTTAAGTAAGAAGCAAAATCAGTTTTGAGGGAAAGAGATTAGTTTGGGAGAGACGTGGAAAAAGACACACTAGTACACACACATTCACGTTGTTCCATGCTATCCCGACACACACCACCTACTATACATTGCAACACATGGAGAATTCAGAGCTGGTATTCACATATGGCTCAGATATCTGATGTCTGGCTCTCTAACCACTGAGCACATCACCCTGATATACTGCTACTCTTAAAACCAAGGCGATGCCAAAGATGCACTGAAACTCCATATGTATAGTGTTTTCATGCATGTCAGTATTGAGCATCCATGGCAGGATTTACACATGACAACATTGTTTTCCCTCATTTCTCCACTAATGCTATAATTCCCATCAGCCTTGTTGTGGTTATTGCCTGTTCAGCTCATCACAGATAAGTTTCAGTATATTGCAGTGTATCCTTTACATAATTTGTACCACAAAAGAGCAGTGACAAGTTGTTTTTCAACTGCAACCTTACCCAATATCTAGAATATCAGAACTTTTTGATATGCGTATAGAATGATGCTTAAAGCTGACATTATCTGATATTTAAAACACACTGGCAAAATCTAGTATGTGTTTTTATTATCTTGAACTGGTATGAAACTGTTCTTGTAATTATTCTGCGATTTTTCATTTTGGATTGGATATTTGAAATACAAAAAAAATGATTTACCACGTTAAGAATAAGCTTTTACAGTATTTAAAAGTGTTTTACATTCAAGTCTTAATACAATACCATCTTGCTTATATTTACATTATTGGTCTTTGGTTATAGGCATTTTTGTCTCCTCCAGCTTATATCCTTACACACTTCCTTCTTTTAAATGCATTTGCTTAGGAACCTTTTCATAGAGAGCAGCTGCAGTATTATGACCGTGTTTATATCTCATATTACTCAATTTTGCATGTATAAAGTTGACTTATTTCTGCATTTTACATTCACCATTGTGTCTCATGCACCATTCTCTTTCGCTATTTTTCTTTTCTTTCTTGTCTTAAGTGTATTAATGTTCCATCTTTGTCAGAACCTGGGACTTAAGATTTGTATTGCCAAAATACACTGTAACCTTTGTACATTTGACAATATAGGCTTTGAATCTTGAAGTGACAAATACCTCCATGCAGTATCTGAGTTTTAGCTTGGAAAAAAGAGTGAACCCGTCCCTAAAGGTTCACTAAATATTTATCCTCCTGCTCTTATAGGAAAATGAAGCCTGTGACTCAGCTTGGGCTGCGTCCAACATTCCAGCCTCAGTATGTGCAGATATACAATACTGTCCTGGCAGAGCGCCCTGGCAGCCAGCGCACACTACAGTTACACTGCAGCACTGGTGGAATGGCACCCAATGAACCCATTGGCCTTTGTGTGGTAGATGAGGGGGGAACAAGCAGAACCACAGCATTGTTTAGCTTGTACACGTGTGTACATG
Source organism: Trematomus bernacchii (assembly GCF_902827165.1). Lineage (NCBI taxonomy): Eukaryota > Metazoa > Chordata > Actinopteri > Perciformes > Nototheniidae > Trematomus > Trematomus bernacchii. The sequence continues at coordinate 5,368,996 of NW_022987608.1, forward strand.
CACAGCAATGCCTTTCATCAGCACAGCATATGGTTGGCCTATATTCAGACTGTGTCCCCTCACATATAGGGGCCCCGTGGGAATTCAATTCCGCTGTAATCATGAAGGTTGGATTCCCCCAAACCCACACACCCGCCTTCCCCCTCCAACCTTTATTATTATTGTCACCTTAGGGGCAAGATGTGGCCCTTAAGACCTTTCCAAGGCGACCCCGAGTAGCGCATCACATACAATCCATCGTGATGTATGCATGTGTGAGTACTGTGAAATATCTGCCTGCATTTGAATCATCTTCTGTGAATGCATTCTGTGCATGTATGAGGCAGCTGACAGATTAAACATACCTGGTTTCAGACGGAGGAAGTCCTCTCAGTGCATCATGTGACAGTTCTCCTGGGGAAAGCTCTTGGCGTGGACAGCAGAGTGGCCCTGAGGGTGAATGCCCTGTAATTACACTACAATACCCAGGGGGCCACGGGGCCAGCACATTAATGCCAGATCACTGATGGACTGTTGGTAATTGCCATTTTGGAGAGGTGGAGGTTTGGGAGCAGGGGTAGTTGAGGTCACACAGCAACACCTTAAGCAAAAATATGCTGAGTTGGCCTTTTCAGGAGAGCTGCACATGCCAGCTGTGCCTCGACCTTTTCGTTTTGCCTCTCTAGATTAACTCATTAATAACTAATTCCCATCCCCCACATTGTAGGTATTTAGTTCATGCTTCCTATTTGGGACAATAACAGCAGTTTTTATATTAATGCTAGCATGACAACAGTGCTTACGCTTACATGATGATCTTTATTACATTATAAGGTTTGTTCATCATTTTAGTGCGTTAGCGTGCTAACATTTGCTAA